>NC_090924.1:423352625-423665840 GCF_040938575.1 Ambystoma mexicanum | reverse complement strand
TCTATCCACTTTAAGGCACCACTGTATCTATCCTCCTCTATCCAACTCTACAATATTTCTCGTAATCCCTTTTCAGCCTCCTTGACTACGATGGTGGCATCACATCATCCCTGTGCTTCCCTCGTTTTGCTCGACTTGCATGGAATTCTCTTCCCCCGGACATCCAAGAAACAGTCCACACGTGTTTGTTCAAAACCATACTAAAAGCCTACCTCCTCACTTCTGAGTTACCCTCATAGCCTCACTCTCATCTGCCTTCTAGGTAACATTTGTTCTTAGCTTCTAACCTGCATCTGCCCCTCACTTTCGCTGCCTCCGACCGAGCACTTCATCCATCATGGTCAAATCCCTAAAACAGCTGTCCGTACCGCCTATCTGCACTTAAACACTTCTAATATTATGTGATGAATCCTACGGAGTCCTCACATAATTCTAGCCTAAGGTCTCCTCCCATGTGGCCTGGGGTAGGCAGCCGCTACCTGATCCCTAACCCAAGGGGTGGTATTAGCCATCTGGATCGCATCGGAGGAGAAGTGCCACCAAGGGAATATGATGACGCAGTATTCATCCTCTTCTGAGGGTGAAGTTTCTCTAATACCTGAATACCTAATGGTGTGTTGTCATAGTAAGGCTTCCCCTCCCAAAATTACCCAAAATGTCAGTTGTGAAAACCCTTATGGCAAACATGGGAATGATATATGTAAGGGTCAGGGAGTTAATACAACTACTTCTGATAGAGAGCAAGGCGGAATGTGCCCAAGATCACACAGTTGAAGTACGCTTTAAAAGTCTTTGCAGATAGTTCAAAAGGAGTTGGATCAGTTCAGAAAAGTTAGTTAACAGGTCCCAGGTCACCACAAGATAGAGAGTCAAGGATTTACGGGACACCTTGAACAGTCTGTTGCAAGGGAGACCAGGCGGGACTCAGTACCTGAAATGGGGAGAAAGCTCCAGCGGGGGCAGTTGTTCCTGGCAGCGGGTGCAAATCAGTGCGTCGTCCAGGGGAAGAGGAGATCTCGACATGGAGGAAAGCTGGAGGTCGTTGCACTGCCAGGGAAGAAACCAGCCGCGAAGTTTCATGGTTAAAAGGTACTGCCCTTTTATTCACGGTAGTGGTGAAGCGTGGCTATCCGGCCGCCAGGGTGCTTGGCACGGGCGATTCGACCATGAGATGATCCAGGAGGGCGAAAAGAGGGCGAACTGGTTATCCCCACCAGTTCAGAGGAAGAAGACTCTCCGGGATGAAGATCTTCTCTGTCGTCGGGAAGTGGTGAGGCGGTTCAGCAGGGCTCCACCAGTGGTGTCATCGTTGCAGGTCGGTTCAGCTTCTCCCTCTTCGGATTCTTTGGTCCTGTGGCGACTTCTGAAGTTCCTGTCCCCAAAGCCCTGCTTTTATGCAGAAAACCCCCATTCATCAGTCCTAGCTGTCACTCAAACATGCCGGGCGGCTCACCACTGGGCCAATCACACAAGAGTGCGACTTGAGTTGCCGAGGCAACTCAGTCCAGGGTGCCTAAACCCCCCTCCCACACATCCTGTAGACCCAGACAGAGTGGCACCACTTTTGGAGGCTTCTGTGCAGAAGCCCGCCAAAAGTGGAACAAAGGGCTCGACTTGGGTTGGAGTTACAGAGGCGAACACAAACGCCATTTTAAAACCCAGTCCTGGCAAAAAGACCCAACCGGGGAATAAATATTAAATAAATAACCCAGCGGTATCTTTAACATTGCACCACAAAAGTGGTGCGTTTAAAATGAATGGGAAAATCCCAAAGGAAATATTCTGGTGGTAACCACTGCCACCAGCCAGAAACTCGACGAGGGGGGACTGCACAGTGCCCCCTCGAAAAAGAACAGAGACTAGTAAAGTCAATGGTGACTTTGCATGCCCTGGGAGACAGTAGTCAGTCCCAGGGTATGGAGTCTATGTTTGGGGGTCACTATGACACCCCTGTGTTACTGCACTGAGGGTGCTGTGTAACACACTTACCGACAACACATGAAACCCTATGGAGTAAAAGACCCCCTAGCCCATAAACACAGTCAAAGGATATCTCAAATCATGTCTAAAAGTGGGAGAAAAAGAGTTTCACTCTTAGCAGGAGAAAAAATAAACCCCAAAAATCCAGCAAAGCTGCTGGGGGACTCACTAGGTTTGGGAAATTAGCCTTAACAGAGAATTCTCCCTAACACTTTATTACAGATCTTACGGACCCTACAGTGTTTCTTCAGTCATAAACTACTGGAGGAGTTTCCATCTGCATATAACATCCGCTCCCTAGTGGATCGTTGCATAGTGTTTTGTGTGTTGGATACTTTGTTATAGACCTTACGGACCCTACAGTCTTTCTTCAGTCCTAACCTCCTGGAGGAGGTGCCATCTGCATATAACATCCGCTCCCTAGCGGAGTGCTGTAGGGTGCTGTGGAGTGTTTTGGATACTTTGTTTTCAGACCTTATGGACCGTACAGTCTTTCTTCAGTCTGAACCTCCTAGTGGGGCATTGTGGAGCACTGTTGAAAAGTTCTGTGGCTCTGTGTTTTTACAGGACTTTGGGGAATGTCCTGCCGGTCTCTGTTTGATCATGATTTAAATTAAGCTAAGACTCTGCTGTAAGTGTTCATGTCCCTTTGATTCACCTACCAAAGGTTCATCTGTTTGCAAATTGGATGGCAGATTAATGGTGACTGCGGAGTAGAGTTTATCCTCTTGTACGCTTTGAGCCGTTATTCTTTTTGGGTGGATTGTGTCGACTGCAGTGTGTTGATTTGTTCTTTCTGCCCTTTGAGCCACGAAATGCGCTGCTGTACCAATTTTAGGAACGCCTGACCTAGCACGTTCCCTTCATTGAAGGAGGGGCCAGCTGATTGGCTGTTCACACGAAACTCATTCAGTTCATTGGACGCTTCTTTCCGTTTCGTCAGCTGTTGTTTTGGAGGACTGGCTTTCTGATTGGCTGCTGGTGCGAGACCCATTCATTCCATTGGTCGCCTTCCGCCGCCGTTATTAGACATTGTACTGAAGGAGCGTTTTACTGAATGGCCGCTATTACTTCTCCTCTCCATTTCATTGGACACTTCATATTTTCTTGCCTTTTGGGCTGTGACTCATTACAAACAAGACGTGTGAGTGATTTGCTCCAAGTATTGGCATGACAGACTTTTATTTTCCCTGGTAGTTGGGGATATTGCAAACCCTTTCTGAACTTCCTGTAAAGTGGCTGTGGTTTGTCCCTGTAGCTGTGATATACTGCACTTGTTTTGTAGTTTTGATGCTGATCTACTACATTATCAACGTGAGGCCTTGTTTAAGTAAGAACTAATACCCATCACTTGATACAGCACTGTGCTAGAATTCGTGCAGTGTATAGTAGCAGATCTGATGAAAAAGGATAGGGCAGCACTAATTAGAATCGGATCACATCGGCACCTTTGATTTTTTCACCTCCCTCCCCTGTAGAAAATGTAGGTGACTCATCTGCTGGTAGGGATAAGGGTAAGGGGAAAATGAAACTCCATTTTGATTTGATTGCAAAAAATAAATCTAATGAACCCCACCACCTGAAAATTATGACCTAGATAATCTTCCCCTAACTATACAAAAACAAATTCTAGGCACTGTGAATTCAGAGCCTCTTTAGTCTTCTAAAAAATGCTTTATTTTAGCTTTATCTGAACATCTACACGATACACAGGAGGACGAGGGTAGTATAACCTCAGCTCAGGTGCAAACCTGCTTCAAGCACTCTTCCTGGTCAGATTCTCAATACAGTTTTTGGGCTATCCAGAATTTGTGTGAAAAACACCAAACGGGCAACTTAAAGACTATATCAGGCCGATTGTTCATTTTGGAAAAGATTGCTAGGGACAGTCGGACTGAGGGGCAGGAGAAAGGTTGCAGTTTGAATAAATTGGATAGAATGTTTCCTCATGAGAGGTCCGGGGCTGGGGTTTTGGGGATGATTTGAGTGGCTTGGTTGTTCCCCCTATCTGGGCCCATTGAGGAACAAATCCACAGTCCTAGATCAAGAAGATAGGTCTGCAAAGAAGCAAGAGATTCAGAAGCAGAAGAATAGTAGTGCAAAATAAAAACCATAAAAATGTGGATAAACCTTCAAGGAGGTTTTTACGCAAAGTTGTCTTACCAAAAGAGTCAGTGATTCTGGCGATGGGGGCGGGGGGTAATGATATAAAGCTGGTATTGGAGGAAAATGACCACTCTACGCTGGATGACCCAATGGGCAGCAGTTGTGTATTACTCACGGATGATTCTCTAACCATTATGGTGGGAACAGAAGAGGATGTGGAGAAGGGGCAAGGAGACGGTTATGAATCATCCTCGATTGGGTTGGGGTAAATCAAGGGATGGAAATCTGTTAACATTAAACGCCCTCTGAAAGTATCCCCTTTATTTGACATAATCAAACGTCCGATTGTGCTTCAGTCTTTGAATAAGGGCACAACCAAGTTGCTCTGCCAAGAAAGCCAGACAGATAACTCTATCCATGTTGGGAAGTCCATGCAGGAATGTGTGGGGGCCAAACCATAAACGGGTGTAAAAAGTCAAATGAATGGAACAGAGAGGCATGGTGGGCCCCTGAGTGAGGGTCGGGAGGTACATCACATAGTAGTACACAATACGACCCAGGCTCAACATAGGCAGGATGCTCAGAGTCAGGTTGCATGTGAGAGGACTATTTGAGAGATCATTTTGGATGTACTGCACCAAGAAAGACAGCTCGAGCCATCTAGTCAAGGCTGGAAGTCCAAACAGGGCTGTGGGGAGCCTTCTGAAGCACAGGTGCCTATAAATAGCCAGACGGAGAGGGGCAACTGACAGGGGCCCCCGATTGCATGCCAGAAGATACAACCCTTCAGGTTAAACAAAGGTGGGATGCTCAGTGCCAAACCCTGTGTGAGAGGACATTTAGAGAGACTGTTCAGACTCCTGTTAAAATTCAAACTAGAGGTAACCCTCTGCGGGAGACTAATACTGTCTCAGAGCTCCTGCCAAGGGCAGCAGAGGGAAAGCAGAAAAATATTGCACAGTCAAATGAGTTCAGCATGTTGTTAGAATGTATGTTTGATAGAGGTGGCCCAGGCTCATTGAAGAGAACATGTGTTTTGGCACTTTTTAATGAAGTTCCTGCCCTTTGTTTAATCACTACGAAGGATATTGAATTGGTGGAATTTACCCACCCCTCAAGATTTGATCAAGTTAGACTGGTAATACCCTCTTGAATGGTATATGAGGTATTACTAAATGGTTTTATTTTTATTTTGATAACGCATATATGCTCAGAAGGGAACCTTGTAGAGAATAGCATATGGGCGTAGATTAGAGTTAAATAGATTAGACATAACATTCCCTGCCTTAACTAGGCCCAGAAATGTATCTGAAGAGGTACGCCTTCAATTGCGTCCTAAAAATGGCTAGAGAATTAGTTTGCCAGAGCTGTGGTGGAAGAGAGTTCCAGGCACGGGGGTCCAAAAGAGAGAAACGTCTATCACCTCAAGTAGTAGTTCTAGAGGGGGCAACTACTAACACGCCTTTTCCCATGGATTGCAGTGTACGATTGGGGCAGTGGGTTACAATCTCAGATGTCAAGTGGGTTGGAGCGAGGCCATGAATACATTTAGAGACAAGACATACAATCTTGAACTGTAGCCGTTGTTTTACTGGAAGCCGGTGAAGGCCTCTCTGAGATCAGTATTTAATGTGGTAATAAATAGATCAATCACACCGCTGAGTTCTGGGCAACCTGAAGCCGCTGGAGTTGATATTTTGGTATACCAGATAATAGGGCTTTACAATAGTCCAGTTTGGTGTTTGTAAGGGTTCCCACTACAGTTGGACGATCCTTCTCAGAAATGAGCGGGAGTAGAGGTGTAAGGAGTTTAAATTGAAAATAAAGAGACTTAATAATTTGATTAACTTGTAACTGACAACTCATGCTGGACTGCCAACTGCAGCCCAGATTTGTTACTGTTTGGGTATATTTGGTAGCGATTCCGAACAAGGTTGGACAAGGAACCAGGAGTAGCACATTAATTAGTTTCTTTTTTGGACCAAGGACAATAATCTCAGGTTTAGAAGGGTTTAATTGGAGTTTATTTTTTAGCATCTCAGATTGAATTTTTAAAACTCGCTCCACTGCCTCCAACGGTTGTTTTAACCAAACATCTATCTGCGTATCGTCCACATATGAATGATAACGCAGGTCAAATTGGGCAAAGATGTTGAGCATTGGGTGGGTATTTTTATTAAATAGTAATGGTGACAAATATGAACCCTGCACTCTCCACAGGTTACTGGCAATGCATCAGACGAGTAAGGACCTAATCTATGTAAATTGGGGTATGACCTTTCACACTATGAAGCAAATAGTGATTGAGGTTCACCAGGTACCTCAGGGGGGCGCAGATAACAACAGAGAGGGTCATGCAAAGGTTGGTAAGTAGAATTAAGAACCTTCTCGGAAAACTATCTCCGGTGTGGAGGAAGAAGACTGGCGATGGCTAGCAATACTCTTGAGTGAAGCAATACTGCAAAGACATCAAGGGGCACCTTTAGCAAAGAGGACTCCTTCTACTGTATCTCTTGGGATGTGAGAGACTTTTCTACCCTACAGACAGGTGTCATTCTTTGCTCTTTTTTGCAAACTTTCTCAATCATCTTTTTACAAGAAACCTGGCTAGTTAATCCGCCCAGTTTTGACAGTTTCACAATTGTGACCGAGCCGGCCGTGCAACGGTCACGGGGTTGTCCAGCAGAGGGATTGATAGTGGTGAATCGTAATGGGATTGGGTACAGAATCTTTAAACAATTGATCCTTTCCAAGGGGGTGCTAGCAGCAGGTATAAGTGAAGAGAATGAAGGAACTCTCAGACAAATCTTATTGGTCAATATCTACTGGAGCCCACTTATGCATATAAACCAGACTATGGAGAAGCTACATGCATTACTTGAAGACTGGTGTATCTCCTTTCCGGGCAGAAAGGCCATTATGGATGGGGACTTCAATGCTGATTGTGATAGTAAGTGGTAATTGGATTTAGATTATCAAGCAGTAGAGGGGGGGTCGGTAGCCCGGAGGAAAACTATCCAAGTGCAGAAATTTGGAGGGTTGGAGGCTCAATATGTTGAATGAGCTACTAGAGGGCAAAGTTAAGGCAAACCGTACTTGGCATGGGAGGAATTGTTCATCTGCTATTGATTATGTTTTTATAACTAAAGCTCTATTCAAACTATGTAAAAACAAATCTGATCTCTTTATCGGTAACTACGAATTGTAATCGACTTAGCAGGCATGAGGACAATATTAAGGCGACTTTATATGATGATGGTGCAAGACTTTGGAAATTGTACATATGAAACAAAGCTATCGAGATATTCCACCAAGTCCTATTATCAACATCTTGAGCTTGTAGTTGAGTCATTATATAAGGGCACCCCGAGGAAGCTGCTCCAGAAACATCATAATAATAAATTTGCTGTTCGAGTTCGTAATTTTAAAAGGTCAACACGTAAAACTATTTAGCAGATAAAAAGGTGTTCTTTAGAGAAGGAGGTGACCATCTCTAGGATTAAAACAGCAGAGCAAAGTGTAAACAATTGGCAAGAATCCCACCAATATCAGCTTAATCAACAGGATGGAGCGGAAATGCTGGCTCCCCTGAACAAGGGTAATTCTAAAAATGTTTGGTCCTTGATTAATGGATTAGAGTTAAGTCAAATGGTTGCCAAAGGTAACCCCATCCCTGAAGATATATGGACCTCCCTTTTTACCAAGCTATACGGCAATGTGAGGCCCTCTTATGAAGGTTGGCATCCAGTTCTTACTAATGGCTGGAATTTGAACTTTACTGTAGATGAAATTGAAAGATTTATTTATAAGGCAAGTCCTTCCTGGGTGAGAAGACCTAACCATGTAGCTAACAAAATCTTTAAGAATTATCCTGGGCTCTGGGCCCGAATATTGTTTACCCTGTTCAGGGATGTTATGGCCACCATCTGCTCTCCTCCCTCATGGAAAACAGCTTATGTCAGTCCTATTTATAAAAAGGGGGACAAGATGTCTCCCTCAAATTATCGCCCTATCACCCTTTTGGATACCGACTGTAACATTTTTAGTGGTGTGCGTCAAATAATGTGCTCCATATGTTCCAAATTGTTTTTTAGAAAAGAGATAGGAACCGATTGTGGGGGTTTCTAAATGTCTTGCATCCAAAATTTGGCCTGGAAATATGATTCGGTACACATATATGCTGCTTGTCTTGATTTATCCATGGCCTTTGATTTGGTCGATTGGGCCATTTTGTGGGCTAAATTAGATAAATTAGGTTTTCCAAAAGGCCTATTGAGTATCCTGATGTATCTACATGAAGGAACTTCAATACAAGTGCGATTAAATAATGAAGGTGTAATGTCCAAACTGAATTCAACTCATAATGGGCTTAGACAGGGGTGCATTTTGACCCCCTATCTTTTTAATCTTTATGTGACTGATGTTGGAGAATTCTTATCCAAAGCCGCCTTTGTCCGACCTAAAATTGGGATGGTCCGTATCTCGTGGACAGCGTATGCTGATGATTTTGTTTTATTTCATTGCACTCTTATTGGTCTGCATAGATTGATTGACGCTTTTACTTATTTTATTACAGGACACAAGCTGAGGATTAATCCTCCGAAAACAGAGGTTTTCAATTTTTGTAAACAGAAAAGGAAAAATACCCTTTCCTGGTTTATAAATCGATCTAAGCTATTGTTTAGAGAAAGCATGTTGTATTTGGGTTATCCCATTCTTTCTCATCCTTCTTATGTTAGCCGCCCAAATGTGTACGGTAGATACAAGATATGGTCAATTTTCTATGCTGCTGGTTTTGAAATTGTATCTAGGAAAGGCAATTCCGAAGTTTGTTTATGCTTTGGAAATCTTTCCTGGGTGGCTGTTACGAGAGCTGGATGCTTATGAAGCATTTATGTGGAGAAAAGACTTGTTCTTTATTCCTCATAGTACCTTGATCTCAGTAATACGTTATGAACTGGGATTACAATCATTGCAGAGCAAAGTATGGTGGAAACAACTAGCTCTCTATGGTAAACTTCTTACCTCTTCTAAGCAGACTTTATATTCTGAATTTGGGAAATTGGGTGGGCGCAAAGAGTGTTCTATAAGTATGTTTACTACCCATTGCTCCCAGCTAGGGATGTAACGGTATAACGGTATACCGTTAAAGATACCGTGAACCACTTAATTGAACAATAATAACCGTCACATTGTTTATACCGGTATACCGTTTATATCGTTAAGTGTGCTTTTCAATATGATTTGGAAAGACTGCAGTAAGCAAGTGCTGCGCAGTCTTGGCCTTGCACTGTTGGATGTGCCGTCTGCAAAGAAGTATCAGTTGGAGCAGTTTTTAATGCCATTCCATAAACCACACGTGCCTGACACAAAATCAGTATGTTAGCAATAGGAAGAATACATACAGTGCCAAGGAGGAAAGGGGTTTACTTTGGGTTGACGGTTTTGGGGTTTATATATTTATAATGGATGTTTGCTAAACATATGACAATGGAGGATTTCCCTGGTTCTATCATTGAATGTACATATAATAAGTCACACTGCGAAATTCACTAATCTCTGTGGGTATTCCCTGCTGCCATACCAAAGGGTAACATGTCCGTGATTACTGAACACCTTTTGGCCCGTAAGTAAACTAAAGGCTGTAACATAAAGAGAGTGTGTGTGTGCGTGTGTATGTGCATGCGCACAAGCGTATACTACCATCAGCCTCCATTGATCTGTGGCATGCAGGTTATAAAGATGGCAACATGTTCATCTTCACCAGTAGCCAGTGGGGGAGCTAAAAGCCTAAATGACCACTTAAGAAAAGCTATTCAGTTTGCTTTGCCAGTCGCAGCAGGGCTTCCCCCCCACCCTCCTCCTCTCCACACGTGTGTTTCTGTTTTGTGGAAGCAAGGGGTGGCATTTCAGTGGAAAGTATGTTGAAAAGCCCAATTCTGGCCCTGGGTGCCTGGTTTTGTTTGTGATGATAAATCTGACAATTTATGACCTTTTAGAAAATATTTGTTAAGATTAGTTAACTCCACCTGCTATACCACGATAACCATGATATACCGTCATTTGGCAAGAAGGTTATCGTACCGTCATAAAACGAATACCGTGACACCCCTACTCCCAGCTACTATCTAATTTGGATTTATCTTTAGAAACGTTGACTTCCAATCTGGATAAAGTGATGAAAATGATACAGTATAATGACTGGATTGTCACGAGAGAAACTTTTTCCTCATTATATGCTCATTTAAGCTTATCATAAAGGTGCTGGCACTATTGAACAATATTTGATGCTGTTTCCGGGTAGAGGTTTTAGAAATTATTTTATTCATTTTAGACTGAATGTTCTTCTAACAATGTCACAAGTCTGGCGGTAACTGTGTTGTTAAAACCGGCAGGTTGCCACCAGACTTTTGAATTTTACTGGTACCTGCCTTGCCGGAAACACCGGGGGATTACAACCGTGGCTTTCCGGGAAGGCAGGCGCTGGTAATTATAAATCCCCATTCCCCTTTGAGTCCCGGTCCGGTAGCAACGGTGCTGTAGGCTTACCAGCACCGTTGTTACCGGACCGGCATAGTTAGAATTAGGCCCAGTGTGTATTACAAACCGTCATCTGCCATAAACGGCCACTGGTCAGTTCTGTAAGGATGAACAGGAGAAGGAGTCCTTGTTTCATTTGCTTTCAATATGTCCAGTGCTTTTGGAAAATCGCATCTCTTATTTTGGAAAATCTATTCCCAGTTTAGACTAGGTTGTGTCTGCTAACCTGTGGCAGAACATTTTGAATTGGAAATCAGTTTCTCTGAAATAGCCTGTCTCAAGGTTTAAAAAAATAAATCTGTAATCTGTATGATTAGTTATAAAAGGTCTGTTTTCTTTTTTGTATTTGTCTCTATAGAGGTTGTCAAGCATTTGCCCCCCTTGTCTGTAATATACATGTGATGTATTTTTGTGAGAAGAATTAACTTTTGATTTAATCCCAATTTTGTAAAGGTTTATCTAAAACCATACACAAATAAAGAAAGGGGTACAACTTTCCTAATGAGGGATACCTGGAAAGGAGACACTGTAAACTACATTACCAGCAGCTAATTGGTGGTCTAGAAGGAAACCAAAGATTGCAGTATAAAAGCCCTCCTTATAGAAATCATCAAGCAGGGTGACCTGCATTGCCTGGGACAAACAAATCAGTGTGAGAGGCACTGCCAATGTGTACTGTATCCTTGTGGAAGAAATGATAAACCTGCTGTTGTTGTTGAAAGTCAAAAGAGCCCTATGGGGTAGAACCGCCAGGATACCATCAAATGTAGATACCATTCCCGGCACTCTGTCCGAGTCCCATAGGAATCCATGAGGGGATTTGCTGTAATTTCTGTCACCATAGTCCATAGATGCCCCTCTGCGAGAACGAACACGGCTAAATGACTTGTTCTTTGGGAAGGTACCCATTTGAGAGTCCGCAGTCACACTTTAGCTCACTTTACCTTTCACAGAAGGGAAATATCCATTTGCATATCAGTCTTTGTCCCGCCCAGATGGGCAGTCCAGCCCCGAAATGCTATGGCAATTCTCTTCTGAACAAGAGTACCAACAGCAACCCCATACACGTGTTTCAGCCTTGTTGAGCCTCATCAGTGAAGTGAGCTATGCCTCTCAGAGCACAGTGAGCAAGGGGTCCACGTCTGGATGACCCTAGGAAACATAGGGTGACTAAACCTAAGTCCCTAAACAATCAAAATATAGTCCATAGGTGCCCCCCTGCGAGAACGAACACAGCTAAATGACCTGTTCTTTGGGAAGGTACCCATTCAAGCGTCCGCAGCCACACTTAAGCTCAGTTTACCTTTCACAGAAGGGAAATATCCATTTGCATATCAGTCTTTGTCCCGACCACATGGGCAGTTTAGCACCAAAATGCTATGGCAATTCTCTTCCTTCTGAACAAGAGTACCAACAGCAACCCCATACACGTGTTTTAGCCTTGTTGAGCCTCATCAGTGAGGTGAGCTGTGCCTCACAGAGCACAGTGAGCAAGGGGTCCATGTCTGGATGACCCTAGGAAACATAGGGTGACTAAACCTAAGTCCCGTAAACAATCAAATATAGTGCATCGGCGTCCCCCTGCGAGAACGAACATGGCTTAATGACCTGTTCTTTGGGAAGGTACCCATTCAAGCGTCTGCAGCCACACTTTAGCTCACTTTACCTTTCACAGAAGGGAAATATCGTTTGCATATCAGTCTTTGTCCCGCCCACATGGGCAGTTTAGCATCAAAATGCTATGGCAATTCTCTTCTGAACAAGAGTACCTACAGCAACCCCATACACGTGTTTCAGCCTTGTTGGGCCTCATCAGTGAGGTGAGCTGTGCCTCTCTGAACACAGTGAGCAAGGGGTCCACGTCTGGATGACCCTAGGAAACTTAAGGTGACTAAACCTAAGTCCCTAAACAATCAAAATATAGTCCATAGGCACCCCCTGTGAGAACGAACACAGCTAAATGACCTGTTCTTTGGGAAGGTACCCATTCAAGCGTCCACAGCCACACTTAAGCTCACTTTACCTTTCACAGAAGGGAAATAACCAGTTGCATATCAGTCTTTGTCCCGCCCACATGGGCAGTTTAGCACCAAAATGCTATGGCAATTCTCTTCTGAGCAAGAGTACCAACAGCAACCCCATACACGTGTCTCAGCCTTGTTTGGCCTCATCGGTGAGGTGGAGCTGTGCCTCTCTGAGCACAGCGAGCAAAGGGTCCACGTCTGGATGACCCTAGGAAACTTAGGGTGACTAAACCTATGTCCCTTAAACAATCAAAATGTATTCCATAGGCGCCCCTCCGTGAGAACGAACACAGCTAAATGACCTAATCTTTGGGAAGGTACCCACTCGAGAGTCCACAGCCACACCTTAATGAGGGCTTTTTCTGCCGGTAGGGTGCCTGGCTTACCTCCAGCTTTTAGCTGGAGGTAACCGAAGTGCCCCACTGGCAAACCTGTAGTCAGCCGGTCCAATAAAGTTCCGGTATCCACAAATACTGCCCCTTTTTCCCAGACCGCCAGACCTAGAATGAGGCCCAAAGTCTTTTTTTTGGTTTGTCAAACAGATGTTTGTGGAAACTTTAACAATTGTCTTGAAGAGCGAGAAATCCTGTTTGTAAATAAGACAATCAAATTGCCAAGTGAAGGACTTATGGAATGAAAAGAACTGTGTTATACTTGGAGTGGAACTTGGCTATTGAAAAGAACTTTCTTGATTTTGGACTTTGATTTGAAATATCTTTATTTCATCCTGGGGAAGGGTAGTCAACCCTGGTTACAAGGATTAATGCTTAAACATTTTCTGTTTTAATATAACTGTTATTTTATGGAGTTTGTACAGCCATATAATCCCTGTGTGAGTTTGTTGTATGTTTGATTGTGAGGGACAGATACTTTTGGATATTAGATCATTTTTCCTTTAGCCTTAGTTTGACAAGAAGGGCAATCCTTGTTAGGTTAGGGAAAGATTATCGTTTGTCTCACCCTTATTATTTAATAAAATGGCTACTTGTGAGTAAACTCACTCTACTTGTCCGTCTTGCATTTCTGACCCCTCAAAGTTAGTAGTCCTTAATCTATATGTGTCCAATTATGTATTGTCTCCGGTGACTGTTCGATTTACTCCCCTCCACAACCTGGCCAGAATGTCTCTCAAACACACCCCATTGTAAGAAGCTCACTGCTTCCCATCAAATCTGATTTCTGATTATCTAGTGTACATTCTTTTTTGATCTAAAGAGCATTGTTCCTCCCTGTATAAACAATGAACAAGTTACTTAACCTGTAACTCCTGTTCTCCAGCATTGTTATCTTCTATGGATTCACATGCTTATGAATTTTCGCCGTCGTCAAGCTGAGAATCCTCAGTAATATTAAAGTAGTTTAGCTTCAAAGCTTAAATCTGCTTATCACTTATATAGCCTATTTCTGTCACTTTGGGTCCTACTGCCCCAGCCAGTGACATTCGTCCTCCTTAGCTCCACCCCCAGTGGCCATCTTCAGATTTGCAAGTGCACGTAATGTGGCAGTAGGAACCAAGAAGAGCCATAGAGGCGTAGGTAGAGGGTTGCATTTGAATCTATGAAAAATACCAATACTGGAGAACAGGAGTTCCAGGCAAATAACCTGTTCCTTCTCCAGCATTAGATCTTTCATAGATTCACACGCTTATGAATACAATTACACAGCAGCATATATATATATATATATATATATATAACCAATGTGAGATGGCATAGCTCTACAGAAGCAATTGAACTCACCTCTGGACATGGGTCAAAGTGTACGAAAAGAAGTAGTGGAACTATGTTCCCTGCAGGCCTGTCCCTGCTCCCCACAAATCCCATCGACACATCCCCTCTGACACGCAATCAAACCCCTAAACAAATGTGACTGCAATTTAAGGGAAAGTTCAGTGCAGTGCACGGAATTGCAGGTTTCAACTTCTTCTTACACTTTTATTTCAAAACGAAACCACTCCAGAAAGTAGAGGAGCCCCTCTCGCAACCGCTCCCACTCACTTAGATCACTGCCTCTGAAACACTCACCTCATGCAAATAGGTTGCAGAGCACTGCCTGGCCAAATTGGGACTCCACCCTGGAATCCCCATCAATGCAATAGAATCTTGTGAATGTGTGCACAGACCTCCACATAGCAACCCTACAAATGTCGTGCAGGGGAGCACCAGATAGGAACGCTGTGGCAGAAGCTACGGCTGTGGTGGAATGTGCCCTTTGCCTTCCAGACAGGGGCCTGTTCGCAAGTTAGTGGCGATGCGAGATCCAGCCATAGAGAGACCTAGAAACAGAAGTCTTTGCCAGAGCTTTGCCTTTGCGTACAGGCCCGAATGAAACAAACAGTTGTGAAGTATTTTGGAACTTCTTTGTGCATGCGATATAAAACTTCAAAGCATGCACGACATCCAGTGATGGTAAGGCCCTCTCTGCTGGAGAAGTGGGAGCACCAAAGAAAACTGCTAAAAGCAAAGGTTCATTCAGGTGAAAATCTGAGGGAACATTTGGCATGAAAGAAGGATTTGTGTGAAGCACTACCTTGGATTGATGAACAGCCAGGTATGGCAGTTTACAGGAAAGGGCTTGCAGTTCTCCCACTTGCCTGGCAGTGAATAGGTTAAAACGGAGGACCCATTAATTTGGAAAGAACAATGTTGAGTTCCCATGCTGGAGCTGGACATTTAACAGGTGGGAAAACCCGGAAGAGTCCCTTGAGGAATTCTTTAACTAGTCTCTGGGACCATAGAGAAGGTTGGCATGTAGTGCAAGTGTAGCGAGTGATGGCCACTTAATGTACTTTAATGGATGTGTATGCTAGTCCTGATTTTGCTAGAGTTAGCAGATATGGCAAAACCTGTGCAGCTTTGATTCCAAGTGGGTTAAGATCTTGTGATTGACACCAAATCCTAAAACATTTCCCTTTGTGCTTGTAGCAGAATAATTTAGAAGGTGCCCTAGCCTCTGCAAAAATATTTCTGTGTTCTAGAGGTAAATCGAAGCATCCAAATTCTTGGGCTGCACGAGCCAACCCCGCAACATTAGTGATGCTGGATCGCGATGCAGTACTGATGCTCCGTCTCTAGAGAGGAGGTCTGGCAGAGGCGACAGCTTGATGCAAAGATTGACCGATAGTTGAAGTAGGAATGAGTACCAAATCTGGTGCGGCCATGCTGGGGCGATTAAGATCATCTTGCAGCACCTCTATTTGAGCGTGTTTAGTACTCGCAGTAGAAGTGGAAGTGGGGGGAATGCCCAGAGGAGCCAACCTTCCCCCTCGATGGAGAAGGCATCCCCCAGACTCCCCTCTTGAGGGTACTGGCTGGCAAACTGGGGGCACTTGAGTTCTGTGCCATAGTGAACAAGCTGATTTCGGGGTGACCCCACCGGGCGAAGATGTGAAGAACTTGGCTCTGGTGGATCGCCCATTCATGACATGATCTTAGCTCCTTGCTGAGGGAATCAGCAATGATGTTGTGGATCCCTGGCATATGGATGGGGAGGAGAAACAGATTGTGCAATATTGCCCAGTTCCATAGTGCTTGAGCTTCCTTGGACAGTATTGGAGTGTGAGTACCGCCCTGCTTCCGGATAGAAAAGATGGTGGTCATGTTGTCGGTGAAGATGCGTACCACCTTGTTCTGTAGTTGCTGTGTGAATGATTTCAAGGCCCAAAACACTGCTCTGAGCCCCAAGACATTTATGTGTAGCACGTTGTCTTCGGGTTACCACAAACCTCTGGTGTGGTCTTGCCCGTGTGGGCTCCCCATCCCGCCAAGGAAGCATCTGTGGCGACTGTGGTCTGATGACGCAGGAGGTGAAAAGGAGCACCCTGCATGAGGTGCTCACGATGATTCCTGTAGAAAAGTAAGTTCCTTGGACACATCTGCCAGGTTACATAAGTTAGCTTTATTCCAGTCAGGTTATGATCCATTAAGATGACAAGTATGAACCATAGCTCCCATCGCCCAGGCACAAGCTCTCCAACTGACAACCTATGGAACTTTCACTACAAGCATTCCTGCACCCACAGCTAAACATTCTCTCATGCACCCCACCATTCTCTCATGCATTCCCAAGCATCTGCATTCACACCAGGCACAATACAACACATCCCCCTTCTTCACACACACAATACACAAGAGGGGACATACAGGGAACACTCATTCGAGGCACCTTTTTAGTGAGAGGTTCAATTTAGAAATAAGGCAGAGGGTGTCCCCCTAACACTCTAGCTGTGCCTCCAAGAGCAGCCACTCACTCTAGCGTAAGGAGTCCCCCCCTTTCTACCCATACACTACCCGCCCACTCACTGCACCTCTCTCATCTGGGTTGGAGGCAAACCCCCTTAATCCCCCCACAGCACATCATACATGCCTTCACCTATGGAAGTCTCAACAAAAATACCAGTGACCACACCTAACACTGGAGGAGAGGTTCCACTCCTTTCTAGTCCCTTGGCGTGGTGTCACCATGAGCCAATAACTAATAAGTCCCACACTGTACCCTACCTACCTCATTCTAACTATACTCAGGGGTGCACACCATCCACTCCTGTCCCACTCACATAATGAAAATGTTCATTTTTTTTCAAATCCATTACTGAACATCTTTTAACATGTAACTCATTTTCAACCAGCCATACTGACCCATACTCTTAACTCTGAACCTTTTACTGCTTTAACTAGCGATGAAATTCACAAGCTAAAAGTCCATAGCTGTGATCAGATCTAAACCTGTAAATTCTCTAAAATTGTTAGTCCCTCGCATTTTCCCATTTCACCAAGCACATTCCCCATGCACTTTCCTTTCATTGGGATTACTGCATTTGACTCACTGGGTGTAAAGTCCTAAATATCCATGTTGCCACCAGCAACCGGAAACAAAAAATCCTCAATGAAGTTACGCTAGGACCCATTCAGCAATCTCACGTCTAACATAGTTTCCACTCAAACTATGCTGATGTGCTATACTCAATGTGTAACCTTTACCTTTGCACAGTTCCTGAAATCTAAAAGTCCTAGTTGCTGCTAAAGCAACATTAAAACCGAAATTCTGATCCAGAATGTTGTATGGGAGTGCATTGCACACCATCGCCAACCTCCCCTCCCCCGCAATGCTGCTACGTCATCATTTGAGCCACGGGAGGGATACCTCACTAAGCTCACTGCTGCCAACCGCTCTTTGAGCCCGCGTTGACAGGTGAGGGAACTTCACAAGTGATACCGCTCCTAACTCATCTCTCGTGCCCAAAAGCCACTGGATTCTTCCCTCACGGCAGCGACCCTTTAATCCACCCAAACTTCCAGCTGACTCATTCCCACTTCTGAATGCACCGCCCAATGAAAGGAAGTCCGTCTCTATCCTGGCTTCTTTACAGTCCATCTCCCCATAAGATTATACAGGTAACTGATCCTTGCTGGTATGCACTGCCCGAATTAAAGGATTTACCGCCTTTACATCATTTCACGTCCTGAGTGGCACAGTTTCACCTGAAAACTACCATATCAAATGTATCTGGTACTGCTTCTGTCCTGTGGTCCAACATATTCACCTACTTTACATTTCCCATATCTTCTACAGATGTGGGCACCCTTTTCTCACTTATCCTGCCCCTGTACCCTGGGACTTCTCCCCTTTCTTCTCTCTTCGCCCAGGGTCTCTTGTTGGGGCGCAGCTCCCCCCATTTCTTGTTCAGTGGTTGCCAAAGGTACTGCAGCTCCCCCTCTTTCTTCTCCCAGGGGTATAAGAAGGCTGCGGCTCCCCCTTTTCTCTCTTATAAATAAAGAAAACTGTCCCTGTTTGAGAACATTTTCATTCCTCCAGGATTTCTGCTAAACAAACAAAAAAATACTTACTCATTCGAGGTGGGGTTTTCCCCAGTGTCCTGTTATCCTCATAGAGGTTAATTTTCTTTATCCAAGTGGTTTTACATAGGGCAGTTATCCGCCCTGTTCTTTCCAAGTTCTGCACCTTCTGTTGTTTTCTTGGGCGTAATTCAAAGTGTTCATATTTCTTCGTCAATCCCCCTTTCATAGGGTATTAGCGCACTCGGGTTTCTCAGGCTCCAGTAACCTCGATAGCTCTCCCAACTGTTATTCACAATGTTGTATTTTTCTCAATCCCCCTTTGATAGGGTGTTTGCACATTTAGGTTTCTCGGGCACCCATAACCTTGATAATGTTTATAACTGTTAATAATAATGTTCGTACCTTGTAACAGCATGCTTTCCATCCGGTTTCTAAGGTTCCCACAACCTTGTTGGCTTTCCCTGTGGCTACTTGTCTCTGTAGCTATGGTTCGATGTGTGCAGAGCTCAGAGACCCCAGCTCCCATATACGCTCTGGTCTATTTGTCCGTTACTGGCCCCCCAGCCCATCACCGATCATTCATGGTCACGCACCAGATGAGACGTAGGGATTCCCCTTGTCTGCTCCCTCTCTGACCTCGGTTCCTCAGCCATGTAGAACATGAACCCTTATGGCATTCAGCTTGCTGCTTGCTCAGCCTCCTCGCTTCCACTGGCTCCACAGCCCAGCATGGCTCCATCCTTCCAGGACTTCAATGATTTAGAGGCTCGCCTCTGCATAGCGGTTCTCCTTCCTCTGTAGGGGTTTCCTCCCTAATACACGTCACAGGCATAAATAGAACGATGTCCTTCTTCGCTGACCATGGCGTTCAGGCTGTATTCAGCATTGCCTGTAGCCAATAAGAAGGATCTTTGTGGAATATAGTCATTGGAGGAGATATTAAAGTCTTTTTCTTAGCCATACAAGCAGGCAAGGTGGTTTCAACTGGGAGTTCCGCTCTGGAATGGGAGTCCTTGTACCAAAGAGGAGAGTCACTCCCAATGAGGTACTACTTGCCCAGACCCTTAGGGAGGGTCTTGTGTAGTGGGCTCACCTCCCTAGCATTAAAGGGTGTGGTTCCCCTCTGGGGAAAATTGACAAATTTTCTAGATTCATTACAGGTGGCAATGTAATCCACTTCTTGGATTACTGAACATAAGACATCCCCTGGAGTACAAATAGTAGCAGAGTGATGTGCAACTTCAAATGCAAGCTTTTACTCATTTGTCTCCAAAACATGCGGACACTTTGCTATATCTGTCACTTTCCTAATCACTTCTACCTCCGCAAGCCCTTAAAACCTGTGTGGCAGTAAGTAAGGCCACGCCTTTAGAATGTAACATAAGCCTTTTCTCTTTTGTTTAGCTTGCTCTAAAACTGAGAATACTTTTGACTCTGTTTGAACTGAAAAATGCACATCTGTTTCTGGAGGTGTCACCAATTGTAAGCACATATCTTTCCCCTAAGTAGCCTTCTTTAAAAAAATGTTTTATTGTTATTTGGTTTAAAAATAAGCAAGCCTTTAGCAAAATAAAAGAAATAACACAATTACCAAAGGAAAATCTAAAAGAAAGATTGCAAAAAAAAATCTAAAAAGAAATGTGTAAGAACTAAAGTCAATATTACCTAGAAAACAGGCTTCAAACTATCAAAAACAGGTAAAATTTACACATTTAAAAGGGCAAAACCATCAGTCATAAATCTGTAAAGCACTAAGATTAAAGAGATACCGTTTCCCTGCATAAGTCTGGACCATAAACATTCAGCCGTCTGTGTAAACTGAACATAAACATGGGAGTTGAAATGTAAGTCTCAAGTTGTTAATTGCCTCACAATATATGGTAAGATATTTAAGAGTTTCTAATTCACAATCTTTTTTACACAATGTGAAAGAGGAATACTGGCCCTCCCAAGAACTGTCATGATGCCCGCTCCCGGGGAGCCGGTTCAAGCCCTGCATCCCCGAAAGCGGACATCCAGTCCCCAAGGAAGGACCCAGCAACCCCATATAGGGGCCCTTTGGACAGTGTCCTGGCGCCTATGGCACCAGGCTCATAAAAGACATCAGTCCTGGTGCCATAGGCGCCAGGCTCATTATGGATGTGCTTGGGTGCACTTACCTGATGCAGACCATGCTGCAGGATCCCGGCCTCCTTGAGGCCTGAAAGGAACTACTTTACCTGTGGGACTAATTTACCATCCGGGCGTGGTCGGGGAAGGATGCATACCTGATTGGAGGAAGGATACATACCTGGAACTTCTTCCAAGGCTATTTAAACCCCACCCGAACAGCCACACGTGTTTCGCGTTGTTCTGCATCTAGCAGCTGGACGCTCACCATGTCTGCTCCTGCATCCTGACTTCTGCCACGCCTGCCAGCATCCTGGATCACCTGCAAAGGAAGAGAAGAAGAGAACAGAAGAAGGAAAAGTCCTTACCTGCTAAATCCGCAACCCGGAGACATCTCACCGACAATCCTGAAAAGGAAGACTTTTATCTAAAAGCTCATCGCGTCGATCGCTGCAGCACCGCATTCCACTCACCTTTACTGGGCGCCTCCATGTTCAGCAGCGATCATCCGGATTCGCAGTCACGCCCCAGCGCCTAGGGAGAAAAAGACCAGAACAAAAGGTGAGAGAGAGAAGGGAATAAGGAAAGCTAAATCTCCATGTTAAGACTTACCTGTTGATTCATTCCCTCTTCATTTCGGGTCCGCGCCGCATCCTGGCATTTCCGGACCCCGGCCCCTAAGGGGAAAAAGAGACATCAGCGTTAATGAGCGAATGAAAAGACATTACCAAAAAACGCTCATTAAAGATTACCTGATTTCTTCAAGGATTTCACCTCTCATCTCGGGTCGGTGCCTGTTCCCCGGCATTCCGTACCCCGGCCCCTATGGGGAAAAAGACACTAGCATTAGTACATTAATGCATGGACACAAGGGGAACCTCTTATCAAAAAACTTACCTGAAAGCCAAGCAAGTTTGGTTCTCACCAATCCGAAAATCCAGTGAAGTAACTGGATACCAACGCGCCCCTGCATCAGAAGCAGGATGGAGAGCTCATCCTTCCAGACCCTAAGGTGAGACGCTACGAGGAATCACAGAAGGGTTTTGAGGAGGGTGAGAGGGGAAAGTGGGAGGCTGATTGCATTACCCCGCAGACATTTAATCCCCTTTTTTCGCCTACAGAAGGATACTTCTGCGAGCCAGACAAGCCAGATTTGGGGGCCCGGTCCAGTCCGTCTTCCGATCCCTGCGCATCACCTTGGAAGAGGTCACAGCAGCGCAAACCAGGCCAGCGCCTCCGTGGGAGTCAGGTGAGCGTTACAGAATGCGAAGCCTTCCTACAAATTCCCACCCAGGCGCTATGGAAAGTTCTGAGACTGATCAGTTGGCCCAATTACTGGGGGAATTACGGGCCGAAGTACATGCCGCTCGTCAAGAGACTAATGCCCTCAGGAGGGAATTGATAATATCAAAGGAAAGAACTGATGACCTGGCCAGACAGCTTTTGCAAGGTCAAGCTGGGCAAACTCCTCTACCCGGTTCCGGAGGGAACCCCGCTCCTGTGGTTTCCAGTAACCCTGTGCAGATTAATCTACCTGGAAACATGCCGCTGGTCCCACCCGAACGCTTTGCTGGGGACCCCAAACGATTCGCCGTATTCATGAATCAGTGTCGTTTGCACTTCCTATGCAGACCTGGGGCCTTCCCTAATGATCAGACCAAGGTAGCCTTTGTATTGTCATATCTCAGCGGCTGCGCTGCCGATTGGTCAGTTCCACTGGTTACTCAATATGACCTGATTCGCCGTGATTTTCAAAGGTTTCAAGCAAGCATGGAAAGGTTATTTGCTCGACAATCTCAGGGGCAGGCTCTGGATGACGAACTTCTATCCCTGCGACAGGGCAATCAGGACCTCCTATCCTATATTGCAACCTTTAATAGACTAATTGTGGAAACGGGATGGCCAGAGGATAAAAGAGTCACGTTGTTTTATCGAGGCCTACACAGAGAACTTAAAGATGTCTTGGCCCAAGTTGTAAATCCGCCCCAAGAATGCACAGAGTATATAGACTTAGTGGTCCAATTGGATCACAGACTTCAAAACAGAAAAGCAGATCGGTCCAGGTTTGAGACCCGGGTGTTGGTCAAGACCCATGCTAATCCCAAGGGAGTTGATGTCTCTGAGCCTATGCAAATTGGAGGGGTTAAAGGACCCTTAACTCAAAAGGAACATGAAAGGAGGCGGCAGTTAAAATTATGTCTTTATTGTGGGAATTCTGGACACTTTCTACGAAATTGCCCGGCAAAACCGCCCCGAAAGGCAGTAGGAGCCGCTGATAAAAACCATGAAGACTCTGTTTCGGGAAACGACTCTGCCCGACAAGTGTAGGGGTCCGCTTGCCGAGCTTGAAAACTAACTCTCAGACCTCGCATTTCATTGTGCCAATGGTTCTCGTAGATCCAGAACAGCCTAAGCGGTTGCATGCAATAAAGGCATACATCGATAGTGGGGCTATTGGAAACTATGTGGATCGTGAATTGGTCTCTAGGATTAACCTCCCTATCCGTCCTAAAACCAGCAAAGATGTTATCACCACAGTCGATGGAACTGAAATTGCCTCTGGACCGGTAACACATTCCACTACTGAGGTGACTCTTATTGGTCCCGACGGCCATCGGGAGGGTGTTGTGTTTGATGTAATCAAGGTTCCACAGTATCAGGTTATTCTTGGAATCCCTTGTTTAGAGACACATAATCCTCGAATTGATTGGCGAGCTAAGAGAATAACCTTCCCGGATTGTACACAAACCTGCTACCCAGAAAACCTGAAGATTAATCTAGCATCTGTAACCTCTGCCTCCATGCAACTACCTCTGGAATACCAAGACTTTCAGGACGTCTTCCAAAAGGAACAGGCCAACACGTTACCTCCTCACAGATCGTACGATTGCCAAATCGATCTGGTGACCGGTGCACAACCCCCCTGTAGCAGGATTTATGCCGTTACCAAACCTGAGAATCTGCATTTGAGACAATATTTGGATCAATACCTAGCTAATGGTTTTATTCGCCCGTCAAAGTCCCCGGCATCCTCGGCTTTGTTCTTCGTGCCCAAAAAAGAAGGCGACCTTAGAACTTGTATCGATTACCGCGCATTGAACCAGATAACGGTTAAAAACCGTTATCCTCTGCCTCTGATCCCTGAACTCCTTGACCAGGTGAAGGACGCTTGCATATACACCAAGTTAGATCTCCGGGGGGCTTATCATCTGGTACAAGTTAAAGAAGGAGACGAATGGAAAACTGCCTTCCGTACTAAATACGGATTATTCGAGTACCAGGTGATGCCTTTCGGATTGTGTAACGCGCCGGCTGCCTTCCAATACTTCATGAATGATGTCCTTCGGGAACTCATTGATGTTTGTGTTGTCGTATATATCGATGACATTCTGGTGTACTCCTCTTTGGAATCTGATCACAGAAAACACGTCAGGGCAGTACTTCAAAAACTGCGCCAACACAAACTATTTGCTAAATTGGAGAAATGTGTTTTCCATACCACAGAAGTCGAGTTTCTAGGTTTCATCCTGACACCCAAAGGAGTCCGAATGGACTCAAGAAAAGTGGATGCCATCCTCAAATGGCCATCACCTAGCTCTGTGAAAGGGGTTCAAAGCATGCTCGGCTTTGCCAATTTCTATCGCAGGTTTATCCCGGAATTTTCACGCGTGGTACAACCCATTACTGCACTCTTGAGGAAAAATAAACGTTTTGAATGGTCTGAAGAAGCCGAGCCGGCCTTTCAGGATTTAAAAGCTAAGTTTACCTCCGCACCTATATTGAAACACCCGCGTCCAGATCTCCCTTATGTCGTCGAGACTGACGCATCCAGCCTAGCCATGGGAGCTGTCCTGTCCCAAAGGGATCCCGAAACCAACCAACTGCATCCCGTAGCATTTTGGTCCAGAAAATTCTCGGCACCCGAGGTTAATTATGCAATTACGGACAAAGAACTGTTAGCCATTAAGTCCGCTTTTAAAGCCTGGCGGCATTATCTGCTTGGCGCTCGACATACCATCACAGTGATCACTGATCACCGGAATTTACAGTATTTGAAAACCGCCAAGGCTCAGTCATCACGGCAGCTCCGATGGGCTTTGTTTTTCGCTGAATTTGATTTCGTGATTACCTATCGACCTGGCTGCAAGAATGGCAAAGCAGACGCCTTATCCCGAATTGGAATGGGAGAATCTGATACAAACTCAGAACCAGTACCAATAATTCCCGAACAGAGGATTCTAGGCATGACTTCGTTACAGACGCTTGAAGACATTCAAGCCAGAGTGAAACAACTCCTGGACCCTACAACCTTACAGGATTGGATACAAAAGGGATCAGACTTTACCATAGATAATGGTTTACCTTATTTTCAAGGATGCTTATTCCTGCCACATAAGGAATTACACGAACTAGTTATTTCCGGTTATCATGATGCATTAATAGAGGGACACCCCGGTATTGCCAAGACAGAGGAAAAGGTGAAACGACAATTTTGGTGGCCCTCCTGGCGAAAAGATGTTAAATCTTTTGTGATGTCCTGTGGTGTTTGCGCCCAAAATAAAAGTCAAAGGAAAAGACCAGCCGGTCTCCTTCAACCTCTAGACATACCGTCAGCACCCTGACACACCCTATTAATGGATTTTATTATGGACCTGCCTCCTTGTTCGGGGTACAATACTATTCTGGTAATTGTGGATTTGTTTTCCAAAATGGCCCACTTTATTCCTTTGAAAGGTTTACCTTCAGCTTCTGTCCTAGCCAAAGAATTCCTCGAAAATATTGTTCGGCTACATGGATTCCCATCTATACTAATCTCTGACCGGGGAAGCCAATTAATTTCCCACTTCTGGCGCAAATGTTGTCAAATGGCGCAGATCGACGTAAGATTATCGACCAGTCACCACCCTCAGACCGATGCTCAGACCGAGAGGACAAATCAGACCCTTGAGCAATACTTACGGTGTATGTTACAGCAACCTGAAAGCAACTGGAAAGACATTCTTTGGATAGCCGAATACGCATATAATAATTCGGTACACTCTGGAACTGGCCACAGTCCTTTTTATACTTTGTTTGGGCATCACCCTCGAACCTCAAACCTTGACTCACCTCAGAACCTCGGAATGCCTGCAGTAGAACATCTGCATTCTACAATTACCCAAGCCTTCAAAGAGGCAACTACGCATTTACAACAAGCCAAGAGAAAATACAAGGAGAATGCTGATCTACATCGGAGTGAAGCACCTCCGTATCAGATTGGGGATCAAGTGTGGTTAGCTACCAGACATTTACCACTCAAAGGGCCTAGAACTTTTAACCCAAAATATCTGGGACCTTATTCTATTACGGCAATAATTAACCCAGTGGCTGTTAAACTTGATTTACTAGCTAGTATGCAAATTCACCCTGTTTTTCATGTGTCACTTCTGAAACCAGTGGTGCCCGGAACCCGACTACTCAAACCTCCAGAACCTATACTAATAGATGGGGAGCCTGAATTCGAAGTGAAGAACATTTTAGACTCAAAAATGTTTAGGTCAAAACTGTTCTACCTAATCGATTGGAAGGGGTACGGACCTCAGGAAAGGTCGTGGGAACCCAGCGACCATGTGCATGCACCTCGATTAGTCAGGAAATTCCACCGACTCTTCCCAGACAAACCAAAACCCCCGTAGGGAACAACCTTGGGAGGGGCCTTGGGGGGGAGTGCTGTCATGATGCCCGCTCCCGGGGAGCCGGTTCAAGCCCTGCGTCCCCGAAAGCGGACATCCAGTCCCCAAGGAAGGACCCAGCAATCCCATATAGGGGCCCTTTGGACAGTGTCCTGGCGTCTATGGCGCCAGGCTCATAAAAGACATCAGTCCTGGCGCCATAGGCGCCAGGCTCATTATGGATGTGCTTGGGTGCACTTACCTGATGCAGACCATGCTGCAGGATCCCGGCCTCCTTGAGGCCTGAAAGGAACTACTTTACCTGTGGGACTAATTTACCATCCGGGCGTGGTCGGGGAAGGATACATACCTGATTGGAGGAAGGATACATACCTGGAACTTCTTCCAAGGCTCTTTAAACCCCACCCGAACAGCCACACGTGCTTCGCGTTGTTCGGCATCTAGCAGCTGGACGCTCACCGTGTCTGCTCCTGCATCCTGACTTCTGCCACGCCTGCCAGCATCCTGGATCACCTGCAAAGGAAGAGAAGAAGAGAACAGAAGAAGGAAAAGTCCTTACCTGCTAAACCCGCATCCCGGAGACATCTCGCGGACAATCCTGAAAAGGAAGACTTTTATTTAAACTAAAAGCTCATTGCGTCGATCGCTGCAACGCCGCATTCCACTCACCTTTACTGGGCGCCTCCATGTTCAGCAGCGATCATCCGGATTTGCAGTCACGCCCCAGCGCCTAGTTAGAAAAAGACCAGAACAAAAGGTGAGAGAGAGAAGGGAATAAGGAAAGCTAAATCTCCATGTTAAGACTTACCTGTTGATTCATTCCCTCTTCATTTCAGGTCCGCGCCGCATCCTGGCATTTCCGGACCCCGGCCCCTAAGGGGAAAATGAGACATCAGCGTTAATGAGCGAATGAAAAGACATTACCAAAAAACGCTCATTAAAGACTTACCTGATTTCTACAAGGATTTCACCTCTCATCTCCGGTCAGTGCCTGTTCCCCGGCATTCCGTACCCGGCCCCTATGGGGAAAAAGACACTAGCATTAGTACATTAATGCATGGACACAAGGGGAACCTCTTATCAAAAAACTTACCTGGAAGCCAAGCAAGTTTGGTTCTCACCAATCCGAAAATCCAGTGAAGTAACTGGATACCAACGCGCCCCTGCATCAGAAGCAGGATGGAGAGCTCGTCCTTCCAGACCCTAAGGTGAGACGCTATGAGGAATCACAGAAGGGTTTCGAGGAGGGTGAGAGGGGAAAGTGGGAGGCTGATTGCATTACCCCGCAGACAGTTAATCCCCTATTATCGCCTACAGAAGGATACTTCTGCGAGCCAGACAACCCAGATTTGGGGGCCCGGTCCAGTCCGTCTTCCGAACCCTGCGCATCACCTTGGAAGAGGTCACAGGAGCGCGAACCAGGCCAGCGCCTCCGTGGGAGTCAGGTGAGCGTTACAAGAACTCCATACACCAATACGCTCAATAGTTTGCAATTGGTTAAGCCCAAAGCGCAAATGAACATTTTTTGCCTTGGCATTGGGAAAACAGAGGGTATATTTAGATAGAACCTCTCTTCTTCTGACATACTGGCCAGATTCTGTGGAAGTCCTGTATGAGTTTAATGAATCCACTGTTTCACATCAATCAATTGCATAAAACTTCTGCTTTACCTTAGTTGGATTGCAAATAAGTACCTCTTCTTGTGATTGCATTCTATAAGGAGCCTGTACATGCTCTCTGTGTAACTGTTGAAAGAATGTACAGACTGTGGATGTACGATTTCTCCTAGGTGAACGTATGAAGAGTTTAGCGGAGGACAGATCATGTTGGCATAGATAGATAATTGCCTCCATAAAACCTTATACTGTAATGAGGTCAGTCCAAATTCGTGGCGTAATACCGCATTTGCAATTGACGAAGGCAGACCTAAGGTTTCCTCCCAGATGGTACATTGAAGACTATTTAAATACGGCCCAATGACCAATAAAGTAATATCCAGGCCATACAAAATCACTGGTTCAACTTTGGCCACATAGTACCGCTGTAGAGGGAGAAGAGAGTATTTACACAGCTTGTAATACATTCCTTTTAGTTGGACTATTAACAATTTAGACTTTGCTCTCAAGCCCTCCTTAGTCACAGCTTTAAAAATAGCATTTTACAAATGAAACCCCAAATATTTAATGGAGGAAACCCTTCCCAGTATTTATCACCAACCATCCAGAACATTGTTTTAGGTTTGGTTTTAGTTGTATACATTATTATTTTTTCGATTACACACCATTCACTAAGAGGTTATTTCTGATGCATCGTCTGAAAACATGTTCAGTTTCCTCTGAAGACCAATGGGCGTCTTATCCAAAAATATCATGTCATCTGCGAAGGCCACCCAGTTTAGTTTGAGATGGCCTAATTGGATGGGAAAAGTAATGATCTGGGAACACAAGCTGTCAATGTTTGCAATGTATACATTGAAGAGGGTTGGGGCCAGCACACCACCCTGGTTCAAGCCAATACATGTCTCAATAGATCTGTCAACGATCCCTCTTTAGTAAGGCTGATCTTGTTCATAGGGCCACCAGAGAAGATGTTAACCAGGGGAGGCGGAATTCCCCTGGTCATATGTTTCTTCAACAAGATGTTAGGATTAGCTCTGTCGAAAGTACTATTCATGTCCATAGAAGCCATGTAAGATGTTACCATGTATTCCTTTTTAACTTCTGCCAAAATGTGGGACATGATACCATTAGGAGAGGTCCCAAACAATGCCTAAAACCAACCTGGTACTTAGAAAGGATATCAAGAAGAGTTATCCATTTATTTTGATCTCTAAGTAATAATGACGCAACAATCTTGCTAGTAGTGTCTAGGAGGGCTATAAGCCTGTAATTGGATGGATTGATTACTTCCCCTTTTTTGTAAATTGGGAAGATGATAGACTCCAACCAAGATGATAGCACAAGGGAAGTTGCCAGTATTTTTCTAAATAGGACCTCAAGGTTACCTAACCATAAAAGCGGATCAGTTTTAATGGAAACTGGAGAAAGGACGTCCGGTCCGGGAGCCCGAGAGGGATTATATTTCATTATTGCCCATAAGACGTCCTCCTGCGTCCAGAACATGTCCCCCGGTCTGTGTAATGTCCATCCTGAAAATAAATAGAAGGATTATTTAAAGGTTTAGCAAACAAGGCAGAACAATATTCTACCCAAGCCAGCTCTTTTATTAGCCATGACAAGGATGGAACATCACAGCCCACAGTTATATTTGTTAGAGTCCAACATTTTGCAGAATTTGCACATTTTAAAGTGTCAAGCATGTAATGGTTATCTCTATTATAAAGTTGGATTTTTAATGGTTTAGTGTAGTTCTCATACCCTTGAAGGATTTTCCTCTTCTCCTTCTTAATAGCTTCATGCATCAATTCCCTAAGTAGCCTCCTTTTATGATGTAACTTGTATAGAGAGATGGAACTTGGATTGAAGGGGATATAATGTATATTGAAGATTGCGCCTTGGGGTCTCAAATATCAGTTGAAGAGCCTGAGGCAGAAGAGAAGAGGCTGTGGCTGGGGGTTGAATACCTGTGTGAAACAAAATATAAAACACTTTTTCAGGTCTGGTCCGTACTTTATATCAATGGCGATGAGCTGAGAGTGACTAGCAACCACCAATGTGAAGCGTCATCCCTGGAGTGTCACATAACCTGCCTAACTGCCTTCTAAAAAAGGAACATCCGTTACTGAGCTGAGAGATGATACAGTTTCCAGTAGCAACATCACTTGATACATTTGGCGTGCGGGAGAGCAAAGTGGACTGTTGCGAAGCCGGTCCGTCTGTAAGACAACAGAGGATTAGAAGTACCCTGCAAAGTAAGATGGAATTGTGACAGGTGCCCCAGTCCCCAGGTAACCGGGTTGCTGGGCCGACTTTGCAGTTTGGGTATCTCACCAATTAGTAAGGAGTTGGTGATGTGATAGAACCCTGTGCGAGAAAAGCCTAGTGCCTGCTCGAGCGAAAGAGGCTTAGCGTGAGCGATGAACGCATTACTGGTACCTCACACCATCACTAGCATTTGGCTATTTAAAGAAAAAAACACAGCGCCATCCTTCGATGTGCGGCGGCCATATTTGTTGACAGTGGTCACAGTGGCAACACGCTCCACGCAACGCTCCTCCATACTGTGCTGCAGGTTTGGCATCAACCTCCAATGGATTGTGTCCCAAAAAGGAGTCGGAAGGAGTAACAAACAGTGGGTGGCATTGACTGTTGATGGTATTTCCTGCTTTTACAGTATTGTCATCAAAGATTATGTTTGTGACTGCACAAGGTGCTTGCACTGTGATCACAATTGCCTCCTATTGATCACGCGTTATGCTCAATGCATTGTATGTGACTGCTGTACTTCAATACTGCAGATTAACAGGGTACAGTCCCAAGAGCAGTAGTGTGGCTGAACAGGGTGACTTTACCACATTAATCTCATTATCTAAAAAAAGCAGATGGCTGCGAACTCTCAATGTAGTTAACAACCACTGAACAGGTTATCATGCCTTGTTCTTCCAAGAGAGGGGCGCCTGCTACCTTTGTTGAATTCTAAAAAAAGATTCCCTTTAGCATCAGTGCAACATTAAAAAAAATATATCAGGCTGGCCATGTCAGGTGTGCCGGGACTGGCGGCTTTTATGGCATCTCCTGCTCCCGGAAAAGTGAAATGGAGTCTGTGGAAGAAAGGTTTTGTGCATTACATAAAGGCGCCATGTTCTAATTCCATCTCCAATGATAGAAAGGTTTCCTTGCTAATGCACTTTCTAGGTTACGAAGGCAAGCATACTTTTGTCACTTTACCTCCCCTAAGTGGGACAGGAGATGGGGATACTGCCAATGAGTTTGAAGTAGCCCTTTTGAAGTTGGATAGACACTTTAATCCTAAAACTAGCACCATCTGCAACACTACAATTTTAGGGTTGTGAGTACAAGAACAAACATAGAATGTGGAGCAATATGTTGCTGCACTGTGCCATCTGGCGCTGTGATGGAAATTTGGTGAGTCGTTTGACAAGCACATTAGAGATCAATTTATGATACACTGCAGCAGTAACAACATCTGAGAGGAGCTTTGGTTGAAAGATGAGCCAACCCTAGATGAAGTTTTAGACATTGCCAAGAGAGTAGAACACTGAATGGCATGCGTAGCAAGGTTGACTGAAGCAGAAAACAAAGATATGAAGGTTGAGGTTCTAAAGATATCGGGAGGAAAACAAAAGAAGAAGGGCAAGGAAAAGTGGGACAACAAAATGCTGTGGAAAATAGAGGGAGTAAAGTCAAGTATCAAAAAGGTGGATTGCATTGGGTTGCCTCTCCCATTAGTCCTGGTCTCAAGACAGTTCATTAAAGTGTAATAGAAGAAGGCATGTTGCCAACTGTTGTAAACACTTTAAAGGTGTACAAAAGAAGATTTTATATGTGACTGAAGAAGAGGGAGAATCCTCCGAAGATGATGATTTCAAACCTGTTGAAAATATCACAGTAAATGTTGTGCAAGGGGTAGAAGAGGAGACGTGTGAGAGCCTATATGCCTTAATCTGTGTGAATGGGAGAGAAGTCTATATGATGGCTGACTCAGGTGCAAAAATATCTCTTATGTCAAAAGATGTGTATGAGCGTGAAGTGGGAGGAGATATCGGAAAGTTACTGGAAGCAGATGTGAACCCTAGAGGGTATAACTGTGAGAAAATAGAGTTGTCAGGATATTTCAATGCTCAAATAAGCTTTAAGGATATATGTGCTCAAGCAAAGACATATGTAACAAAAAAGGAGTCAACCCTATTGGGTTGGCGTGACCAGAAATAGTTGTGTGTTAGACTTGACCCAAACATGTCTGAATAAGTGTTAAAGTTTGGGGATACATCTGTATGCGAGAAGTTCAAAAAGGTTTTTAAGAAGGGAGTAGGGAAAGTAAAAGGGATGAGGCAACAAATAATTCTAAAGGAGAGAAGTACTCCCATAGTCGCAAAATTACGATTAGTGCCACTAGTTTTGAGAGATTGAGTTGGAAGAAAAGAGCAGTAAATTCACAGCATTCATAACCCATGAGGGTGTTTTCCAGTTTAGAAGGACTCCGTTTGGCTTGGTATCAGCATCATCCTTGTTCCTAATGGTAAGGGACTGATTGTTTGGAGGAATGAAAGGAGTATTTAGTTTTCAAGATGACGTTTTGGTTTGTGGTGAGAATGAGATGGAACATGACTTGATTTTGGAACAAGTATTGACAATCCTCGAACAAAAAGGGGTGTAATAAGAAAAATAAAGTGGAGTATCTAGGGCATGAAATAAGAGTGAAACGGTTGAGGCAGAAACCTGTGCAGTTCCCTTAGGGACCACTGCAAAAGATTTAGGACCACAGGTGGTTGGCAGTAAACCCAATTGGTAGTAGTCTGTACCACCCAGATTTACCTGGTAGCTGTGGCTGAGCAGTCAGACTTCTCTCAAGATGAGTTAGGCAGTATATAGAGTATACACAATAGGTACAGAGATACAGTAGCACAAGCAAACACTGACCAGAGCTTTGGTGTAAAAGTAAATAATTATTTATTTAAAGACACACTTGTAAATTACACTAGCACAAAAAGAGGTAAGTAAATTCAACACACAGTCACTATTATATATATACAACCCTAATTACTTATTAGACAAGTCTTAATGAGAAACACCACTTATTTTCAGACAGAGGTGAGCGCTTAACCTAAGATGGCACTCTAATAAGTTATATAAAAAGGGAGGAAAAAGGCAGTTATGAAAGCACACAATTTCAATACTTTTCAAAGAAATAGAGTGAGGCAGGTTAGGCAAAGTCTACTGGAGAGCAAGGAAGTTCAAATGCCAGGCCCACTCTTAGAGAGAGCAAGCAAAATGTGTCCAGGATCACACAGTGGGGTTATGCCCAAAGAGACTTTGTAAATAGTTCACAAAAGATTGAGATCAAGTCAGGAAAAGTTAGTTAACAGGCCCCAGGCTAACCCAGGTTAGAAAGTCGAGGATTTACTGTCACCCCGAACGATCTGTCGCAAGGGAAGCCAGGCGGGACATAGTACCTGAAATGGGAAGAACGCTCCAGCGGGGGCAGTTGTTCCCGGCAGCGGGTGCAAGTCGGTGTTTCGTCCAGAGGAAGAGGAGGTTTCGACGTGGAGGAAAGATGAAGGTCGTTGCACTGCCAGGGAAGAAACCAGCCACAGAGTTTTCTGGTTACAAGTACTACCCTTTTCTTCGCGGTAGTGGTAAACCGTGGTATTCCGGTTGCTTGGCACAGGCAAGGCGGCCACGAGATGGTCCAGGAAGGTGAAAAGACAGGCAAACTGGTTATCCCCACCAGTCAAAGGAAGAAGACTCTCCGGACTGGAGATCTCCTCTGTCGTCGGTAAAAGTGGTGAGACGGTTCAGCAGGGCTCCACCGGTGGTGTCGTCGTTGCAGGTCAGCTCGGCTTCTCCCTCCTCAGATTCTTTAGGTCCTGTGGCGACTTCTGAAGTTCCAGTCCCCAAAGCCCTGCTTTTATGCAGAAAACCCCCATTCATCAGTCCTAGCTGTCACTCAAACATGCTAAGTGGTGAGCCGGGCGGCTCACCACTGGGCCAATCACACCAGAGCCAAGGCAACTCAGTCCGGGGTGCCTAAACCCCCTCCAACACCCCCTGTGGTACCCAGACAGAGTGGCACCACTTTTGGAGGCTTCTGTGGAGAAGCCCGCCAAAAAGTGGAACAAAGGGCTTGACTTGGGTTGGAGTTACAGAAGCAAACACAAACACCATTTTGGAACCAAGTTTCGGCAAAAAAATACCAACCAGTGAATTTATATTAATTTAATAAACCGGCGGTATGTTCGAGGCTATATTAAAAAAGTGGTAGCCTCGAACAATGGGAAAATCCCATAGGAATATATTTGCGGTCGAATATAAAAAGTAGTATCCACTGCCACCAGCCAAAACTTGGTCGGGGGGGACTGGACAACAGACCCCAATCGAATTGCCCCGACCAGTACGTCCACAATATGATGGTTTGTAATGGTTCTGTTCACAATTTAAGACTAGTAAAGCCAATGGTGACTTTACATGCCCTGGGAGACAGTAGTCCAGGATATGGAGTCTATGTTTGGGGGTCGCTACGACACCCCTGGGTTACTGCACGGAGGGTGCTGTGTAACCCACATATCAAAAACACATGAAGCCCTATGGGGTAAAGGACCCCATAGCCCATAAAACACATACAAAGTCAAAGGAACACCTCAAATCATGTCTAAGAGTGGGAGAAAGAGTCTCACTCGTAGCAGGAGAAACAAATAAACCCCAAAAATCCAGCAAAGCTGCTGGGGGACTCACTAGGTTTGGGAAATTAGCCTTTACAGAGAATTCTCCCTAACACGAGGCCAGGATCTAAAGGGGAGCTCAGATCATTTTTAGGCATGATTGAATTATACCAAAAGTTTGTTAGAAATTTTGCAGATAAAGTGATTGAAATGAGGAAGTTATTAAGGAAAAGAGAAGAATGCATATGTGAGAAAGAGTTCTGTGGTATTAAGGAAGAAAAAGATTTGGCACAGGCATTAAGATGTTTTGATACAAGGAGGAAAACTATTATTACCGTTGATGCCAGCGATTGCTCATGCTTCCCGAGTACTAGTACTCAGAAAAATTATTCTGTTTTAGAGAAGGAGGCTTTTGCCTGCCACAGGGCCGTAGAAAAGTTTCAGAATTTTGTGTGCAGTATGTAGTTTGTTATTCGAACTGTCCACAAACCACTTAAATATATATTTGAGACAAAAGGTCTCAGCAAAGTATCTAGAAGAGTGGAAAATTGGGTAACAAGACTAGAATGTCATAGATTTTCTATGGAAGTGATACCACGACATGATAACATTCTAGTGGATCATCTATCACGTTTGGGAGGTCAAGTGGAAGGTTAACAGGAGGAAGCATCAGAAATGATATATGTGAACTATGATGCCGTTGTGACTAAGGGAGAGTGGCTGAGAGCCATGGATAAAGATGAGGTTTTGAAGAATGTAAACATTTACATTGAAACAGGGTGGCCATCCAAAGGTTTGTTGAGCCAGAGTGAGAGATCCTTTTGGGAGGTGCGTGATGAGTTATGTGTAGTGGATGTACTGTTATATTGTTGGGAATGTGTTGTTGTGCTTTTGATTATACGTGAGAAGATTATTTATTAGCACATGAAGGACATGCAGGGGTGATCCGCACCAAGGCCATCCTAAGAGGAGGGTATTTGCGGCCTGGTATTGACCAAGAGGTAGAAAGGAGACTAGACCGTTGTGTGGAGTGTGGGAAGGCAGGCAAGGGAGAGGTTGCGAAATCACAACCACTGGTGGAGGCTGGTCTACCAAACAAAGTGTGGGGAGATTTGGCCATGGCCATTTTGGGCCTTCCTCTAGCGGGATCCTCCCACTGGATTCAATACAACCAGCCAATCTAGTTCTAGTGTCAGCATTATGGCAGATTTATTTCAGGGTAAAAATGTGACACAATTAAGAGAACCAATGCAATAACACGGGCAAATCCTGCAACTAATATCAGATACCCAACCCAGAATCTCCATCCTGTCTTGGCATATCCTCATAAACACCCCCCACCCAACTTGTCCATCCCAGTGTCCCAAAAGGGATGCTGGTGCTGTGTGCAGCCACGCATGCACGCTCACCGTCCTCGGTATCCTTTGGAAGCCCCCCTTCCAGATTTTTCAAAGAAGGTCTCCAACATTTTGTCTTGAGCACTCATGGGAGTATCAAGGAGGAGGCTCTCAGAGTTCGGCAGAACCCAGCGTTGTGAAATACAGTTCTGAGTCGCGGTCACCACCTGTGAAAGTAAAGAAAACTAGAGTACTAAGTAGCTTAAAAAGGAATGGACAAATCTGGTCCCATTTATTAGTCTTTCAAGCAAAGTGTGTGGAGTGTCCTCCCTCTCCCTATTTGGTCTCTGACCTCTTTCTCTCGCTTTAAAATTCGACTGAAGGAGCACCTACTCGCAAGCTAATTATGTACTTATCAACTCGCTTTGTTATACCATTTTGAGCTTTGTGAAGAGCTTAAGTTCTAGGCGCTATATAAATAAAATACAAATATTACAACACATCTTGTTAACCTTTCCCCCATTTCAGAACAATAGCAGCTGTGTACTCAATTAAAGTCTGTTTTCTATCTCCAGTCTTGTACGGGTGATCATGTGGCGTTCTCCTTCCGGATCAATTGTCTCTGCCTGATGACTTCCGGTCCGCACTTTCTCATGCGAGGGGCTTTGGTCCACCACCTCCTGATGCAGTTCCGCTGGGAAAGAATACCCCATAAATCGGCCGAATGCAAAGATGACGGCTGTGTGGCCTTTACCCAGTAACCACGCGAGTCTCTGAAAGAACTGATCTCAGCACTCCATACTGCGCCTGTCCCACCTAAGGACTCTAGGGAATAAGCATTGGCTATAGTCAATAGATGGGGAATATCCTAACAAATGTTCACTGTGATTTAAAGAAAAATAACAAATCCATGAGCTCTTATGATGGCAAATTCAATGCAAATGTCCAATACATGGGATATCTATCCATAATAGATATCATTCCTCAACCGATCATTGCCATTTACCAACACTTCCAAGTGACTCAGTCCATATGATGTCACCTGTGTACAAACACATCATTGCCACCTACCCACGGGCCGCCAGTGCCAAAATGTGCTCAACCTAAAACATGACCAAAGCTTGAATTGCCAGAGGATCATGCTGCAACATACCAGTAAGTGGATGAAACACAATTTCACTGTTCTTCAAACCCCCAAATGTAACTCACATGCAAAGAGGCTGTAAGCATTTCTGGCACGCTCCAATCAGGCCATTGATCTGCACTCTAGCTGACCAATACAGGGCCTTCAATACTGCCTGGAAAATAGCTCTCAATCTGAGGCACCTGTTCTACGGCATGCTCGCAGTAAAGTCCTGAGGGGACCCTTCCGCAACCGTAGCTATTACTTCACCAGTACCGTTTAGATTCCCACAATGCAAAACCTAATCTCCAAAAAAGGAACAAGATGTTCTTCTGGGGACCCTCAATGCTGTGCTTCAGTCCAAACTTTCCCTGGGGCAGAACTTTCTCTCTTGCTCTCAGTAGATCACAAACATTCATCATAGCGGAGGTTACCTGTAAGGCCCTAGTGGGCCTTGGTACGCTAGGCAGCTCTCTGAATTGCCCTTGAGAACTTTCAGTTAACAGGCAGCTCCTTCTTCAATACATAATGCTAACGCTGTTGACCGCTATCAGGGAACCCTCGTATTACTCTCCTGGGAGCTCTTCTCACGTGGGGCATTGAAGGCTGGTGGGTGTCCCCTCTCTGTGTCGTCTCAAGTTGTTCTGCTTCATTTTCAGTGCATCACTAGAACCATATTTTATGTAGTGGTCATCAGAGATAAGGCAGGAGGCTCGGAGTGCTGTTAATTAATGGGTTTCGTTTTCAGGAAATATCGGTTCATAAATTAGACTTTCACACATAAGACAGGTGAGACCCACTGGCCACAACATTAATACACAGCCCAGCCGTAACTGCCAATCACATGAAATATTGTTTCAAAGCACTGCCCCGAACTTTTCGGAGCTGTACATGCACACAGCAATAATCAACCTAATATATTCAGTCGTCTCCACCAGCAGAACAAGCACACAGAACTCAACACATTCCCCAAGTGTTTTCATATGTATTGTGAACTGGAGGGATATCACCCTGAAGGGAATTGACTTGATGAACGTGTTCACCCACTTCAAGTAGATGATACAGCAAAAAGAAAGCATAGGCACTGGTGTAACAGGGGCCCCCGCAGGCCCTGCATTGCGGGGGCCCAATGCTGGCCATGCACAGCAGGGTGTGGGGGCAGTGTGCGGTGGGGTCCCTCTCAGCAGGGCTTGCAGGGGTGCCACCCACTTTTTGTGTTACATCACTAAGCATAGGCTTTGCTATCAGAAACAGGAACGGAATACTTTGAGGGCCAGTTCCTCTGAGGAACCCGATTAATGAAAATCTACTAAATTCCTGTTCCTGCAGCCATTTTATAAATGCTATTTCAGCCACAGAGTCACAATCACCCCTGAATTGGAATAGGCAAGGGCTTAAGGAAAAGGCGCCTACTCTGGAAAATATAACAGCAGGGGTGAAATCTTCCCCTCATGGCACCCCAGCCAAAATAAAGGCTGGTTCAGATGATTACAACCTGCAGGGAACCAGCCTGGTAGCCTGGTGTTTAATGTTTTAAAGGCTTTATAGGCTGAGACAGTTTGGGTTCCTCTGCAGCTTCACTCCCCAGCCTCTGTCCCAGGTATGAAAAGCTTAAGAGGCTGGTCTTCTCTTATGCCTTGCCCCTCCCAAGCCCTATGACTATCAAAAAGATGCATCTGGTGAAAGCATATGTTTCTTTTCAATAATGTACAGAAGATGTCCATGATTTCCCTCCTCTTTTAGGGCTACAACGAATCCTGCAAATCTTTGAGAAATTGAGCAGAATACACTGAAGCGACAGAGGTATGCCCACAAAAACAAGGAAGGTACATACGTTAGTCAGGAAATTCCCCTATAGAAACATGAAGAAGGTTTATCTTGAGCCAGTGCCTGGTGATTGCCGTCTTCTGTGGTTCCTTCCAGCCCTGGTCTCATATGTCCCTAATACTCAGCACAGGAATGCTAGAGGTTAAGTTTGGCTCATGTCTGCAATGAGCATCCCCTGAATCAAAGGAAGAACATGGCGAATGTACAAATGTATCAATCAGGCCAAAGTTGGCCTGAAGATGGGTAGTAACCTCCTTGAAAATATCATGCCTCAAATACTTGCCAGAGGAATACCAATCTAGCCCAATATACTCATCACCATGAGCAGAATCCACTGCCACTGGGCCTCTGTGTGTAGGAACAATACTGGAAGCGGGTGCATGGGCATTGGAATACCTGGAGCCAATGACAGCCATAACCATTTCTAAGATGATCTGTTTCAGTTGCTCAGCTGAGGTGCGGAAGTCAAAGGGTATGCCATGAATGATACACAGACTTCTTTCCTTTGTGTCTGGGCCAGGCCACACCTCAATCCGAAGAGCAGAATTTGGATCAAAAGAAATATCTTGTCAAGTAATGTTTATGCTTCAGAATGCATATGACCCTCTTCCACTCCTCTGTTACATAAAGTAATACAAATACAGATGCAAAATCTACTTTTGCATTCACTGCTGCCACCCAAGTGAATCACATTACAGGCATGTCTAACGTCCCCTCCAACAAACACTAGACAATCACCCAGAATACCACCAGAATACACGTCCCTTTATAGGGGGCCGCTCTCATCAATGACACTTATGGTTTCAGAGCCTCTTCCACTCCTTGGGCTGGCTCTCTCTTCCAAGGTCTCCCATCACCATGATGCAGCGCCGGCTGCCTTCCAATACTTCATGAATGATGTCCTTCGGGAACTCATTGATGTTTGTGTTGTCGTATATATCGATGACATTCTGGTGTACTCCTCTTCGGAATCTGATCACAGAAAACACGTCAGGGCAGTACTTCAAAAACTGCGCCAACACAAACTATTTGCTAAATTGGAGAAATGTGTTTTCCATACCACAGAAGTCGAGTTTCTAGGTTTCATCCTGACACCCAAAGGAGTCCGAATGGACTCAAGAAAAGTGGATGCCATCCTCAAATGGCCATCACCTAGCTCTGTGAAAGGGGTTCAAAGCATGCTCGGCTTTGCCAATTTCTATCGCAGGTTTATCCCGGAATTTTCACGCGTGGTACAACCCATTACTGCACTCTTGAGGAAAAATAAACGTTTTGAATGGTCTGAAGAAGCCGAGCCGGCCTTTCAGGATTTAAAAGCTAAGTTTACCTCCGCACCTATATTGAAACACCCGCGTCCAGATCTCCCTTATGTCGTCGAGACTGACGCATCCAGCCTAGCCATGGGAGCTGTCCTGTCCCAAAGGGATCCCGAAACCAACCAACTGCATCCCGTAGCATTTTGGTCCAGAAAATTCTCGGCACCCGAGGTTAATTATGCAATTACGGACAAAGAACTGTTAGCCATTAAGTCCGCTTTTAAAGCCTGGCGGCATTATCTGCTTGGCGCTCGACATACCATCACAGTGATCACTGATCACCGGAATTTACAGTATTTGAAAACCGCCAAGGCTCAGTCATCATGGCAGCTCCGATGGGCTTTGTTTTTCGCTGAATTTGATTTTGTGATTACCTATCGACCTGGCTGCAAGAATGGCAAAGCAGACGCCTTATCCCGAATTGGAATGGGAGAATCTGATACAAACTCAGAACCAGTACCAATAATTCCCGAACAGAGGATTCTAGGCATGACTTCGTTACAGACGCTTGAAGACATTCAAGCCAGAGTGAAACAACTCCTGGACCCTACAACCTTACAGGATTGGATACAAAAGGGATCAGACTTTACCATAGATAATGGTTTACCTTATTTTCAAGGATGCTTATTCCTGCCACATAAGGAATTACACGAACTAGTTATTTCCGGTTATCATGATGCATTAATAGAGGGACACCCCGGTATTGCCAAGACAGAGGAAAAGGTGAAACGACAATTTTGGTGGCCCTCCTGGCGAAAAGATGTTAAATCTTTTGTGATGTCCTGTGGTGTTTGCGCCCAAAATAAAAGTCAAAAGAAAAGACCAGCCGGTCTCCTTCAACCTCTAGACATACCGCCAGCACCCTGGCACACCCTATTAATGGATTTTATTATGGACCTGCCTCCTTGTTCGGGGTACAATACTATTCTGGTAATTGTGGATTTGTTTTCCAAAATGGCCCACTTTATTCCTTTGAAAGGTTTACCTTCAGCTTCTGTCCTAGCCAAAGAATTCCTCGAAAATATTGTTCGGCTACATGGATTCCCATCTATACTAATCTCTGACCGGGGAAGCCAATTAATTTCCCACTTCTGGCGCAAATGTTGTCAAATGGCGCAGATCGGCGTAAGATTATCGACCAGTCACCACCCTCAGACCGATGTTCAGACCGAGAGGACAAATCAGAACCTTGAGCAATACTTACGGTGTATATTACAGCAATCTGAAAGCAACTGGAAAGACATTATTTGGATAGCCGAATACGCATATAATAATTCGGTACACTCTGGAACTGGCCACAGTCCTTTTTATACTTTGTTTGGGCATCACCCTCGAACCTCAAACCTTGACTCACCTCAGAACCTCGGAATGCCTGCAGTAGAACATCTGCATTCTACAATTACCCAAGCCTTCAAAGAGGCAACTACGCATTTACAACAAGCCAAGAGAAAATACAAGGAGAATGCTGATCTACATCGGAGTGAAGCACCTCCGTAACAGATTGGGGATCAAGTGTGGTTAGCTACCAGACATTTACCACTCAAAGGGCCTCGAACTTTTAACCCAAAATATCTGGGACCTTATTCTATTACGGCAATAATTAACCCAGTGGCTGTTAAACTTGATTTACTAGCTAGTATTCAAATTCACCCTGTTTTTCATGTGTCACTTCTGAAACCAGTGGTACCCGGAACCCGACTACTCAAACCTCCAGAACCTATACTAATAGATGGGGAGCCCGAATTCGAAGTGAAAAACATTTTAGACTCAAAAATGTTTAGGTCAAAACTGTTCTACCTAATTGATTGGAAGGGGTACGGACCTCAGGAGAGGTCGTGGGAACCCAGCGACCATGTGCATGCACCTCGATTAGTCAGGAAATTCCACCGACTCTTCCCAGACAAACCAAAACCCCCGTAGGGAACAACCTTGGGAGGGGCCTTGGGGGGGAGTGCTGTCATGATGCCCGCTCCCGGGGAGCCGGTTCAAGCCCTGCGTCCCCGAAAGCGGACATCCAGTCCCCAAGGAAGGACCCAGCAATCCCATATAGGGGCCCTTTGGACAGTGTCCTGGCGCCTATGGCGCCAGGCTCATAAAAGTCATCAGTCCTGGCGCCATAGGCGCCAGGCTCATTATGGATGTGCTTGGGTGCACTTACCTGATGCAGACCATGCTGCAGGATCCTGGCCTCCTTGCGGCCTGAAAGGAACTACTTTACCTGTGGGACTAATTTACCATCCGGGCGTGGTCGGGGAAGGATACATACCTGATTGGAGGAAGGATACATACCTGGAACTTCTTCCAAGGCTCTTTAAACCCCACCCGAACAGCCACACGTGCTTTGCGTTGTTCTGCATCTAGCAGCTGGACGCTCACCGTGTCTGCTCCTGCATCCTGACTTCTGCCACGCCTGCCAGCATCCTGGATCACCTGCAAAGGAAGAGAAGAAGAGAACAGAAGAAGGAAAAGTCCTTACCTGCTAAACCCGCATCCCGGAGACATCTCGCCGACAATCCTGAAAAGGAATACTTTTATTTAAACTAAAAGCTCATCGCGTCGATCGCTGCAGCGCCGCATTCCACTCACCTTTACTGGGCGCCTCCATGTTCAGCAGCGATCATCCGGATTCGCAGTGACGCCCCAGCGCCTAGGGAGAAAAAGACCAGAATAAAAGGTGAGAGAGAGAAGGGAATAAGGAAAGCTAAATCTCCATGTTAAGACTTACCTGTTGATTCATTCCCTCTTCATTTCGGATCCGCGCCGCATCCTGGCATTTCCGGACCCCGGCCCCTAAGGGGAAAAAGAGACATCAGTGTTCATGAGCGAATGAAAAGACATTACCAAAAAACGCTCATTAAAGACTTACCTGATTTCTACAAGGATTTCACCTCTCATCTCGGGTCGGTACCCCGGCCCCTATGGGGAAAAAGACACTAGCATTAGTACATTAATGCATGGACACAAGGGGAACCTCTTATCAAAAAAACTTACCTGGAAGCCAAGCAAGTTTGGTTCTCACCAATCCGAAAATCCAGTGAAGTAACTGGATACCAACGCGCCCCTGCATCAGAAGCAGGATGGAGAGCTCGTCCTTCCAGACCCTAAGGTGAGACGCTACGAGGAATCACAGAAGGGTTTCGAGGAGGGTGAGAGGGGAAAGTGGGAGGCTGATTGCATTACCCCGCAGATAGTTAATCCCCTATTATCGCCTACAGAAGGATACTTCTGCGAGCCAGACAACCCAGATTTGGGGGCCCGGTCCAGTCCGTCTTTCGAACCCTGCGCATCACCTTGGAAGAGGTCACAGCAGCGCGAACCAGGCCAGCGCCTCCGTGGGAGTCAGGTGAGCGTTACAAGAACTCCATACACCAATACGCTCAATAGTTTGCAATTGGTTAAGCCCAAAGCGCAAATGAACATTTTTTGCCTTGGCATTGGGAAAACAGAGGGTATATTTAGATAGAACCTCTCTTCTTCTGACATACTGGCCAGATTCTGTGGAAGTCCTGTATGAGTTTAATAAATCCACTGTTTCACATCAATCAATTGCATAAAACTTCTGCTTTACCTTAGTTGGATTGCAAATAAGTACCTCTTCTTGTGATTGCATTCTATAAGGAGCCTGTACATGCTCTCTGTGTAACTGTTGAAAGAATGTACAGACTGTGGATGTACGATTTCTCCTAGGTGAACGTATGAAGAGTTTAGCGGAGGACAAATCATGTTGGCATAGATAGATAATTGCCTCCATAAAACCTTATACTGTAATGAGGTCAGTCCAAATTCGTGGCGTAATACCGCATTTGCAATTGACGAAGGCAGACCTAAGGTTTCCTCCCAGATGGTACATTGAAGACTATTTAAATACGGCCCAATGACCAATAAAGTAATATCCAGGCCATACAAAATCACTGGTTCAACTTTGGCCACATAGTACCGCTGTAGAGGGAGAAGAGAGTATTTACACAGCTTGTAATACATTCATTTTAGTTGGACTATTAACAATTTAGACTTTGCTGTCAAGCCCTCCTTAGTCACAGCTTTAAAAATAGCATTTTACAAATGAAACCCCAAATATTTAATGGAGGAAACCCTTCACAGTATTTATCACCAACCATCCAGAACATTGTTTTAGGTTTGGTTTTAGTTGTTTGGCTATTTAAAGAAAAAAACACAGCGCCATCCTTCGATGTGCGGCGGCCATATTTGTTGACAGTGGTCACAGTGGCAACACGCTCCACGCAACGCTCCTCCATACTGTGCTGCAGGTTTGGCATCTACCTCCAATGGATTGTGTCCCAAAAAGGAGTCGGAAGGAGTAACAAACAGTGGGTGGCATTGACTGTTGATGGTATTTCCTGCTTTTACAGTATTGTCATCAAAGATTATGTTTGTGACTGCACAAGGTGCTTGCACTGTGATCACAATTGCCTCCTATTGATCACGCGTTATGCTCAATGCATTGTATGTGACTGCTGTACTTCAATACTGCAGATTAACAGGGTACAGTCCCAAGAGCAGTAGTGTGGCTGAACAGGGTGACTTTACCACATTAATCTCATTATCTAAAAAAAGCAGATGGCTGCGAACTCTCAATGTAGTTAACAACCTCTGAACAGGTTATCATGCCTTGTTCTTCCAAGAGAGGGGCGCCTGCTACCTTTGTTGAATTCTAAAAAAAGATTCCCTTTAGCATCAGTGCAACATTAAAAAAAAAATATCAGGCTGGCCATGTCAGGTGTGCCGGGACTGGCGGCTTTTATGGCATCTCCTGCTCCCGGAAAAGTGAAATGGAGTCTGTGGAAGAAAGGTTTTGTGCATTACATAAAGGCGCCATGTTCTAATTCCATCTCCAATGATAGAAAGGTTTCCTTGCTAATGCACTTTCTAGGTTACGAAGGCAAGCATACTTTTGTCACTTTACCTCCCCTAAGTGGGACAGGAGATGGGGATACTGCCAATGAGTTTGAAGTAGCCCTTTTGAAGTTGGATAGACACTTTAATCCTAAAACTAGCACCATCTGCAACACTACAATTTTAGGGTTGTGAGTACAAGAACAAACATAGAATGTGGAGCAATATGTTGCTGCACTGTGCCATCTGGCGCTGTGATGGAAATTTGGTGAGTCGTTTGACAAGCACATTAGAGATCAATTTATGATACACTGCAGCAGTAACAACATCTGAGAGGAGCTTTGGTTGAAAGATGAGCCAACCCTAGATGAAGTTTTAGACATTGCCAAGAGAGTAGAACACTGAATGGCATGCGTAGCAAGGTTGACTGAAGCAGAAAACAAAGATATGAAGGTTGAGGTTCTAAAGATATCGGGAGGAAAACAAAAGAAGAAGGGCAAGGAAAAGTGGGACAACAAAAATGCTGTGGAAAATAGAGGGAGTAAAGTCAAGTATCAAAAAGGTGGATTGCATTGTGTTGCCTCTCCCATTAGTCCTGGTCTCAAGACAGTTCATTAAAGTGTAATAGAAGAAGGCATGTTGCCAACTGTTGTAAACACTTTAAAGGTGTACAAAAGAAGATTTTATATGTGACTGAAGAAGAGGGAGAATCCTCCGAAGATGATGATTTCAAACCTGTTGAAAATATCACAGTAAATGTTGTGCAAGGGGTAGAAGAGGAGGAGTGTGAGAGCCCATATGCCTTAATCTGTGTGAATGGGAGAGACGTCTATATGATGGCTGACTCAGGTGCAAAAATATCTCTTATGTCAAAAGATGTGTATGAGCGTGAAGTGGGAGGAGATATCGGAAAGTTACTGAAAGCAGATGTGAACCCTAGAGGGTATAACTGTGAGAAAATAGAGTTGTCAGGATATTTCAATGCTCAAATAAGCTTTAAGGATATATGTGCTCAAGCAAAGACATATGTAACAAAAAAGGTGTCGACCCTATTGGGTTGGCGTGACCAGAAATAGTTGTGTGTTAGACTTGACCCAAACATGTCTGAATAAGTGTTAAAGTTTGGGGATACATCTGTGTGCAAGAAGTTCAAAAAGGTTTTTAAGAAGGGAGTAGGGAAAGTAAAAGGGATGAGGCAACACATAATTCTAAAGGAGAGAAGTACTCCCATAGTCGCAAAATTACGATTAGTGCCACTTGTTTTGAGAGATTGAGTTGGAAGAAAAGAGCAGTAAATTCACAGCATTCATAACCCATGAAGGTGTTTTCCAGTTTAGAAGGACTCCGTTTGGCTTGGTATCAGCATCATCCTTGTTCCTAATGGTAAGGGACTGATTGTTTGGAGGAATGAAAGGAGTATTTAGTTTTCAAGATGACGTTTTGGTTTGTGGTGAGAATGAGATGGAACATGACTTGATTTTGGAACAAGTATTGACAATCCTCGAACAAAAAGGGGTTTAATAAGAAAAATAAAGTGGAGTATCTAGGGCATGAAATAAGAGTGAAACGGTTGATGCAATAAAGAAAGTTATGAGGTGTTAGGCAGAAACCTGTGCAGTTCCCTTAGGGACCACTGCAAAAGATTTAGGACTACAGGTGGTTGGCAGTAAACCCAATTGGTAGCAGTCTGTACCACCCAGATTTACCTGGTAGCTGTGGCTGAGCAGTCAGACTTCCCTCAAGAAGAGTTGGGCAGTATATAGAGTATACACAATAGGTACAGAGATACAGTAGCACAAGCAAACACTGACCAGAACTTTGGTGTAAAAGTATATAATTATTTATTTAAAGACACACTTGTAAATTACACTAGCACAAAAAGAGGTAAGTAAATTCAACACACAGTCACTATTATATATATACAACCCTAATTACTTATTAGACAAGTCTTAATGAGAAACACCACTTATTTTCAGACAGAGGTGAGCGCTTAACCTAAGATGGCACTCTAATAAGTTATATAAAAAGGGAGGAAAAAGGCAGTTATGAAAGCACACAATTTCAATACTTTTCAAAGAACCAGAGTGAGGCAGGTTAGGCAAAGTCTACTGGAGAGCAAGGAAGTTCAAATGCCAGGCCCACTCTTAGAGAGAGCAAGAAAAATGTGTCCAGGATCACACAGTGGGGTTATGCCCAAACAGTCTTTGCAAATAGTTCACAAAAGATTGAGATCAAGTCAGGAAAAGTTAGTTAACAGGCCCCAGGCTAACCCAGGTTAGAAAGTCGAGGATTTACTGTCACCCCGAACGATCTGTCGCAAGGGAAGCCAAGCGGGACATAGTACCTGGAATGGGAAGAACGCTCCAGCGGGGGCAGTTGTTCCTGGCAGCGGGTGCAAGTCGGTGTTTCGTCCAGAGGAAGAGGAGGTCTCGACGTGGAGGAAAGATGAAGGTCGTTGCACTGCCAGGGAAGAAACCAGCCACAGAGTTTTCCGGTTACAAGTACTACCCTTTTCTTCGCGGTAGTGGTAAACCGTGGTATTCCGGTTGCCGGGGTGCTTGGCACAGGCAAGGCGGCCACAAGATGGTCCAGGAAGGTGAAAAGACAGGCATACTGGTTATCCCCACCAGTCAAAGGAAGAAGACTCTCCAGACTGGAGATCTCCTCTGTCGTCGGGAAAAGTGGTGAGACGGTTCAGCAGGGCTCCACCGGTGGTGTCGTCGTTGCAGGTCGGCTCGGCTTCTCCCTCCTCAGATTCTTTAGGTCCTGTGGCGACTTCTGAAGTTCCAGTCCCCAAAGCCCTGCTTTTATGCAGAAAACCCCCATTCATCAGTCCTAGCTGTCACTCAAACATGCTAAGTGGTGAGCCGGGCGGCTCACCACTGGGCCAATCACACCAGAGCCAAGGCAACTCAGTCCAGGGTGCCTAAACCCCCTCCAACACCACCTGTGGTACCCAGACAGAGTGGCACCACTTTTGGAGGCTTCTGTGGAGAAGCCCGCCCAAAAAGTGGAACAAAGGGCTCGACTTGGGTTGGAGTTACAGAAGCAAACACAAACCAGTGAATTTATATTAATTTAATAAACCGGCGGTATGTTCGAGGCTATATTAAAAAGTGGTAGCCTCGAACAATGGGAAAATCCCATAGGAATATATTTGCGGTCGAATATAAAAAGTAGTATCCACTGCCACCAGCCAAAACTTGGTCGGGGGGGACTGGACAGTGCCCCCTCGAACAACAGACCCCAATCGAATTGCCCCGACCAGTACATCCATAATATGATGGTTTGTAATGGTTCTGTTCACAATTTAAGACTAGTAAAGCCAATGGTGACTTTACATGCCCTGGGAGACAGTAGTCAGTCCCAGGATATGGAGTCTATGTTTGGGGGTCGCTACGACACCCCTGGGTTACTGCATGGAGGGTGCTGTGTAACCCACATATCAAAAACACATGAAGCCCTATGGGGTAAAGGACCCCATAGCCCATAAAACACATACAAAGTCAAAGGAGGAACACCTCAAATCATGTCTAAGAGTGGGAGAAAGAGTCTCACTCTTAGCAGGAGAAAAAAATAAACCCCAAAAATCCAGCAAAGCTGCTGGGGGACTCACTAGGTTTGGGAAATTAGCCTTTACAGAGAATTCTCCCTAACACGAGGCCAGGATCTAAAGGGGAGCTCAGATCATTTTTAGGCATGATTGAATTATACCAAAAGTTTGTTAGAAATTTTGCAGATAAAGTGATTGAAATGAGGAAGTTATTAAGGAAAAGAGAAGAATGCATATGTGAGAAAGAGTTCTGTGGTATTAAGGAAGAAAAAGATTTGGCACAGGCATTAAGATGTTTTGATACAAGGAGGAAAACTATTATTACCGTTGATGCCAGCGATTGCTCATGCTTCCCGAGTAGTAGTACTCAGAAAAATTATTCTGTTTTAGAGAAGGAGGCTTTTGCCTGCCACTGGGCCGTAGAAAAGTTTCAGAATTTTGTGTGCAGTATGTAGTTTGTTATTCGAACTGTCCACAAACCACTTAAATATATATTTGAGACAAAAGGTCTCAGCAAAGTATCTAGAAGAGTGGAAAATTGGGTAACAAGACTAGAATGTCATAGATTTTCTATGGAAGTGATACCACGACGTGATAACATTCTAGTGGATCATCTATCACGTTTGGGAGGTCAAGTGGAAGGTTAACAGGAGGAAGCATCAGAAATGATATATGTGAACTATGATGCCGTTGTGACTAAGGGAGAGTGGCTGAGAGCCATGGATAAAGATGAGGTTTTGAAGAATGTAAACATTTACATTGAAACAGGGTGGCCACCCAAAGGTTTGTTGAGCCAGAGTGAGAGATCCTTTTGGGAGGTGCGTGATGAGTTATGTGTAGTGGATGTACTGTTATATTGTTGGGAATGTGCTGTTGTGCCTTTGATTATACGTGAGAAGATTATTTATTAGCACATGAAGGACATGCAGGGGTGATCCGCACCAAGGCCAAGAGGAGGGTATTTGCGGCCTGGTATTGACCAAGAGGTAGAAAGGAGACTAGACCGTTGTGTGGAGTGTGGGAAGGCAGGCAAGGGAGAGGTTGCGAAATCACAACCACTGGTGGAGGCTGGTCTACCAAACAAAGTGTGGGGAGATTTGGCCATGACCATTTTGGGCCTTCCTCTAGCGGGATCCTCCCACTGGATTCAATTCAACCAGCCAATCTAGTTCTAGTGTCAGCATTATGGCAGATTTATTTCAGGGTAAAAATATGACACAATTAAGAGAACCAATGCAATAACATGGGCAAATCCTGCAACCAATATCAGATACCCAACCCAGAATCTCCATCCTGTCTTGGCATATCCTCATAAACACCCCCCACCCAACTTGTCCATCCCAGTGTCCCAAAAGGGATGCTGGTGCTCTGTGCCGCCACGCATGCACGCTCACCGTCCTCGGTATCCTCTGGAAGCCCCCCTTCCAGATTTTTCAAGGAAGGTCTCCAACATTTTGTCTTGAGCACTCATGGGAGTATCAAGGAGGAGGCTCTCAGAGTTCGGCAGAACCCAGCGTTGTGTAATACAGTTCTGAGTCGCGGTCACCACCTGTCAAAGTAAAGAAAACTAGAGTACTAAGTAGCTTAAAAAGGAATGGACAAATCTGGTCCCATTTATTAGTCTTTCAAGCCAAGTGTGTGGAGTGTCCTCCCTCTCTCTATTTGGTCTCTGACCTCTTTCTCTCGCTTTAAAATTCGACTGAAGGAGCACCTACTCGCAAGCTAATTATGTACTTATCAACTCGCTTTGTTATACCATTTTGAGCTTTGTGAAGAGCTTAAGTGCTAGGCGCTACATAAATAAAATACAAATATTACAACACATCTTGTTAACCTTTCCCCCATTTCAGAACAATAGCAGCTGTGTACTCAATTAAAGTCTGTTTTCTATCTCCAGTCTTGTACGGGTGATCATGTGGCGTTCTCCTTCCGGATCAATTGTCTCTGCCTGATGGCTTCCGGTCCGCAATTTCTCATGTTAGGGGCTTTGGTCCACCACTTCCTGATGCAGTTCCGCTGGGAAAGAATACCCCATAAATGCAAAGATGATGGCTGTGTGGCCTTTACCCAGTAACCACGCGAGTCTCTGAAAAAACTGATCTCAGCACTCCATACTGCGCCTGTCCCACCTAAGGACTCTAGGGAATAAGCATTGGCTATAGTCAATAGATGGGGAATATCCTAACAAATGTTCACTGTGATTTAAAGAAAAATAACAAATCCATGAGCTCTTATGATGGTAAATTCAATGCAAATGTCCAATACATGGGATATCTATCCATAATAGATATCATTCCTCAACCGATCATTGCCATTTATCAACACTTCCAAGTGACTCAGTCCATATGATGTCACCTGTGTACAAACACATCATTGCCACCTACCCACGGGCCGCCAGTGCCAAAATGTGCTCATCCTAAAACATGACCAAAGCTTGAATTGCCAGAGGATCATGCTGCAACATACCAGTAAGTGGATGAAACACAATTTCACTGTTCTTCAAACCCCCAAATGTAACTCACATGCAAAGAGGCTGTAAGCATTTCTGGCATGCTCCAATCAGGCCATTGATCTGCACTCTAGCTGACCAATACAGGGCCTTCAATACTGCCTGGAAAATAGCTCTCAATCTGAGGCACCTGTTCTACGGCATGCTCGCAGTAAAGTCCTGAGGGGACCCTTCCGCAACCGTAGCTATTACTTCACCAGTACCGTTTAGATTCCCACAATGCAAAACCTAATCTCCAAAAAAGGAACAAGATGTTCTTCTGGGGACCCTCAATGCTGTGCTTCAGTCCAAACTTTCCCTGGGGCAGAACTTTCTCTCTTGTTCTCAGTAGATCACAAACATTCATCATAGCGGAGGTTACCTGTAAGACCCTAGTGGGCCGTGGTACGCTAGGCAGCTCTCTGAATTGCCCTTGAGAACTTTCAGTTAACAGGCAGCTCCTTCTTCAATACATAATGCTAACGCTGTTGACCGCTATCAGGGAACCCTCGTATTACTCTCCTGGGAGCTCTTCTCACGTGGGGCATTGAAGGCTGGTGGGTGTCCCCTCTCTGTGCCGTCTCAAGTTGTTCTGCTTCATTTTCAGTGCATCACTAGAACTATATTTTATGTAGTGGTCATCAGAGATAAGGCAGGAGGCTCGGAGTGCTGTTAATTAATGGGTTTCGTTTTCAGGAAATATCGGTTCATAAATTAGACTTTCACACATAAAACAGGTGAGACCCACTGGCCACCACATTAATACACAGCCCAGCCGTAACTGCCAATCACATGAAATATTGTTTCAAAGCACTGCCCCGAACTTTTCGGAGCTGTACATGCACACAGCAATAATCAACCTAATATATTCAGTCGTCTCCACCAGCAGAACAAGCACACAGAACTCAACACATTCCCCAAGTGTTTTCATATGTATTGTGAACTGGAGGGATATCACCCTGAAGGGAATTGACTTGATGAATGTGTTCACCCACTTCAAGTAGATGATACAGCAAAAAGAAAGCATAGGCACTGGCGTAACAGGGGCCCCCGCAGGCCCTGCATTGCGGGGGCCCAATGCTGGCCATGCACAGCAGGGTGTGGGGGCAGTGTGCAGTGGGGTCCCTCTCAGCAGGGCTTGCAGGGGTGCCACCCACTTTTTGTGTTACATCACTAAGCATAGGCTTTGCTATCAGAAACAGGAATGGAATACTTTGAGGGCCAGTTCCTCTGGAGGAACCCGATTAATGAACAGCTACTAAATTCCTGTTCCTGCAGCCATTTTATAAATGCTATTTCAGCCACAGAGTCACAATCACCCCTGAATTGGAATAGGCAAGGGCTTAAGGAAAAGGCGCCTACTCTGGAAAATATAACAGCAGGGGTGAAATCTTCCCCTCATGGCACCACAGCCAAAATAAAGGCTGGTTCAGATGATTACAACCTGCAGGGAACCAGCCTGGTAGCCTGGTGTTTAATGTTTTAAAGGCTTTATAGGCAGAGACAGTTTGGGTTCCTCTGCAGCTTCACTCCCCAGCCTCTGTCCCAGGTATGAAAAGCTTAAGAGGCTGGTCTTCTCTTATGCCTTGCCCCTCCCAAGCCCTATGACTATCAAAAAGATGCATCTGGTGAAAGCATATGTTTCTTTTCAATAATGTACAGAAGATGTCCATGATTTCCCTCCTCTTTTAGGGCTACAACGAATCCTGCAAATCTTTGAGAAATTGAGCAGAATACACTGAAGCGACAGAGGTATGCCCACAAAAACAAGGAAGGTACATACGTTAGTCAGGAAATTCCCCTATAGAAACATGAAGAAGGTTTATCTTGAGCCAGTGCCTGGTGATTGCCGTCTTCTGTGGTTCCTTCCAGCCCTGGTCTCATATGTCCCTAATACTCAGCACAGGAATGCTAGAGGTTAAGTTTGGCTCATGTCTGCAATGAGCATCCCCTGAATCAAAGGAAGAACATGGCGAATGTACAAATGTATCAATCAGGCCAAAGTTGGCCTGAAGATGGGTAGTAACCTCCTTGAAAATATCATGCCTCAAATACTTGCCAGAGGAATACCAATCTAGCCCAATATACTCATCACCATGAGCAGAATCCACTGCCACTGGGCCTCCGTGTGTAGGAACAATACTGGAAGCGGGTGCATGGGCATTGGAATACCTGGAGCCAATGACAGCCATAACCATTTCTAAGATGATCTGTTTCAGTTGCTCAGCTGAGGTGCGGAAGTCAAAGGGTATGCCATGAATGGTACACAGACTTCTTTCCTTTGTGTCTGGGCCAGGCCACACCTCAATCCGAAGAGCAGAATTTGGATCAAAAGAAATATCTTGTCAAGTAATGTTTATGCTTCAGAATGCATATGACCCTCTTCCACTCCTCAGTTACATAAAGTAATACAAATACAGATGCAAAATCTACTTTTGCATTCACTGCTGCCACCCAAGTGAATCACATTACAGGCATGTCTACCGTCCCCTCCAACAAACACTAGACAATCACCCAGAATACACGTCCCTTTATAGGGGGCCGCTCTCATCAATGACACTTATGGTTTCAGAGCCTCTTCCACTCCTTGGGCTGGCTCTCTCTTCCAAGGTCTCCCATCACCATGATGCATCTGCATCTACAGGGAGTTGGGTTGGTGGTGATGGACGGCTAGAATTAATTTCCAAGTGCCTTCGTAATTGCAGCATCAGTTGTGGCATGCCTTATGTGACAAAACAGAGCAGATCAGTTAAATAGGACTGCTACTAAATGCCAGCCTGTCATCCAGGAAGGCTTCTTAAACAAAATTGTGAAAACAAAATACTATTTTACAAACAAACCTTAGCTGAAAGAAATCACATGCCAAAGATGCCTGCCTCATGGGACATAGGACACACAGATGACTCCTTGACAGTGTTTTAGGTAGTAACAATTTATCAGTATCAGGAAGATGGATCGCCTCCATTTTGTAATGACCTGGGGCTAGAATATCAAAACTTTGGCCTTCTGCAAAAAATTGAAGAAAATGAATTTAGCACCCATTTTGCTGCTTCGATAATACAGAATGGGGCAAACAGGTTTAACCCAAATCCCTATTTTCACTGGGGCAAAAATGAAGCTTACTGTTTTATTTACTATGTTTCCCGTGTAACATGAAAAAGAAATGTATGAAACATGTTTCCATGTTTTGCAGAAAACATAGTACACAAAGGATTATCTGATGAATTGGTTTAATTTAATACAATATTTGGTTGCACCTTTTTCCTTAATACACCAACTTGTTGCTTAGTTTTTTAATTCTATTTTTATAAACTTACAAATTAATTGTTTTTATTTCACATGTTTACCCTAACAGGTCTTGCTTTGCTCCTGCGGCTTCACCAGAGGGACTTACTTTTTCTAGTATTATTTGTTCAAAATAATTACTTCAATTCACTTATAGAAAAAAAGAGAGAAAGAGGGAATAGCAATTACCAAAAATATATTTTCTTTATAGAAAACCGAAAACTCTTATTGTTTAGCATTTCCCTTTTTTCCATTTTTTTGAAATGACTCCCTTTTCATTTAAATTAGCTATTACCTTACGCATAGCATTTTATGTAGGATTTTCCTCGTTTTTTACTTGTTTTCCTTCTGGTTCTCCAATTATTACTTATATATTGCTGGTGATTTTGTGCTATATTTTGTTGCCTGAAAAATAATATGAATCTGTATTGAGGGAATAGCTTTGAGGAAATAGCTGACACAGTCAATTCTTTTTTTGTGTTTTATGCAGGTATACAATGAAGACACATCCAAGGTTACAAATGCATAATTATCATTACACTCTACATTTTCTAGTTGTTTTAGGACATCTTTTGTTTCTCTTATGAAAGAGGGACGGTTCTGAGCGAGAGGGTTGAGGAATGTGCCTATGTATATGGATGCTGGTTCAATAATTAATTTCCATTCATTATCAGTCTGCAAAGTGTATACATGGTAGACTGTTGCTAAGATTGCATATTCTACTTGCAAAAATGCTGTTTCATTATCATCCAATAGACCTGCGTGATTCTATTCTCCAATTTGAGTTGCTCATGTATGTAGGATTTTTATAACAGTATGTCTCTAAATTTTGGTATAGCAGTTTGCCTCCATCTGATAGTTGCCTATTGGCTTCTTGAATGTAGTCAAGTTTTTCTCTTTTGTTGGTAGGTTTTATTATTAGGTTTTTCTTAAGGGACTCTTGGGCTTGGTTCTCCCTCCTTTGCCAGATTTAAATTTATTCTTTTTGTGTCTTTTATTTTCTGCCCCTTTTAGGTCTATCATTACACATTTTTGGCATACATCTTTAGCTTTATTTTGTTGTAGACACAGGATGAATTTTGTTTGTGTTTTTAATTTTCGACCATATGATTGCATCTGTTGGAATGTCCATTTTCTTTACACACATCTACCACACGATAATGCTATCGATATTTATCCAACAAATTAGTCATGACAGACCTAAAAAGAGCATAAAAAAGGCACAAACAGATAATACATTTCAATCTGACCATGGAGGAGCACCAATCCCCACAATTTGTTAAGGAATGTGACAACCTTAAAGTCAAATTAGCCAACAGGGGAGGCGAAATTGTGATGATGACAAGACAAGACTACATACAAAAAGGCAATAGACAGCTATTGGATGAAAACTCCTAATTTCATTACAAGTAAAAGCTTAAATCTTAGCAACAATTTCCTTTATGCCTAAAATCTACAAGGATGAAGGCAATTGTCCACCTTGCAAACCAATGATAATGGAATAAGCTCTATAACAGAACCAAAATACAAATACATAGACACATTTATCGACCCTCTTGCTCAAAATCTTTCATTTTATACAAGAGACACACAAGATGTGATAACAGAACTAGAAAATGGAGAGTGAAATGACAATTAGGCATTTGTAACCTTGGATGTGTTCTCATTGTATACTTGCATAAAACATGAGAAAGGAATTGACTGTGCCAACAATTTCCTCAAAACAAGATCAATATCCTTAAATCAACAAAATGAGATGATACTGAAAATGTTAGACTTCACGCTTACCAACAATGTTTTCTGTTTTATTGGAGAGCTATATAAACAAAAACAAGGAACAGCTATGGGTGCCAAGTACCTGTAAATGTATGATTTTGTGTTTATGGCCAACTATGAAATAAAGCATGCTTGGACTTGCATTTACACAGAATAACAATGGGCCTCAATACAAATCCGGCGATAACCCGCTGGTGCTACTGGCGCGTTGCCGTTGGACTGAAACAGCATTTCCACTGCCTAATATCCCGGTGCCACCGGGACATTCCAAGTCCCGGCATCCTGGGATATCAGGGGGGTGGAAAATGTTAGTCCCCATTTCCATGGAGCCCTACAGGACTCCATGGGAGTGGGGACACGGAAGCACCCGTGCCGGTGCTTCCCTGAGAACTCTGCTTTCCGGGGCTATTGCGCCCGGCTGGTCAGACCTTCTGGGAACACAAGCCCAGGAAATCAGAGTTGTAATGTGACGGTCCGGAAAGGGTGCCGTACGTTGCTACCAGCACTCTTATTTCTGAACAGGCAGACTTCTAATGAGGCCTAATATAGTCTTTTGGGCACATTATATTGATGACTTACTGATCATGTTGAATGGAATGTAAATGAAATTGGATGAACACATTGGATATTATAACTCAAATACCTACAATATAGCATTGACTATGGTTATTATAAAACACAAATGTGTTTCTTAGATTTATAGTTATATATGTCAAACAACAAAATACAAACTACAATATATACAATTATGCAAAAGGTCTGGGAGTCCCTCTAATGAGAATGAACACAGCCAAATAACCTGTACTCTGTGTAGGTTCGCACTCGGGGGATCTACAACCACGTTTTAGCTCACTGAGCAGCCATACGATGCAGACTGCTGTAGAATGTCATTCTTCAGGAGGCACCAAATCTGTGCTGAGTTTTCCAGAGGAAAAAGCTGGCAGCATCTGCTCTGCATCTTTTTGCTCCATTATGCATCTATAACGCCAAAATCAGTTTTTGTACTGCTTTTTTTCTGATTTTCTCATGACTTGTGACTGACTGTATTCATAGTGGAAATGTTCCTAATATCTGCTCTTAACTTCCTTTTATGAGTTTGAACAGATAAGTCAAAAGCTTGTTTGTGTACAAAGAAAGGAAGTCTAGAGAAAACATGCTTTGGAACAAAGAGATTGAGTACATTGACATAGATGTCGGATGGCCAAATACGATCATTCCCACAACAGCCGAAAGTTTCCAAAAGATTAACATTTAGAGCAACCAGGTTTTTTTTTCGTTCCATATAAGGTGCTTGCTACCAGAACCAATTGTAATAGGAGGAGTATAAAATTCGGTTTTCTGTATAAGTTCTGGGATTTCCCAGATAGTTTGTAATAACCCGTGGTCACTCCTTGATGAAGGAGTTACTTGAAAGTTCACTATAAGTAGAACAACATTACCAGATGAAAAGAAATAATCAATTGTGAAAATGGAATACCCCGCCTCCATGTGGGAAGTGGAGGAATGTCACCCCGAAATTGCCATTAACCATGTGTATGCCCCTCTCCTCCATCAAAGAGATACCATTTTTACTCCTGGCACGAGACCTGCAGGGCTGTACAGATTGGGAACACTCAGGGCCATTTTCGTTCAGACACATGGGCCCAATTCATAGACTCCAGCGCAGAAGCAGCGCAAGCGCCGCGCGTAGAGAAGGAGCGTGCGCCAGTCATGGCGCAAAGCAGCAATTGTGCACCACGCGTATTCATGGATTTCCCGAGCCATTACCAGCTGTAGCGCATTGAAAATCCAGCAGCGCCAGGTATGCCCCAACATGCCCCCGTGCGCAGCCAAAAGGCCATTGAAATGCCCAATACAGCGCAAGGCCCCGCACCGTCCTTGGGCCAGCACACAGCCCCCCTTAGCATAATCACGTGAAAAATAGGAGTGTAACTCGCTTGCACCAGCCAAATCGCGTGGAAAGGCCCTTGTGGTACACCCGTAAAATCGGGTACCCCGCTTGCGCTAGCCAAATCACGTGAAAAGGCCCTTTCGAACCCCTGTGAAACCACGTACACCGCTCGCGCCAGCCAAACTGCATGGAAAGGCCCTTGTGTACACCCGCAAAATTGCGTACCCCGCTCGCGTCAGCCAAATCGCGTGAAAAGGCCCTTGCGTACCCTCGCGAAATCACGTACCCTGCTCGCGCCAGCAAAATCGCGTGGAAAGGGCCACGCGAGCTGCTATCAGCTGAGAACACACCCCGCAGGCAGCCCACACCACAAGGGACCCCCCATCACCCGTGACCATACCCCGCAAGCGGCCCACTACACACAGGATCACCCATGGCCATACCCCACAGGCAGCCCACACCACAAGGGACCCCCCAATCACCCGTGACCATACTCCACAGGCAGCCCACACCACAAGGGACCCCCCATCACCTGTGACCATATCTGCAGGCAGCCCACACCACAAGGGACCCCCCCATTAACTGACCATACCCCACAGGCAGCCCACCTGTAACCATACCCCGCAGGAAGCCGACACCACAAGGGACCCCCCCATTAACTGTGACCATACCCCGCAGGCAGCCCACCTGTAACCATACCCCGCAGGAAGCCCACACCACAAGGGACCCCCCCATCACCTGTGACCATACCCGCAGGCAGGCCACAAAACAAGGGATGCCCCATCACCCGTGACCATACCCCGCAGGCAGCCCACACGAAAGGGACCCCCCCCATAACCTGTGACCATACCCCACAGGTAGCATACCCGTGACCATACCACGCAGGCAGCCCATGCCACAAGGGACCCCCCCATCATCCGTGACCATACCCCGCAGGCAGGCCCTGACTCATGACCCACCACCCCCACCAGTGACGGCAACCTGCAGGCAGGCCCTGACTCATGAACCCCCATCCCCCACCAATAACGGCAACCTGCAGGCAGGCCCTGACTCATGACCCCTCCCCCACCCACCAACAGTGACGGCAACCGGCAGGCAGGCCCCGACTCATGACCCCCCACCAGTGCCGGCAACCTTCAGGCAGGCCCCTACTCATTTCCCCCCCACCAGTGACGGCAACCTGCAGGCAGGCCCCGACTCATGACCCCCCACCAGTGACAGCAACCTGCAGGCAGGCACCGACTCATGACCCTCCCACCCCCCACCAGTGAGGGCAACCTGCAGGCAGGCCCCAACTCATGTCCCCCCCAACTCCCACCAGTGACAGAAACCTGCAGGCAGGCCCCGACTCATAACCCCCCCCACCAGTGACGGCAACCTGCAGGCAGGTCTCGACTCATGAGCCCCCCACCAGTGACGGCAAACTACAGGCAGGCCCCGACTCATGACCCCCCACCAGTGACAGCAACCTGCAGGCAGGCCCCGACTCATGACCCCTCACCCGCATTTGTACACCATCCAAACAATTAGCATATGTCCACCAAACTCCCAACACACGCTGCACCCACACGGTGCACCTCAACACTCATCCATTGTTCCTGCTCCTCATTACATGCCCCATGGCATGTGAATCACAAACTCACACATGCACGCATGTTTGCACACACATGAACAACATTGCTCAACATCAGGAACATGCAATACAGACAAGGAACATTAAAACATGCACCCGAAACATTGAGAGCAGACAGCACTTGTACTCCAAAGTATACAAATGTATTAAATACCCAGAATCCAAATGAAACACATAAAAATGAAACCAGTGAAATAATGATCATACAAAATGAAAATGAAATGGAAATTCAGAAAAAAAATAGAATGTGATGGAAAAATGAAAGAATCCAAATCGTGGTCCATGTCCATTGCACCATATGTAAACGTAAATAAAAATCAGAATAAAACCATTGCTCCATGGTGAAGACAATTCCTGAAAAACGACAAGATCCAAACTATATACAAAGTTCACGGGTTCATGAGCCCCAAAAAGTACAAGAACATCCTAAAACTACTATAAAAATTAACTATATACAAGATGTATAGCAAAGTCCATGAACTCCAAATTAAAACAAAAAAAAAGGAAACCTAAACCTAATGTACTATTTACAAAGGCAGCGAGCTAGTCCTAAGACTCACCATTTCCCCCAAGAGTTTCGGCCATGGCATCATCGAACTCTGCGTCTATTTCCATGAGGCGGGCCTCTACTCTCCCCTCGAGGGCCCGCAGGGACTCCAACGTGCTCCTCTCAAACTCCCTGCGAGACTCCTCGAGGAACTCGACCTGCTTCTCCGCCCTGGCGATGGTGAGTCGTGCCGCCTGTGCCCGCTGCCACTCTGCTCCAATTTGCTGGCACATTCGCTGCAACACGGAAGACATCTTTGTGTCAAGGTCCACGTTTCCCTCCTGCCCGATGGCCGATACCTGCCCCCCTGATGTTGAGGGCCCTGAGTCCTGTCGCCTCCCACGTCGAGCCTGGTGCCGCCACTGAAAAGCCTGGTGGAAACCTATATCTGCCATAGACCTGGTCATCAGGCATCCCAAAAAGGCTGGTCCTGGGTAAAAAAATGTGGGGCCTGGCTATCCTCCTCCTGCGGTGTCCCACGATCACTGCTTCCTCATCAGAGGCGTTGCTCAGGGGGGGCTTAGGGAGTTATAGCCCCAGGTCTTTTGGTTGTAGCCCCGGATAGAATCTCAGGGGCTACAACCAAAAGGGTAGCTAGCCCCGCGTCCCGACAATCCCGACATTAGCGTAGCCCCTGATCTTTTCCAGACCTAGCAACACCCCTGTTCCTCATTATTGATTAATCTGAACGATTCTCATCTTGACTAGATTCATGAATTGGATGTCACAATGCCACAGACCCTGGCCTTTATGAATCCTTAATCTGTTGTTTAGTGTTCCTTTTGCGCCGAACTTTCAGTTAAGGGGCATCAGCCAGGGGAACCATCAATGATCTCAAAATATTTCTCGAGTTACTAATTGAGAATTTTACTGAGCTCTTTTATTTTTGAGCTTCTTTTTGTTTGTAAAAGGCATGTTCTTTGGATTCGACTTTTTCTTTTTTCCATGATTAAAAATTGGAAAATTGCCCTGATGAACTTGTTCAGATGAGAGAGATGGTGCACCATGAGCGATAATAACCACAGACGGTGAGTCTGGTGCTTTTATTGGGAATGGCAGAGAAAGAAATGGCAAACTGAGGTATTGGATAAGTTGGCCGGCAGAGGAACCTGTGTCAATGAGTCTACTTGTAAAGAAATATCTAGTCAATAATTTATTAACTCTTTGTATTCATAGAGTAATTAAAGCAATCATTTATCATTAAGTTTGACGTACATAGATTCATACAGTTTTAGTAGGATTAACATAGAAAGATTTGATGATGTAACAGATGGAATATGCCATGAACTATGCCAAGTAAACACCCAGGTGCCAGTTGCATAGGTGAGGTATCCAACAAACTCTCTGAGTCTGGATAAAGCACTGGAGTAGCAGAAAGTGGGACATCCAGACAAGACTCTGAGTGTGGAGTTGACATACAGAGCATTGCAGGGTCTCCCCTCAATGCTAATACTAAGCCATTCCCTCCTCAGCTTGCTTTAATATATCCCTTAAAAGCACAGAAGCTCCTTCAAGTTGGGGTAACAATGGGTGCTTGCCGCCTGCTTGTTTTGATGCATCACCCGGAAGATCCAGTAGAGACTGACCAAGAAGGTTCCCAATGCTCTCGGCAGAGGTAACCTGAAACACAGTATGAGCTGCACGATGGTGTGTTGGTTGAGATTTCACGGTTGCCGAATCCTCTTCCATCTGGGTTGGCGCCAAGATTTTTGAACAATTTGGAGGCAGCAAGGGGGCCTTGTGCAGTGAGAACTGTTCGGTCAACAGGACCCCAGCCAAGAGAGCATTATCAGGAATTTCGTCAAAGGTAGTCCGTCGATTAGAAATCAGTGTTTCACATTAATTTACGTGCTGGTCAATAGACTGAGGTCCAGCTTCCACATGTGTAAAGCTAATGGGAGAAGCCATAGCCTCTTCTGAAATCACAATTCCTGGTGAGTAAAGATGCAGATGAACATCAGAAATAAAACACGGCTGTGGGAGGAGAGGCGGTAAACTAGTCATAGGCTGCAATGAAGGTAAATGCTCAGCAGATGGAGATACGCCCTCCTCACAAACTTTAGTGAAAAGAATGAATAACAACCTGGCCAAGACAATAGGGGATCCTTTGACCACAGCATTTGATAGTTCATTAGGGCCTGGTGCCCTTGACTCCTTAAGCTTAGAAATTTTAGCTTTGATGTCAGCTACGTCGAAGGTTATGCTAAACCTGCTGTTAGGGGGGTGATGAGGCTCTACAGCTTTAGCACCTTGAACGCTTCCTTAAGATGGCTCAGCCATTCCTGTTCACCAATACCACACACTACCCAGGTTCTGTTGAATTATCTCAGCAACTTCAACATCCTACGGACATCCTTAAGTTTGACTGCCGCAGTCAAGTACTGCCATTGCGCCGTTCTCTCAAAGGCGAACCATGCTTTTACCCACCTCCTTTACCTATTCTTGGCTAATTGAGCGGCTTGCTGGCTTCTTTAAAGGTGGGGCACCCAATCCTAATTACTCGTAATTCTCTTTGCAAGGCACGTTTTGGATCACGTACATCTAAATTAAAGTGATGCCTTTTTTTGGCTGACCTAAAAGCATGTAATACCCCTTTTGAAGGGCAAACTTAGACATATTATAAAATATTTGTGCCTCGATGCATCCAGCAGTAAGATATTGAGCCTGTTCCAGTAGGCATTTGACATTTTCAAGAGGAAAATCGTTTGCTGCTTTAATACTTCTGGCAGTCTAGGTCAGCCAATTACCACCAGTGTTAATGTCCACGCCACCCACCTGGTTCTTGGGATCTCTATGTGCACCGTCATTTATCTGTAGGGTAAGAATAGAATGATCACTGAAAGGGGTTTCTGTCACTTCAAGGGGTCTAATATTTGGTAAAGCCAGCTTGTTGCAGAAACAATAGTCCAAGGGTGACACCCTTAGACCATTCTGCAAGTTGTTTGTACCAGGTCTATCTCCCTTCCTGCGCCCATTCAACATATAAAAGTCCCATTCGGACAACATCTCACTCCATGCATTACTGCGGAATGTTCTAGCTTGTTCAAGTCAGACGTACTATATACATAGTCAGTTTCAGTTAATGTATGATGGCAACAACAGCACGCATTGAAACCGCTGCCCATAATGAATATTTCCTGTAAAGGGGTACTTTCAAGATCAGAGATTAATTCTGTCACTATCTTGGTGATAGGTTCAGTCTTTAGTAAGCCTGGAGGGTTGCAAACATTTATAACATTTAGCTTCTTAGGATAGTCCTGGTGGCTAATACCCACTGCCAGGATGGATGGATTTTCGGAGGAAAGTTTTGTCCTTTCTGCCCCCCAGATATTTCTCACACCATTCACGAGGCACACATACGGCTGGCCCCTAGCGCCTTTATTTGCCAAAATGTGGAACATTTGAATTCCATTCATCTTCAGTTCAGAAAGCAGCCCGCTTTCCTGCAGGAGGAAAATGTAATTTTGCAATAATAGTTTTAAAGACCCCCCCCTTCATCCAAAATGTGCACAAATCCACGAGTATTCCAAGAACAGATTAACAATAATCAATGTTCACGAGAGGAGGGACAGTTGGTGTTTTGTATGAGCCAAGTTCGGATCCCAATGATGTTTTCCTGGAGGGTGTTGCCATTATTTGCCTTTCCCACAACTTTGTTCTTAGACTTAAAAGTATCCCATACAGCCTGCATCCCTGTCAGACTATTACTGTTTACAGCCTCAATTTCCTCCCTAACGTCCATTTCAAATCCGAGTTCCAAATATCTGTTTTTATATGTTCTTATCAAGATTGCCGGTTCACTTGAGCAGCAATGAACTCTACTAAATTGATATTTGGTGTTTTTGATGGGTTCAAACCTTCGGAGTCCAAAATTCTTAAAGACAGAATTGTATGCGTCAGTGCCATAAAAAGCAGACCTATTTCCATGCCTGTTTAACCTAGTGGTATCCTGCACAGTACTCTTGATAGTGAAGACTGGCAAGTTCTGACCAATTAGCTGTATCAGATCTTCCCATTGCCATAAGAAGAACAGGCTGTGAGCAGCGCAGGTCAACCTTTTGCAATGGTACAGAGTGTATGGTTGGTGTAGGGATGGCACAGAGTAAAGAATCAGATGGCTGATTGAGGGAGGCTTTTGGTTGTGTAACCTCCACAGTTAGATTTTTGTCATCAATCAGCCAACTCGTTATGGTGCCTGTACTTTTGGTCACCTTCTTTCTATTTCTGGCGATCTTTTTCTGTCCATTGACCGCTAAAGTTGCGTAAACACTCTGTTGAACCTGCAGACCTTCATGTGGTCGCCTCGAAGAGGCTAAATGTTGGTTTGCCACTTTTTTTTTGTCTGCGTTGTTTTATAGATAATATGGTCGAGGTGCACCGCTAGGGGGTGCAGCGCAAGATGGCTTGAGGCTAGAGGAGCTCCCAATCGAACTGGGACGGAACTGCAAAAATATGCTTATTCCAACAATTATACTATATTACGAATGAAGGACAGCTGAAATTATAACAACAGGATCCAGCAGAAGTTTGTCCCATGTAAATCGTGCAGGACTTCCCCTAATATGGAATGGCGGTCGCCTCACACTAACAGACCCTGCAAAAGCCCGCCAAACACCGCGCTCTCTCCCAACAGACACCCGGGCTGCGGGGATCGACCAGCCTAAACGGAGCACCAGACAGCCCTGAACGGCTGCAGAGCAGAACCCTGATCCTCCCCTCCAGCAGATCGATCCTGACAACCCTCACAGCTCACCACCACGAAGCCCACGGCCCCTCTATCCTGCGGACAACTGATCGGCGGGCTCGTGGATGCGCACTGCAACTACCCCGCAGCCGGTGATCGGGAGACGCTGGGATGTCGACCCCTGTGCTGCGGGGAAAGTGATAATCACTACCAGCCAGAGAGATCATCGCGGACAACACGCAACAGTCTCCATGGCATCTAGCAGCCGGCAATGCGCACCTTAGGGGCTCCGTCTGCCGGCCACAGTGCTCGGGATCTGGAATGGTATGGTGCCACCGCTGGGGAACACATAACAAGTAAGAGGGGTTGGGGGGAGAGACCCGCCATGCAGAGGCCACCTCACGCTCAAAACTGCAAAACGGCCCATCAAGAGCCAACACCACTGGCGGCTCCCAAACGGCCCGGCTCCCCCCCACCCTTCTTGGTCTGCCGAAGCGTTCCAACCAGCCTAGCACTAAGTGGCGCAACCCAGAGAAAGGGGGAGCAGGCCGCGTAAGCCATCTTGGGCAGACTGTGAAAACTCCACCTGTGCACGTGACCGCAACCTGAGAACCCCACCAAAGGGCCCAAAACAGCGAGAATCGCGCAATAGCCTGTGGAGGGGCACCCATCAAAAGAAGAGCACAAGACGCTCTCCACCCTCCGCACGGGGCTCCCACTTAGCAAGGGGTAGGAAGACTTACTACACGGCAACAGGGAGAGGGCAGGACTCCCGCATATGGGCCCGGACCTGTCCACAAACTCTGGCCCATAGCAGCTGCGCTTTGCCCCCACAGCCATCCCACATAACACCAGGAGCACCAGCAAATAATGCACAAACTGTCTGCACCCAGAAGGCCAGCTCGCCACGCACGGCCCATAACTCACGGCAGGCCAAGACCCAAATTTCAGTCCTCCCCAGGGTCTACTAGATGCTCATCAACCCCACGGGCAACAACTCGAGCACCCTGCAAGCCGGCAGATGCATGTCATCCATCCTCCTTGGGACCCCGGCCGTAGGTCCAAAGGACAGAGTGAAGCGGAGGGGACAACCCGAGGAGGGACCCCCCAAGCTGCGGCAGGTGCCAATAAATAAGTGGGGGCCTGGAAACTCTCCCCCCCCCAGACAAGCCCACAAGCTCGCCAGCAAACCCAAGTGGGTGGCGGTCCTTCACAGAGCACAGACCCACGACGATGGAACTCACTGACCCAGCCAACACCAGGAGGAGGGCAAGCACTATAAACACACAAGGAGAGGTAAGAGGACAGCAATTAGCCCACTCCTAGCACATCCTCAAAATGGAGGCGAAGCCTTGAACAGAAAACATAATAGTGCTGGGGGGCTGTTTGCTCTAATACCAGATTGAGCCACAATGCGTAGTGCACAAGAACAACGAATAGTCTATACAAATCAGTCGACAAACAATTTTACAAAAATATATCTCATTTTTTTAATTCTTACTAAACACTGTTAAAAAACTTGTTTTCATTGACAACAAATGTTTAAAAATAAACAACAATATCTCCGGAGTGCAAGTGCAAATAATTAGCACCATGTAAGATTATTGGGTATACTGGCAGACTAAAACACCAAAGAATAAACAACTGTTCATAAACCAAATGAAATCCAAACACAAAAACTCTCTGAAGTAGTGTTGTGTAAATACCAAAACATAAATCACTTCATACACTACATTCACTCTGTTCTAGATTCAAACATACTCATTCTCTCATACATCCCCAACATGTTTCTTTCTGATTGTGTGTGTAGACAAGGTAAACAGAAATTCATCAGGGGTAGTCTGCCGTCTACCAAATCTGCTCTAACCAAAGATAATCTTTAAAAAGGAACACTGCCTCTAACTTTAGACAGCTGTACAATTTTAGTTAACACAACTGGAGGCAAAGAAATGTTGCTGTGCATTGATAATGTTCGGCTCCATTAGAGTGTGGATTCCAAACCTCAGGGTCCTATAATTGGTCCACAATATATTTGGTGCAAAACAGCAAAGAGACTCGTTATCTGGAAAAAGAACAGATCAGGGTGTCAATGATCATTACCCTGGTTTCTAATTCTTGCAAATAGATTTAGAATAATTTTACTCTAACCAAATACTTATTTCTGGTCGGTAAACTAGTGCCCAGTTAGTTAATGGTGGAGACACTACTTATCGGTCAAATGGCAACAACAACATAAATTTGAAATAAACGACTAGCCATAAAGATGTTAGACAGTTAAAATATATAACAAATCATGTACTACCAAAATTAGTGGTAATAACAATTCGTCTAATTTTGAACCCGACTCAGGAGTTAATGCTGAGGGACCTCCTTCGTTGTGGACGTTAAGATTTCTATATACCATTTGGGTGACTCACCGCTTATTTCTTTGCGGAATTGTACCAGATGGAAGCCAAATGTCATCAATCTTTTTGGCCCGCGCCCCTCAACTGTGGGTCTGATGCAGGACTATTCAATTAGTGAAGAACACTTGTAATCACACTGGTATCCCATAGTCATCGTTCTCACAGTGGCTACCAACGTTAATACTAAAAAAGGGGAAATGGTCACATATTATTTTTTTAGCCAAACGATCCGTTAAATTTAAAGCGGCCCTTTGTCATAGAGCAAGTTCTTACCACTTTCTTTGAATGTAGAGTCGTGACAGTGACAGTGGCGTATCAGTTAAATCTTGTCCAAAAGGCTGCAGCCCATAAGTACAGTAGTAGCCCTTCGACGGTCTATTTCATCGAAATGGGGGCAACGGTTGTTATAGCTGCTTCGCGTACTTGGTAGCAATCCAATAAGTTGATGTGTTTAAAGGTTCCGGTCTAAAGCCTAAACGATGAGAAGAGAGGGGAAGATAGCATGGCAGCTTAGAAACCCTGTTAGAGATTTGAATCCACAAAGAGCCCTGTTGTTGGAAGGGATTGCCTTGAACAGACTTACTTTTATCAGGCGTCTTCTTAAAGGTGTGTACGTTAATGAACCACAACTTGAGGATGTGAAAGGACACTGAACGAAATGCTATTTCGGTCGATCTATGCGCTGGCGTTTGAATCGGCAATCACACATACTCACAGCTCTGAGGTACCATCGTGTCTGTAGAACAGAGAAGGGAGGCAGAAAATAGTACAAGGAGCGTGTCAGAGCCATGAGACATCCGGTATAGAGGCAGATAACTTCCCAAGTAGTTCACTTACCGAATTCTCGTTCTCCTTTTGTTCCATCCGCCAACGCTCTCGCTCCTCCACTGGACTCCAAGTGGAGTCACATGACCCTACTACGTTCATAAATACGTCTCGACACTTCGTACGGAGCACGTGATTGGTGCACAGCCCTCCGATGCTGTTTACATTCAATTGCTATCACGGGAGTGTGTCGCTGAATTCCATTAGGATTCGTTTCATATTGGTGTCATTAATCCCTTATGAAAAAGGTCAGTAAACATCACAGAACTGTTCATCATGGTCATTTGATCATAATTAGACGGCACACACAATAGTAAAAGCATCTGTTCGTATGCCTATCCCCATGTTTATAGTGAGTGGTTTCAGTCCAGATGGTGGAAATAGATATCACCCTTATGCATTCCAATCCATTTTCTCATTTAAACCATTAATAGCGCTTTTTATGAGAAAAATGAGTTGTTGTTCTTTTTTCAGAAGGATGGTTTTGTCTTTGTTAATGTCCATACTTGATATCAATGTGTAGATCTTTGTCCATCTGAAATCATCTGGCAAATGTTGTTGCTCCACCCAGTGGTCAACCATCGGGGCATTCTTGGTTCGGTTTTTAAGATAGCTCTTATGTTCTCCTATACATAGTTTGATTTTTTGGTCTGTCTTACCAATATACACTTTGTTGCAAGGGCACCATATAGCGTATATTACTAGAGCCGAGTTTCAGTTTGTATGGAGTTTCTGTCTCCATCGCGATTTAAATCCTATGTCAACTTCCGTACTCTTGAAGGTGTATTTGCAGTAAACACAATGTCCACATGGGTGGTGTCCTTCAATTCGTGGAAGACCCCATTGTTGAGTCAAGCTCATTGGTTGTTGGGGTTTTATTGTGACATCATTCCTTGTTACCTGTTCCTTCAAGTTTTTACTGCGCTTAAATGCCACTACAGGTCTCGGGACAGGTAGATCACCTTTTTCAAGGATAGGCCAATTTCTAAGGACAATTTTCTTAATGTCGTTAGACATGTTACTGAAGGTGTTTACAAAGATCAACTTCTGATTATTTTTAGCTTCTGAATGTTCTTTATATTCTAGTAAGGATTCCCGGTTGTTATTATTGGTGCGTTTTAGCGCATTCCTTACTACATTTTTTGGGTAGCATCTCCAGAGTAACTTGGATTACATTTTGACGGCTTCTTTGGAGAAGTCGATTTTCCTTGAACTATTCGGTTTGAGCCTTAGAATTTGTCCTAATAGAAGATTGTCCCTTACATGTTTGGGGTGGGAGCTACTATAGTATAGCAAGGAGTTCCTATCTTTAGGCTTATTCTATGGTTTCAGGAAAATACATTTATTGTCAGGATCCACTGTAAAAGTGATGTCTAAGAATTCCAGTTTGTAAGACTGAAGTTTGAGGTGATTTTGAGATACCTATCTTGAGTGTTGATCCAGACAAGAAACTCTTGAAGTTCCACTACTGGGCCCTGCCATACTACAAAGATATCGTCAATGTATCTTTGCCAGGTCCGCACATGTTCCAAGAAAGAATTGGACATGTGCATGACTTTACTTGTTTCGAAAGCCTCCATGTATAAGTTAGCTACATTTGGAGCTAAAGTAGCACCCATGGCTGTGCCATGTATTTGTTGGAAAAATTCTCCATTAAAGTGGAAATAATTCTCGACTAAGCTCATTTCCGCACACCATAAAATAAGAGATGGAGATCGGTGTGGAGCCTACTTGATAGACAGTGAGTAGTTTTTCTTCTAACATATCAATCGATGCTCTTTGCGGGGATACTGGTATACAGAGCTACCACATCCAATCCTAATAGGATTTCGGTAGTACGAGGCCATCTTGCGAACCATTGGTTGAAGAAAGGCATCAGCAAATTTTGATAAGGGTCCAATACTGAATTTACTCCTGAGACAATAGGCCGACCCGGGGGTTTATGCATCAATTTGTGTATTTTAGGAAGCGTGTAAAATTGTGGTATGCTGGGTTTGTCCTTTATCAGGAAATCAGCCTCTTTTCTAGTGATCCATCCCCTATGTTCTGCTTTTTCAACTTTTACTTTTATTATATTTTGTAATTTAGATGTCAGATCACAGTCAAGATGTTTGTAACAATTGAGGTCGAGGGGTTGTCTGTCTGTTGCATTTGTTAGGGAGAATTCTCTTATAAGGCTAATTTCCAAAATCTAGTGAGTCCCCCAGCAGCTTTGCTGGATTTTTGGGGTTTGTTTTTTTCTCCTGCTAAGAGTGAGACTCTTTTCCTCCCACTCTTAGGCATGATTTGAGGTATGTCTTTGACTTTGTAAGTGCTTATGGGCTATGGGGTTTCTTTCTCCATAGGGTATCATCTGTTTTTGTGTATGTGTTACACAGCACCCTCAGTGCAGTAACACAGGGGTGTCATAGTGACCCCCAAACATAGACTTCATACCATGGGACTGACTACTGTCTCCCAGGGCATGTAAAGTCACCATTGACTTTACTAGTTCTAAATTGTGAACAGAACCAGTACAGACCATCATATTGTGGAAGTACTGGAAGGGGTTAATTATATTTCTCCAGCATGGGGTCTGGCATGGATTCACATGCTCATGAATATTCCCCGTCGTCAGGCTGGGAATCCTCGGTAAAGAAAAAATCAGTATCAGTTACGTTTCTGATCTGTCTTTCTTAGTAGTAACCAATCACTGATCTCTGGGTCATACTGCCCCCAGCCAATGACTGCCCTCTCCTTAAGCCCCTCCCCTGGCAGCCATCCTCAGATTTTTACCGCACGTTCAAGTGGTGGGAGTCCTCGTGCTTTAGCTCTCAAGCTTTTACTGCGTTTTTCGTGCTTTTTCAGGAGAATTTTCTCATTTTTTCAGTTTTATCGAGCCTCAAGCTCCACCATTTCTACTTCTGATAAATGGGACCTGTTTCGGAATTCTTTTACGCCCCTCAAGGGTGAAGTTTTTGTAGAGTTACGCTTCTTGGGGGATTCCAGAAGATCTGTGGCCTACCTCAACGGACATGGCCCAGGACTTCGACTCTTGATACTTGTTTGACTTTAAGCCCACTAGGGTCATTTAACCCTTCCTTTTTTTCGGATTTCTTTTTAGAACAGGGGTTTTCCCTGGCCCATTCATTGCTGAACAAAATGGCTGACCACACTACTAAACTGCATCCTGCTTCAGTATTTACTCGTTAACTGTGTTGAGACCCTTGCTGGTAAGATACAGCCATGCCTTTACTATCTTTACTTTTTCTTACCTACCTATCCATTTGAATTATTTTTTACAATTTTTTTTGCATATTTTTCGAATAGGACCTCAGCATATTCTGACGCGGATAGACAGAGGATCTACTTTCCACCTTCTCTATAATGTAAAACTATCTTTTTGATGACTGATATAATCTAAACCATAGGTAAATGTTCTCTTGGAATATTGACATGCCCTATTTTTGACAGCAATTACTTTATTGACTATTGGGTTTAACACAAAATACTAAATAGACATTATATGTGATTCACTTGGTGATGAACTTTTTTGTGCAGACAGGACACAGTGTGCCAATGACTATTAGAAAGGGACAAATTAATGAGCATGATATGGGTTTCTTTTTGGATCTTTATCCACAAAATTAGGCGTTATGATATGACTGATTTGATTACCTTTGCAATAATATATAAGATACTCTGCATTGAGATGATTTGTTCTAATGTGTATTTATTTGAATGTTATGTTTTTCAGAGATTGTTTGAAAAATTTGAAAATTCTGAAAATTGCCCCTGAAGAAGTGAACCAATTCACGAAACGCGTTGGGCTCCTAAAAAAATCATTGGATTTAAACTAATATACGTTTTTTCATTGTGTATATTTATACATATGCAATTGAACAATTATTATTGATCATTCTACTGTTAATCTCCATCGAATATATTACTCAATCTTCTATTCAATAGAAAAAAATAATAATAGGACTCATCATTGAGCCACCCATATAGTGCAGAGGACGTGAGTTCCCAGATTTGGGAACTCGGCTTTTGTTTTATGTCTTTGCAGCCCATATGCCAGGGCTGTCATCTTTCTCCTCTGCACCTTAAAATGCATTATTCCCTTGTATAAAATCCACACACTATATACACACAAAAATCAGGTGTGTCGATTGATCTACTCATATTGTTAGCAAATATAAATCAAACATAACTAATGCAAGCAAAATGATATGCTAGAATTTCACAAAGAAATGAACGCAATATAAATAAGCAACATTATCAAAGAACAATCAGCAAGTTGGTGCAACAGGTTGACTGCAACAAAATAAACATTAAGACAGAATAAAGCAAGAACAAGCCTGGAAGATATTCATGATATTGCAAAGACATTAAAACAGAGTGTTCATACAAAAAGAAAGAAAGAAATAAGTGGGCATAGTGTAAAGAAAGAACCAGGAAACCTGAACACAAAACGAAGAGTAGAAGAGCAATACAGTAACAACAAATTTGAAGAATCCCAACAACTTGTGCAGCCTCCAATTAATTTTTCACCATGGATCTTCGTTGTTAGTTCATCCAAAATGATATTCAAGAAGTGCAAGGAATCATCTTTTCACACAGTCTCATAAGCACAAACACATGTTAACATGGCTTTCATCTGCAAGGCCAAAGGTCTCTAAGGGAAGTAGTGGAGTGTTAAAAGAAAACTACGGCTAGGAAATTTGTCTCCCTTCCTGGGCAGAACACAGACTGCAACACTGCAACAATGTCTTAACATACTGCACAGACACTGTGAACTGGGTACCTCTGGGTAGACAAAACAAAGACGACAAGAGCAACAAAATAGAACTGGCTAATGAAAGTTGCATAGATGCAATAATATCGACCAATAAAGTAAATAATATTGTGCAGTCAAGCAACAAGGGCAACTACGGTGTGCATGGGTAGGTGGTAGTTGCTGATAAAAGGAAGAGCGAAACAACTGCCAGATGTGAATAACCATGTTCCTGAATATCACAAGTGGGATTCCGGTGGGCTATCTACATTGCCCTGACCCATTTTTACTTGAGCCACAGGAAGATCAAGGGCAACGATGGCAGGAATGAATGGAAGAGATTGAGAACTTCTTGAAAGCTGCAGGAAACCAGGATGCCTCAAACAAAATGGACATATTTGTGAATTTGGTAGGAAAGGAGGTGAAAAATGTGGTGATGAGCATTCCGGCTCAGGAAAGAACAACGTATCAAAAATTGGTCTCTGCAATTGGTGAATGTTTGGTAGTCCCTCCCAATCGGGATTATGAATGGTATGCATTCAACCAGTGCACACAGAGTTCACATGAAACAATTAACCAATTTGCATTACGATTGAAGAGTAAGGCAGAACATTGCGAATTCGCAAGCTTTAGTGATGATGAGGCAGTTAGGCTGAGAATCATTGAAGGCTGTACATTATCAGAACTTCGAAGACATCTTCTAAGAGTGCCTCTCAAATTAAAGGAAGTCTTGGAGTTAGCACGAGTGTATCAAAGAATTGAAAGGCAGGTGGCCAGGATGGAAAACAGAAGTGAGTTGAATACCGTTATCAGAGCTAATAGACAAAGGCAATCCTGATGTTCAAACCTGTTCAGCCAGCAAAGTGCATGGTATGGTACAGGTAGGAATCGACTGGAGAAGAAGTGCTATAGATGTGAATTGGATTTCCCGCACAGAGGAAGATGTCCAGCTTTTGGTCGGATGTGTATGAGGTGTGGACAGAGAAATGTGCAAAGAAGAGGCCCCAATATTGGCAAAATGGAGATCCAGTGTACAATTGGTACCAAGAAGGAAGTGTGGCATGGTGAGATTTCCTGAAAATGGGAGGGCGGGGTGGACATGGTCATGGAAGAAAGAAGGCTGCAGGGTAATGTGGTTTGGATAACCCAAAAGAGGAAAATTGAAGAAAATCAGAAGCCAGTGACTGAAAGTGAAGTTGTATTAAACAGGCAGAAACAACAGAGGAAGGTGGGATCCAGCCATGGCCCAGAGTCAATAACAGTCATGGCCGTCAAAAGGCCCATAGCGCCTGTTGTGAAAGAGGATGGTGCAGTAACAGGGAAGATAGAGGACGATTCGTTCTTTCATGCAATGTTCCGGGAGGAGTCGGAAGAAGAAACAGGGAGAAATGAGGAACCTGTTGGGCTTATGTCACAGAATGACTCAAATGAAGAACTGTATGGGGAATGGAGGAGTGAAGAACCTATCAATCTCCTGTCACTTAAAGACTCTGGACATTAGCCACCTTGTTTGATCGGTAGTGGGCGCTCTCAAAGGACTATATGCAAGCCTGTACGCCTCATTAAACAAATGTAGAGGTGAACCTGTCAGTCTGATGGGGAGAGTGAACTTGTCTGATAAGCAATGGGGAGGTGTTGTATAGCTGAATAGAATGTGGAATGTTCAGGGTAGAACTTGGGAAGGAATGGAATGGAGAGGAGTCAGTAATGATATAAGAATAAAGGAGTTCAGACATGCAGGCTGTCACCTGTCATTATTTGATGGAGATCTAATAATTAAAGTGGTGTCCATGAGGCACACAACAGTTTCTTCAATAGACCCCCCTAAGCCTGATGCTTTTTCTAATAAGTCCTTTACGTATTGTTCGTCATAACTTTTGCATCTTTATAGGGCCATCTTTGGATATAGTTATTGATTAATGACTTGAGGTACAGTGAGGTCACCTATTGGCTTCTGGCGAAGAAAAAGGTGACAAGTGGAGGTACCCAATACAACAAAGGAATATTCAATCTTTAGTGATGTGGTAACAGTCGAGATCCTTTATCATTTGGGTCCAATACAAGTGTGGAACTAGCTCAAATTGTGCCGTCTAATTTCAAAATTCTTGATTTGTACTTTTTAAATGTCATATCATCGGCATGTCACTAGTTATCCACTTAGACCAACACGTTATAATATTACCTCACAGCCCAGCAGCCGTACTAGAAACACTATAAACACAGAAGGAGAGGTAAGAGGACAGCAATTAGCCCACTCCTAGCACATCCTCAAAATTTAGGCAAAGCCTTGAACAGAAAACATAATAGTGCTGGGGAGCTGTTTGCTCTAATATCAGATTGAGTCACAATGCGTAGTGCACAAGAACAACGAATAGTCTATACAAATCAGTCGCCAAACAATTTTACAAAAATATATCTCATTTTTTATTCTTATTAAACACTGTTAAAAATGTGTTTTCATTGACAACAACTGTTTAAAAATAAACAACATCTCAGGAAAAAGTGCAAGTGCAAATAATTAGCACCATGAACGATTATTGGGTATACTGGCAGACAAAAACACCAAAGAATAAACAACTGTGCATAAACCAAATGAAATCCAAATACAAAAACTCTCTGAAGTAGTGTTGTGTAAATACCAAAACATAAATCACTTCATACACTACATTCACTCTGTTCTAGATTCAAACATACTCATTCTCTCATACATTCCCAGCATGTTTCTTTCTGATTGTGTGTGTAGACAAAGTAAACAGAAATTCATCAGGGGTAGTCTGCTGTCTGCCAAATCTGCTCTAACCAAAGATAATCTTTTTTTTAACCATGTTTATTTTTAGTTCGAAGGCATATAAGCAATTATAACATAGCTTTTGACAACATTAAACTCTTATGCTCTACATTTTACTCATGTTCATGTTTTACAGATCATTAGAATTTGCATTACCTCCAAAGTTTTCCCAGTTGTCTCCCTCCCTCTTCCCTCGTCTCCTATTCACCCACTTCTTTTTATTAACCTCTTAACCTCTATAAGATCCTCTCCCCCCCACTGTAAGTATTGTTTTACATTTCAGAATCTAGACTTTCAAAGTTTTCTTCCCCTTCTTAACCTCAGCGTCTCATTATCTTTGTTTTTGAGGGAGTTCAAGTTACATGTGTGTTTCGGAGCAAGCGGAGCTTGAAGAAATGGGCTTCTCTGCCCCGTACATGTTCATGAAATGGATTCCATGTAGTTAGGAATCTTAGGTATTTACCAGTGCTGATGGCGCATATCTTCTCCATAGCCTCCATCAACCCCCAGATCTTAACCCACCAGCATGCTGAGATTGGACCTTCCTTGTTTTTCCAATTTTGTGCAAGAGTCATTCTGGCTGCTGATAGTAGATGGGTGATAAGTTTGGCTGTCGCTCCTGACATTACGTATTTCCCTTCTATAGGGACTCCTTAGAGAATTGTCTTTGGAGATCTCGGCAGGTCCACCCCTGAGATGTCTTTTATGTAGCCTAGTATTTCCTTCCAGTAGGCGACTGCTTTAGGGCACGTCCACCACATATGGAACAGTTCTCCCTTCTCACCGCAGTTCCTCCAACAGTTTGGCGAGTAAGACTTTGCAATTTTGTGAATGCGGTTCGGGGACATATACCATCTGAGGCACAATTTGTACGCAGATTCCTTTATTGTAGTGCATCTGGAGGTGCTGTGTGTGCGTGCCCATATTTGGTACCATTCCTCCTCCGTTAGGGACTCTTGCATATCTCTTTCCCAATTCATTTTTTTGCGAGATGGTCGGTTGGCTGGTCGTTGGAGAGGAGTTTGTAGAGTCTAGAGACCCCCTTCGCCGTGTTGCCTTCTTGAAGCGACAGTTCTGGGCCTGATGGCGTTCTCATGCCCGCCTTCTTCACCGTTGGGTGGGTAATCCAGTGCCTAATTTGCGCAAATCTATAGCGTTCGTTTTCCCCTTTATTGAATTTCAACTGGCAATCTGTGAAGAGCAATGGAGCGCCGTCTTTGTACATGTCTTTCAGGAGCATCGTTTCTGATCCTCACCAGCCCACCCAATATCCTCGCTGGAGACCCGGTGTGAAATCTGGGTTGCCCATCAGTGGCGTATATGGACCCATTCCACCAGGAATGCGTTTCTTTTTCCGGGCTCTGTCCCAACTTAGTAGAGAGCACTTTGTCATTTCTAGTAAGGCTTCTCTGTTGTTTCGGTTTTCTTTGCTCCGGCTCAGAAGGGCTATTAGGGGGACGGATGAGGCTGTTTGTTCGATTCTGCACCGTCCTTTATGATCCTCTGGTTTCACCCATCTCAGAATTGGTGCTAATTCTGCCGCCATAATGTATCTGTCCGTTTCTGGAACTCCCAGACCGCCTTGAAGAGGGGAGCACATTAGGATTTGTTTCTGTATTCTGGGTCTCTTATTATGCCATATAAATATGAATACCGCGTCTTGCAGCTCTCGGATCTTGGCTGGTGGTATTAGCACTGGCAGTGAGCTTACTACATAGAGGAGGCGGGGGAGAATGGTCATCTTGACCGCTGTGATGGGGGTGAACCATGACAGCTCCTGGGAGTCCCATCTGCGCATGTCTTCCTGTAATTGTTTCCACAGCAGCGTTATGTTTGTTTGATATAGTTTGTGTGGATTGCTGGCAAGGCAAATTCCATATTCTTTCAACCAGCACATCGGGAATGATCTCGCCAATGTCTCGATATCTTCTCCCCTTGCCGTTATGTTCATAGCTTTCGAATTGGAGAAATTTATGAAGAACCCCGAGACCTGTCTGAATTCCTCCAACTGGGCCATAGCTCTGGGCATTGTATTTTTTGGGTCTCCCATGAAGAGCATGATGTCATCTGCATATAGGGCTATTTTGTAGGTTTCCTGACCTATTATAACTCCCTTGATACTGACGTCCGGACGGATCTGCATGGCACATGGTTCCATTGCCATTGCAAAAATTAGAGGGGAGAGAGGGCAGCCCTGTCGTGTGCCCCTTCCAATCTCCACAAATTCTGTGCTCTGACCATTGATCCAGAAGCTTGTTGATGGATGCTGGTAGTTGGCGAGCACCATTTTCGTAAATTCTGGACCGCAACCAAACCGCTCCAAAATCAAACTCAGATAGCCCCAGTCCATGCTGTCGAAGGCCCGGGTGGCATCCAGAGCTGCTACAGCAAATGATTGTTGTGTACATCGCCCAGCATCTATGACATCTACTGCCCTTCTGATGTTGTCTTGTGTTTGTTTGTTTGTTTGTTTGTTTGTTTGTTTATTTAATATAGCGCAAAACCAAACCCGCAGGTAGCCGGGCGCAAACATTACAAGAATACTTGAGAACTTGGTTACAGTGACAAACACAGAAGTAAGCGGTAGGAGCAGATTCAGAAACATTATAGATTGCATGTGTTGGACAGTTAATGGCAGCTGTTGGAAAAGGAAAGAGAATGGAGGGTGGTACAGTTCAGTGAGGTGTGCAGTAAGAGAGAACTAGTGCGGTTGATTGTCAAGTGTCGGAAGCAAGAAGGAGCTGAGTGGTGGTCAGCCGCAGTTTGTAACTGGGTACTGGCAGTGGGGGTAGGGGTACCTAGGGACAAGTTAGCAGGGCATAGTCAAGAGGGTGTCTCTCAGGCGAATGGAAATGTTGCGGAGGGGGATCACCTTAGATGTCGTTAGATCGTAGCCATAAGAGTGCCTTGCGTCTGAGACTTGGGTAAGGTTGGTCCTTTCTGAGTTCTAGGGGGAGTTTGTTCCAAGTTTGGGCCGCTGTGACTGGAAAGCTGGCGCCGCCAGCTGTGCTTTTTTTATATCTGGGCACCAGCAGGGTGAAGGCGTTAGATATTCTTGTGGGGCGATTAGAGGTTCTTTTGTTGATTCTGTTAACTAGGTAGGGGGGAGCTATATTGTTGAGGCATTTGGATGTGAGTGAGATAGTTTTGAGGGTGATCCTGTCATTAATTTTGAGCCAGTGGATGTTCCTTCTGGCGGTGGAGACATGGGCTCTGTTGGGTAAGTTTAATGCTACTCTAAGAGCGTTATTTTGGAGAGTTTGGAGTTTGTTGAGGATATACTTGTTAGATCCGGCAAATAGGGCATTGCAATAGTCCAATCTAGATATGATAAGTGCATTAGCTAGGGTAATATAGCTGGCCTCCGTTAGGAATGGTCTACATGCTCGGATCAGTTTACAAGTATAGGCAGTGGAGGAGGCTAGGGAATTAGTTTGTTGCTTGAAGGTGAGTGCTGAGTCCAGATAGACCCCAAGGGTTTTGACTGCGGGCATCACTTTGATGACATTGTTGTCAATGTTAAATGAGGCGTAGTTGGGGTCTAGTTTTTTAATCGCTGTCTCTGTGCCGAGGATCAGAATCTCTGTTTTGTCGTCATTCAGACAGAGGCCGTGGGATGCCATCCATGCCTGAATGAGGAGGTATATCTTATTTACCAAAGCTGAGTCTTCCAAGAAGTTGCCCGAAAGGGGGATGAGGATCTGAGTGTCATCTGCATAGTTAGTGTAGATGACACCCAGTCTATCCAACTTGTCAAACAAGGGTTTGGTAAAGATGTTATACATAGTAGGAGACACACATGATCCCTGGGGGACACCGCAGGAGACTTGTATGGGATCAGCAGCTGCAAGGGGGGAGAAGACTCTCATAGTCCGGTTAGCAAGGAAGGATTGAACCCAGGTTATGGCATCGCTTGAGAAATGGGCAGCAGAGCCGAGGTGATTGCATAAAACTGCATGATCTACCAGGTCGAAGGCTGCCGATAGGTCAAGGAGGAGTAGCATAGCTGATTTTCCATTATCCTTCAACTCCTCAATTTGAGTCTTGAGGTCAATCAGGGCTGTTTCAGTGCCGTGGAGGGGTCGGAAGCCAGATTGTCGTGAGCCAAGTAAGTTATTGGATTCAAGGTGGTCCTGGATTTGCAGGTAGGCTGCCCTGTCGATGATTTTAAGTAGAAATGGGACGGTGGTGATGGGTCTATAGTTTCTCGGGATGGAAGGGTCGAGAGTTTGTTTTTTTAGCAGGGGTAGGACCCAGGACTGTTTAAGGTTATTGGGCACTAGGTTAGTCTTGAAGGAGGCGTTGATCAGTTTTGAGATGAAGGGAGCTAGGTCTCTCGCTGCATCTTTTATAATTTGAGGAGGGCAGCTATCGCCTTTACAATTGGATGGTTTTAGGGAGAGTATGATTTTTTCTGTCTCTAGTATGGTTATTTGTTTGAAGCTGAAGGGGTGTGGAGTGTTAGCGGCCTGGTTAGGGGCGGGCTGTGCCTTGGGGGTGGGCTCAGGTGGCACTAGCAAGGCGGCTTTTTTAATTGCAATTTTAGTTTGGAGAGAGCTGATTTTTCCTGCTAGGGCGTTTTGTATGTTAGTGCACCAGAGTTTATTTTTGGGGATATTGTCTGTTTGTGGTATGGGCGATTCCATTTCCCGCAGGATGGAGAATAATTCCTTAGTATTCGATTTGGCTTTGGTTATCCTGTCGTTGTAAGGGTTTTTTTTTGTACTAATGATTTCCTTTTTATATTGTTTGGCAAGGGTGGCTAATTTGATTTTGTTCTCCTCAGAGGGCGAATGTCGCCATATAGATTGCAGTTTTCTTTTTTGAGTTCTGAGGTCTTTCAGTTGGGGTGTGAACAAGTTATTCAGGTGGGAGAGTTGTTTGCCTTTACGGATTTTGGTGGGGGCAATCAGATCTAATGCCATGGTCATGGTATTATTATAGGTTTCCACAAGTAAGGTCGGGTCTGTAATGTTGTCTACGTTATTGAGGGTGGGGAGGAGATGTGGAAGGAGTTGTTCTGCTGAAATTTCTTTTTTACTTCTAGTGGGGTGTGGCGGGGCCATTACTATAGGTTTAGGGTGGTTACGGTCAAGTGCGGCAGAGAATAAAATTAGATGGTGGTCTGTCCATATTTGCGGGGTTATATTAGTGATGCTAGTGTTGCAGTTCAGGTCCGCGACCCAGTCAAGAGTTCTGCCTTTGGAGTGGGTGGGGGTGGTGACTTTTTGCGTTAGTCCGTAGTCATGCAGTAGTGCAGCGACAGATGTGGCATGTTTGTCGTTGCAGTCGTTAAAACCAAGGTTGAAATCTCCTAATAGTAGGATTTGCGTATGGTCTTTTGTATTATTCGTTAGGATGCTGGTTAGTTCGTTCTCGAAGGTGCCTAATGGTCCAGGTGGTCTGTAGATCACATGGATGGTAAGAGTGCGGTTGCATGAAAGTTGGAGTTTGGCAGTGAGGAGTTCACAAGACTGGAGTGGCGTGGTAGTGGCTAGACGGATAGGCAGGTTGGCTTTGTGGATAATGGCAAGGCCACCTCCTTTAGTGTTGGGTCTGTCAGCTCTTAGCAGTTGGTAGCCGTCTGGTATTGCTAGCATAATGGCGGGGCCAGCAGCCTCATGGAGCCAGGTTTCAGTAATGCATAGTACATCTAGGTTCTCGTTTGTTAGAGTGTCTGAGATCTCGGTAGCGTGGGCAACCATTGATCTGGCATTAATGAGGGCGGCAGTTAGTGGCAGGGTGCTAGTTGGTAAGGTGGTAGCGGGTTGTATTTTTTTGGTTGAGGTTGTGGCTTGTGACAGTGGCTGCTTGGTGGGTAAGGCGCCTGGTGTCAGTGGAACGGGCTTGGGGTGTTGAGATCGTTTGTTGGTTAGGTTGGTTTGGTTGGTATAGCCCCTAAAAGTGTGATAGGATGAAGGTTCATGTAGCTGGGATAGTCTAGCCCTTAGTCTCATGTTTCTGTCTTTGGGTGGGCACGTGGCAGAGGGTGCAGGAGTCATGATAGTAAGGAGGCTCAGTACTAATGTGGTAGTGGCAGGCTTTGAAGACGCTAGAAGCATGATTTTAAACTGCGGTACGCTACTGGCACAGTCAGGTTAGGTGGGGTGGTCCAGGAGGGCAGGAACGGTTAGGTTCTGGGAAAGCTAGGGAGCAACCTAGGGTACCAGGGAATGTCAATGTGGCTGGCGAGCAGCGGGAGGCAAGAGCTCAGATGAGCGACCAGGAGGTGCAACACATTACAGTGAGGTCTAGGAGCGACCTTAGGGCACAACACAATCAGAGTGGTCTGTAGCGACCATAAGGCACAACACAGTCAGTGGTTATTAGGACCCTGAGAGCATATGCAGACAGGGCATACCTCGATTCGAAGTTCAAAAATATGGTTAGAATACAGGCGAATGCTAATATCACAGATGGGGAGTTAGAGGGACCAGGATAGAACAGCGTAGTCTGCAACTAGGTCAGCTATGCAACAACACACTAAGCAAATCACCTAGGGTCAAAGCACAGTTAGGTATCTGCGTGTTAGCGCACTGAGAGCAGCGGGTCATTGGAAGTGCAGAGTTAACGTTGGACCGTAGTTAGTGGAGGCTGAACCAATGGAAGAAGCATACAGTTACTAGGTATGCATGCAGGTTAAAATACCAGTATATGCGGAACAGTGGATAATAACACAGTTAGCGGGAATATGGTATGCGTTAAGAGCTGTTACAGGTGAAGCACATGGCGCGGCTGGGGTGTAAGTCTGGTAAGCGGGTGCACCTTAGAGTACCTTTAATTATCCTTTGTGCTGCCTCGGCGATCAGGGGGTCCAGACAAGTGGCAAGTGAGCAGATGCCGGTTTGTGTCTGCCGGACGATGTTTGGCTGAAGTGTGGTGGGTGGCTGATTTTGTTTTCTCAGTTTTGTGTGCGTCTATCGGCGATGAACCCTGCTTGGTCATCCTGTATTATTTTTGGAAGGATTTCCATTCCACAAGATGCTAACATTTTCGTGTAGATTTTTACATCTGTGTTCAGCAGTGCTATAGGACGATAGCTTGCACAGTTTTTGGGATCTTTGCCTGGCTTTAGCGGTAGTATAGTTATGGACTTCCCCATATCTTGCGTGACCTTCCCCTCTTCTCTAATTGTATTGAATCGTCTTGACAACGGACCTAGAAATTGTGTACGGAATGTGTTGTAATAGCCATTGCCAAAACCGTCTGGACCTGGGGTCTTATTTGCTGGTAGTGCTGTGATAGCGTCGCTGATTTCTTGGGCCGTAATTGGTTTCCCAAGATTGGTTCTGTCTTTCTCTGCAATTTGGGGCAGTTGGAGAGAGTTGATATAGGTGAGTTGATTTTCTGAGTCTAGATTTCTCCAGTTGAGCTCTGATTTTCGATAGTGCTCTTAAGGTTTTCCTTGAGCCCCGAGTCTTGTGTTGGGCTTCTGCAGCTTTCACCTCTTTTTCTAGTTGGTTTGTCACTAGTGCTCTTTCGCGGTGGTATGCTGCTGCTTGTGACATGAATTCTTCCCTGATCACTGACTTTCCTGTGTCCCATATTAGCCCCTAGGCCGTTACCCCGTTATCGTTTTCTTTAAAGTAGTTGTTGATGGCGATCTCCATATGGGCTCTTAGTGCAATGTCTTTTAGGAGGATTTTGTTTAATCTCCAAGGTGGTTTAACTCTGTTCCCTTCCACCCCCCAGTCCACACCCACCATCACTGGTGCATGGTCTGAGTGATATTCCACTCCAATTTCTACTTCTGTTATTTGCGGAACTAATGATGTGGATACTAGCATCATATCTATCCTGGAGTAACCGAGGTGAACTGCTGAGTAGTGGATGTACTCTCTCCGGTCTCCATGGAAGAATCACCAGTTTTCAATCACTCCTAACTCTCTGTAGAACCGGCCCAGGGCTTGTCTGTTTTTCTGATCAGTGGTAGTTGGGGGAAGAGTCTTATCCAGCATGGAGTCCAAAGGAACACTGTCTCTAACTTTAGACAGCTGTACAATTTTAGTTAACACAACTGGAGGCAAAGAAATGTTGCTGTGCATTGATAATGTTCGGGTCCATTAGAGTGTGGTTTCCAAACCTCAGGGTCCTATAATTGGTCAACAATATATTTGGTGCAAAACAGCAAAGAGACTCGATATCTGGAAAAAGAACAGATCAGGGTGTCAATGATCATCACCCTGGTTTCTAATTCTTGCAAATAGATTTAGAATAATTTTACACTAACCAAATACTTATTTCTGGTCGGTAAACTAGTGTCCAGTCAGTTAATGGTGGAGACACTACTTATCGGTCAAGAGGCAACAACAACAACATACATTTGAAATAAGTGACTAGCCATAATGATGATAGACAGTTAAAATAAATAACAAATCACATACTACCAAAATGAGTAGTAATAACAATCCGTCTAATTTTGAACCCGACTGAGGAGTTGATGCTGAGGGACCTCCTTCGGTGTGGACGTTAGGATTTCTATATACCATTCGGGTGACTCACCGCTTATTTCTTTGCCGAATTGTACCAGATGGAAGCCAAATGTCATCAATCTTTTTGGCCCCGCGCCCCTCAACAGTGGGTCTGGTGCAGGACTATTCAATTAGTGAAGAACACTTGTAATCACACTGTTATCCCATAGTCATCGTTCTCACAGTGGCTACCAACGTTACTAACCAACGTTAATACTAAAAAAGGGGAAATGGTTACATATTATTTTTTTATTTTTTTAGCCAAATGATTAGTTAAATCCAAAGCGCCCCTTTCTCATAGAGCAAGTTCTTACCACTTTATTTGAATGTCGAGTCATGATAGTGACAGTGGCGTATCAGTTAAGTCTTGTCCAAAAGGCTGCAGCCCATAAGTACAGTAGTAGCCCTTTGACAGTGCATTTCATCGAAATGTTGGAAATGGTTGTTATAGCTGCTTCGTGTACTTGGTAGCAATCCAATAAATTGATGTGTTTAAAGGTGCCGGTCTAAAGCCTAAACGATGAGAACAGAGGGGAAGATAGCATGGCAGCTTAGAAACCCTGTTAGAGATTTGAATCCAGAAAGAACCCTGTTGTTTGAAGGGATTGCCTTGAACAGACTTTTGTCAGGCGTCTTCTTAAAGGTGCGTACGTTAATGAACCGCAACTTGAGGTTGTGAAAGGAAACCGAACAAAATGCTATTTCGGTCAATCTATGCGCTGGCGTTTGAATCCGCAGTCACACATACTCGCAGCTACAAGCTACCATCATGTCTGTAGAACAGAGAGGGGAGGCAGAAAATAGTACAAGGAGCGTGTCAGAGCCATGAGACATCCAGTATAGAGGCGGATAACTTCCCAAGTAGTTCACTTACTGAATTCTCGTTCTCCTTTCGTTCCATCCACTAACGCTCGCGCTCCTTCACTGGACTCCAAGTGGAGTCACATGACCCTTCTACGTGCATAAATACGTCTCCCAACGTCGTACGGAGTATGTGATTGGTGCACAACCCTCCGATGCTGTTTACATTCATTTGCTATCACGGTACTGTGTTGCTGAATTCCATTAGGATTTGTTTCATATTGGTGTCATTAATCCCTCATGAAAAAGGTCAGTAAACATCACAGAACTGTTCATCATGGTCATTTGATCATAATTAGACGGCGCACGCAGTAGTAAAAGCATCTGTTCGTATATGCCTATCCCCATGTTCATAGTGAGTGGTTTCAGTCCAGATGGTGGAAATAGATATCACTCTTATGCGTTCCAATCCATTTTCTCATTTAAACCATTAATAGCGCTTTTTGTGAGAAAAATGAGTTGTTGTTTTTTTTTCAGAAGGATGGTTTTGTCTTTGTTAATGTCCATACTTGGTATCAATTTGTAGATCACTGTCCATCTGAAATCATCTGGCAAATGTTGTTGTTCCACCCAGTGGTCAACCATCGGGGCATTCTTGGTTCGGTTTTTAAGACCGCTCTTATGTTCTCCTATGCGTAGTTTGCAAGGGCACCATATAGCGTATATTACTAGAGCCGAGTTGCAGTTTGTATGGAGTTTCTGTTTCCATCGCAATCGCGATCCTATGTCGACTTCCGTACTCTTGAAGGAGTATTTGCAGTAAACACAATGTCCACATCGGTGGTGTCCTTCAATTTCGTGGAAGACGCCATTGTTGAGTCAAGCTCATTGGTTTTTGGGGTTTTATTGTGACATCATTCCTTGTTACCTGTTCCTTCAAGTTTTTACTGCGCTTAAATGCCACTACAGGTCTCGGGACAGGTAGATCACCTTTTTCAAGGATAGGCCAATTACTAAGGACAATTTTCTTAATGTCGTTAGACATGTTACTGAAGGTGTTTACAAAGATCAACTTCTGATCATTTTTAGCTTCTGAATGTTCTTTATATTCTAGTAAGGATTCCCGGTTGTTATTATTGGTGCGTTTTAGCGGGCCAGGCACAACAGGTAGAACAGGCATGCAAAAAGGAACCCGCGCCCCAACACCTGTAGAGCTCCCAGCATCCGCTACACCCAGCCAGCCAAGGATATCCAACCGTAACAAGGTGGAGATGGACGTCCAGACGCAGTTGCAGACCATCCTGGCAGAGATGCGCATTATTGGGCAAAGGACGCAAGAAACTAACAATACAGTACTGGACATTAAGCGGGATCTACAGGAAGTCCAAACCTGCCTGACTGCGCAGGCAGAACGTCTCACAGACAACGAACAGACAACGAACAACGGATCACTGCACTTGAGGTAATTATACAACTACAGAAACAGACCTCGATGGGGTCATAAGGGAGGTCCAGAGCTTTGGGGAGAAAATTGATAACCAAGAAAATTGCTCCTGCTGGAACAACCTCCGGGTGGTGGGTCTACCTGAAAACGCTGAAGGGGCGAACCTCGAGACATACATACACGGCTTTCTACGTGATACCCTCAAAATAGAGAACCACAAGAAGTCACAATCGAGAGGATACACAGGGCAGCTATACCCAAACCACCGCCGGACCAGCGACCTCGGATCATGACCATGCGCCTGCTCACTTTTCAGCGTAAAATGCTGATTCTCAAAGCATATAGGGCAGCAGGCTTCATCAAAATAGGGTCTTCTGACATTCGTTTCTACAATGACTACTCACTGGAAGTCTCTAGGCGCTGCAAAGAAATCAGCCTAATCTTCGAGGCCATGAAATACTCAGAACTACGTCATTACTTAAAATTCCCAGCAACATGGTGTGTCCAAATTGACAAACAATGTCACAGCTTTGAGGACCCGGAAGCAGAATGGTGCCTCCTCAAGGAGCAGGAGATAGTCACAACAGACTTTGAACGATGCCCGGCAGAGCCCCGGCACCCGGACCCCCGTTGCTGAAAGTATAACTCGGCACCAACGAACCACACAAAATCCCACATTCAGGGATAACGCCCTCGGGTCCAAATCGGGACCGGACTTGCAAATGAAATCTGGATCCTGTTGAAAGACGCATTCCATCGCAGATCCTTCAACATAATCAAGCATCCATGAGCTTCACGCTACTGTATCCCCCCATGGCTAGTGGAGGCAAGCCGCTGCCTCGCTAGGCCATTATGGCGGCAAGAAACACCCAGCGTCGGGTGGGGCATGAGGAGAGGGACGACGCTGAAAGCAGTGTCACCCCTTCACCGCCTGCCTTGGCACAAGTGCCAATTGTTGGGGCTAGGCCGCAGGTTAGGCCTACCCAACATTTGAAATTCACGGTTTGGTTAAAAGTTAGCAAAGACTCATGTTGGAGTCATTTTGAGTTGCTCGTTCCTAGGGTAAATCAGCAGCGCCATTACAGCACAGCCTTCACATACTGTCACATGCTAAAACTGGACCAAAAGTTGAACAGCAAGACGGTAACAAATCTCTCACATAAACCATGGCACTCATAATTAACCTACTAACACTAAACATTCAGGGCCTAGGTCATCCCATCAAGCGCAGAAGATTGCTCAACAACTTGAGGGAGCTCCAAGGGGAAATAATTTTCCTCCAAGAAACACACCTGGGGTGTATTGATTCACTCCCCAGACCATGCAAAAAAGAGGGTTATCCATACTAGTCAACAAACGGGTCCCTTTCCAGTTCAAACACACAGTAGCTGACAAGGAGGGTAGATTCATACTCGCTCAAGGACATGTATACCATTATGTCCTCACTCTCTTAAACGTATATGTACCTAAATCAGACACTCCGCATTTCTTCACGAAGATGTTTGCGACATGCACACAGTACATGGGGAATCTCACGTTTATAGGGGAGACCTCAACCTAACCCTTGACCCTCACCTGGACCACCAAGGTGACACCACGGGAAGTGCCAGCCTACTCAAGAAGCGGACTGCCCTACAGACATTAATACACAACCTCCACTTGATCGACATATGGAGAGACACACACAACCAAAAACAGGACTTTACGTTCTACTCACATCCACACAACACCTACTCCCGGCTGGATTACTGGCTGACCCCCGCAACCACACGCTACCTAGTGAAAGAATGTACGATCCTCCCGACCACCCTATATGATCACGCTCCTGTCAGCCTAAAAATCTCCCTCCCAGACACACAAAGCCAACCACACCCGTGGAGGCTTAACTTGCGCATGCTCCAATACCCCGACCTAGTGGAACAACTAGCAATGGACGCTGAGCGATTCTGTAAAGCCAATCTAGCCCAAGACTACTCTGCCCATAAGTGCTGGTATGCCTTCAAAGCATACATGAGGGGCCAATGCATTTTGCGCTGGGCGCTTAAACGTAAAGCGTGGGGGGAAGAAGCATCCCGCCTAATGGAAGAATTGGGCAAAGTTGAGATAACCCACAAAAAAAACAGGAATAAACTCCTGAAGCCTACACTAAAAAAACTCTGCACCAAAATCGCCTAGCTATCAGCCGACAGGGCCCAAAAATCATACACCAGTTGGTCACAGTTGTACTATATAGAAAACGACAAGCCCGTTAGGTCAATGGCCCTAGCCCTGAAACAAAGGCAAGCAGCGCAAACAATAGACTCCATTCAAGATAAAGAGGGGAAACAGTTACTAGCGGACGCTCAGATCAATGCCAGATTCAAAGAATTCTACCAGGAATTATACATGGCCTCCGACACCCCCCAGCCTGAGAAATAGAAGGTTTCTTGGACTTTATACAGATCCCTAAAATCCCTGCAAACCATGAAACAGCTCTGGGAGCCCGAATCACAGCAGCAGAAATAGCTAACGCTATAACCGCACTCTCCGTGGGTAAAGCCGCAGGACCCGACGGGATCCCCATAGACTTCTATAAGGTGCTGGCAGACGACCTGGCACCCCAGCTAGAGGAAGTATTTAACGAGGCAATATCCCTAGGCCACCTGCCCCAATCGATGCTAGCCGCAAATAGTATAGTCTTCCACAAGGGGGGGAGGGACACGGCAGTATGCGGCTCGTATAGGCCCATCTCTCTTATAAACGCAGACGCCAAGAATCTCGCGAAATGCCTGGCGCAGCGCATTGAAAACAGCCTCCTGAGGGTCATCCACAAAGACCAAACAGGCTTTATACGGAATGGACACTCAAATGACAATATCAGAAGACTGCTACATCTAATAGTGGGCGATAGGGACCCGGAGGACCTTATATTAGCAGTCGATGCCGAAAAGGCCTTCGACAAGGTACAATGAGAGTTCATATTTAGAGTATTACCATGATACAGCTCCCCTCCCACCTTGTCCAATTGATTAAGCTACTCAATAAGTGCCCTGCAGCTGCCGTAGTAACCGATGGCGTTACCTCCTCTGCTTTCGAACTACAATCGGGCACGCACCAACGGTGTCCGCTGTCACCATTACTCTAAGCCCTCTCCATAGAACCAATTGAAATCAAGCTCTGGGCCGATAGGGGATGGGCAGGCATAGTGCAAGGCAGAGAGGAACACTGCGTGTCCCTCTACTCGGATGACATGCTACTATACATTAGCAAATGGGCCACAGCCCTCCCATACATTCAAACACTCCTAACGGAGATTGGCCCAATGGCGGAATATAAAATTAACATCAGCAAATCAGGTCATGCCACTACGCCCAGAAGCCCCCTTCTCTTTACAAATGAATCATATCCAATACCGCAGTATTCACACTAGCGCTTCAGTGGGCGACTCCAGGGACATAAACTACCCTCAGAAAATAACGGGTATATGCCAGGACCTAAAAACGTGAGACACCCTAAACCTCTCTTTGACTGGGCGGATAAACGCTCTAAAAATGAACTCTTTCCCCAAGCTCATGTACATCGCAATGATGATCCCGGTCAGCCCGACAGCCACCTCTTTAAAGGAGTTAGACAAAGCAATCACCAAATTCATTTGGAGAGGGAAGAAGGCGAGAATCCGACTTTCAGCCCTACAAGCCGCTAAAACAAATGGGGGCCTCACAGCCCGATCCCTTAGGGCATACTACCAAGCGGCGCAAGTGTGCTGGGTGAAACGCTGGCTGGACACATCCGATGACTCCAGCTGGAGGACAATTGAGGTTGAGATGATGAAACCCCTGAACCCAATTGAAACAATGGCCATACCCTTTAGAAGCTCCTGCCCAACATAAGGAAACATCCCATACTTGGGCCCACACTCACCCAATGGCACAGACTCAGGGCAGCACAAGGGATCCAAACTAAGCATGCACACCCATGGTCCAGTATCCGGGCGGTATTATCCTACGGGCACGCATGAAGAACACACCCTATGCAAGATCACGATTGGGCCAACGTTAGGACATTGCAGACGTTCCAAGACGCTCATGCGAAACTCGGTGTGGGGCTGGGCGATTGGCTTTCACACCACACTATCTGCACCACGATACGGCGGCATACCGCACAACCCCCCAGCCCTATGGCCCCCGCTGTCTGCAAGACTGAGATGGAACTACACCTCGACTCCTCCTCACATCTCCGCACATTCTATCAAATGGCAATCCCGAACAACCTGGGATGGAATCACACACTTGCACGCAACTGGTCGGCAGACCTAGGGGTCCAAACAGAGATAACTGATATCCTAGATTACTACGCCGCCATACCTCTAATTTCCACCAACCTCAGGAATAGAGAGATCCAATTTAAAATAGTCCAGCGGGTATACCTCACCCCCTCTACTTTGCATCGGATGGGGATCTCCCAAACAAACACATGCTGGAGAGAATGCAGCGCCCTAGGCATGATGGGACACATTATCTGGCAATGCCCAAAGGTCTCCCAATACTGGAGGGACGTGCACAAGCAGTTAAGTGAAATCAGAGGGGCCACGGTCACACTCACACCTGAGGTAATGCTCTTGGGTGGGGAAGCAGACGCCTGGCACGAGGAGGGACTCACCCGTAAACTTATAGGCCTACTACTGTTCACGGCTAGGAAACTCCTCATTACACATTGGAAAGCCACAGATCCCACTACTGCTGGCGAGCGAAACACACTCCTGGCGAAAATCTGTAAGATGGAATGCGCAGCTATCGCACGTCAACTGCCCCAAAATCCTCTAAGAGCATTAAGAACATTAAAATTCAGAGAACTGACAGACCCATACACATAGGCGTTGACAGGGCTGTGAATCTATCGCTCATAATTCAAAAACACGACCTGCACCCTTACACGGGACAAAACGGAATATGGTCAAGAAACAGGATGCTCATCCACATGACTGTCGAACTGTTAGAACACCAATGGAGCAACTCATAGTTAGGGGAGGAGAAGGGAGTTGTTGTTGTTTGTTGAAGGGGAAGGGGGCATACCGGGGGGAGGGTTGGGTGCTGCAAATAAAGCAATGTGCCAAACGTCTTCTCGCAAATCCAAAAGTCACACTTACGCCCTGTAACATTGCTATAATCCCTAATTCTGTACCCAACCTCATCAGCATAATGAATCAAGATGTATGTAACCTGACTTGTAAATGCCAATAAAAAGAATTTACAAAAAATATATATATATATATATATATATATGGTCGAGGTATCTGTCACGCTCCAAAGATCCCTCCCGTATATGTCCTCCTCAACTGCCTCTTCAAAGGTGCTGTCCTGGGCCTCTGAGTCCTTCTTCTTCTGAGGTTTCCGGGGCTCCTTCACCTTCTTTTTTTCCCTTTGGTGCAAATAAGGATGAGCCCCTTCGGAATCCACCTTTGCCTGAAATAGACCCAGGCCCAGAGGAACCCCGAGGGGCAATCCCCCAGAATAACAGTGAAAAAGCCTTCTTGGCAGACAAAACCCTGATAGATGAGTTTACAGTTCCAGCTGGACGAAATCCTTGTTCCAAAAGAATGTGAAATGCTGGTTTGGAGATAGGGGCTGAGTGTCAGTGCCAATACACCCAAAGACTGACAGATGGAACAGCACAAAGAAGTTCCTTTGACTCTCGCAAGGTGTTTGGAGCTTGTATGCAATAACCAATGGAGCTTTACAGCGAGAAGACAGAACTGACAGAAAGGGATACGGAAGAAATGACTTTAGAGGTTAGAAGGGAGACGTGCTATAGCAAGAGTGCTATAAAACAGCAGACCTGGCACCGCAAGCGCGGGTGAAACAGATACGAAGAGAAAACGAACCGAGCGGTGAAAGAGGAGACATGCTACAGCAAGCGTGCTTTAACACGGCAGAGGGAGCAAAGCGATCACCCTGGGACAGGTTAGCAAGAATAGTCAGAACGCCATAGGTGGTAAGAAGAATGGGCAATACGAAAGTATGGCAAGTCGGTAAAGAAAGGGACAAAGGCTGAACTAAAGAAAGAGCAATGGCTCAATGACAGAAAGCAAGAAAGCAGAACGGCTCCAAAATAGAAAGTACAGTGAACTCAAGGAAAGCACAGGGAAAACAACAGCAGAAGCAGACAGAAGTCTGAAAACCAAAAACAAAAGTAAGCAAGGGAAGGCAAGCAAAAGGCGATGGCAAAAGGCAGAAACTCTAACACAGAGAGATTCTGAAGCGTCTACCAAAGAGAAACGGATACAACACAAGGCTTTTCCCACCCTTATAGAGGCGGCGCCCTTCTTGGAAGAAGACTAGACCACAGAAAGTGATGCTACATCTACGTGTATTTCCATCTTTCCCAGCATGTCCAGGGCCAGTGCATGACAGCATGCCCCTTCCCATACCGAACTCCCCCCGGCTTGCCCGGATACAGCCTATGGAAACGTTGAACCAGTCTGGGGGCATGCACATGAGATCTGGGCTCCCATGTCCTTTCAGCCGCAGTTTACCCCTTCTAATGTACCAAGTACTCTAGAATGCCCTTCTTGTACTTAGAGTCTACTAGGCGTGCCACCTCGTATTCCTCAGGCGTTACTGGAGGCACTATCTTGGGTCTGGTTGCTGTGAGTTGGAAAGGGTCTTTCACATATGTTTTCAGAAGGGAGGAGTGAAACACTGGGTGTACTCTTCTGAGACTCTGAGGCAGCTGTAACAGGAAAGCAACCGGATTGATCTTAGCTTGAATCCAGTAATGACCCAAGTATCGGGGGGAGAATTTACTGGCATGCGTCCATCTTGGCAGGAATTTGGTTGATAGCCAAACCTGGTCCCCCGGTCTCCAATCTGGGTTGGTTGTCCTCTTACGATCTGCTTTCCTTTTATATACACCATGCGAATGCTTTCTAAGGAATTCAGAGCAGTCTTGTGTATTTGCCTCAATTCAGAAAGAAGTCCTTCCACAGCAGGTGCTTTTGAAGCAAAAAGCGCGGTACAAGGAATATGCTGAGGGTGATACCCATATGTGCACATCAAGGGACTCATATTTATTGCTGTGTGATGAGTGTTATTGTAAGTGAATTCTGCCATAGGAATGTATTCGACCCAATTGTCCTGTTCACTGTTGCAGAACCCACAGAGATATTGTTCCAGACTTGTGTTCAGCCTCTCCGTCTGGCCATCTGACTGAGGATGGAATCCTGAAGACAGCGCCCTGTGGATACCTAATTGATCACGCAATGGGGCCCAGTACTTAGAACTAAACTGGGAACTGCGATCAGACACTATGGTCTGAGTAGCCCGTGTAACCTCACAATATCCCTGAGAAAAACAGTAGCTGTCTCTGAGGCAGATGGGATTCCTTAATAATGTTTTTTTTTTAGCCCTGGTTGGCGCTAATACCACTAAGCAAAAAAAAAGACTTGAATGCCACGTAGTGATTGAGTTCAGCATGTTTGTTTATTGTGTTTAAATCTTCAAAAGTTGCAAATTAAATACCAGTTTGTTTGCTTTGTAGTCGTATCAGACACGGTTCAGTTTGATAGTTCCGTCTGAATGTTGCTTGTGTCCTATAAGTATTTTCTTAAGAACTTTTTTTGGGGAATGGTTGCAGTTACGTCACTGGGACTGTATGTACCAATTGTTGCCTCGCTGGGGTTTGTTCCAAGCTTAGTTTCTTTAATAGATAGTTGCAGTTGCGTCACTGAGACTTTTATTCCAATTAATTCATTCCAGGCTTGGTTTCTTTGCAAGATAGTCACAGTTACATCACTGACACTGTTGTGCCAATTTTGAGCTTGTGATATTTCGTAAAGAGAGCTAGATGCTCTAGAGTTGTGGTAAAGTTGATCCCAGTTGCCTCACTGGAACTTTGTTGTAGATTTAGTTGATGGCAAACCAGGTTAGGTGTTGATTATTAAAGAGAAAGTGCGTTGAAAACTGGTTCTTTTTCTTTTTAGAAAAGGCTAGGTGCTCAGTATTCTCCGTTGTATTGGTCCCTATTATCTTGCTGGGACATTCTGTTGCTTTTATGTGGGTCCCAGTTTTTTTCTCACTGGGTCATCTTGTTTTTCCTTCTTGCCCGACACGTGTTTCCCCGTCACTTTGGGGGCGGTTCCTAAGGGGATGGAATTTCATTTCCCTATCGGTATTAGCTCTGAACAGTTGTATTTATAGTATCCTTAGGTTCAATATCATGATCACTAAAGGGGGTACCTAATAGAGAGAAATTGGTATCATGTGTTGAGTTTAGCTCCTATTTTGAAAATACAGGCATATATACGGCAAATTGCTAATTGCTGTTTGCATAAATAGGTACTTACTCGTGATTTGATGTCTGATGTGTTCTGAAAGAGGTTCTTTTGGTTGCTGCTTATATAACAGCATTTATTGCTTAATTGTCACCCTGCAAGGAAAATGAGCTGCCATCAGTAGTTGTGTGGTGTGTTTGAATATCATCTAATACGTTATACATTAAAGATTATGAATTTACTCGCTAGCTTTAAGAGCTTACGGGCTGTACCAAGACTCAGTATTGGGCTCAACTTAAGTATTTGCATTCTAAAGATAAGAAAGGTACTCGATCTCGGGATTTTGATTCACTGTTTACTTATTTGGTATGATTTGCTCTTGTTGCTCGTGGTGGGACTCGCGGTGTGTTACGAGTGCTGGATTCGCAGTGTTAGCTTCCTGGATTGCGATTGTGTCTTGTCGTGACGTCATCGCGTTACTCACGTGATGTCTAGTTGGTGTGATTCGATTGCGGCCGCCATTTTGGTTTGGGGTTAATTAGATATAATTGGTGTGCGCATGTGTATATAGCTGCCACCATGTTTGTTTGGGCTAGAATATGTTGCTATTATAGCTTTACAAAGTTTGCTTTTTCTTTCATTTGTCTACTTTTAAGTCTTGCATTTAAGTTATATTCTGATGTCTATGGAATTGGTCGATGTTACAAGTTAATTTGAAAAATAAACTTCTTTGGGTTTGTGTTTTATTATGTGTCATGTTTCCACCCTGAGTGGTTGCTTAAATTGTAAGCCCTGTTGTGTGTGTTGCAAACTGGGACCTAGGGCTGTAGTTTGTATGGTGTTAATACTCCGGGATGGGAGGCAGGTGATTGTCGATGTGATCAATTTATAAGGGCAGCTATTCTTTACTAGCTATGGTGAAAGGAGAAAATAGATGGTTATAGAAAATGGTGTAGTTCTTGGTCTGAATTTAAATGTGTCCATATTACATATCCATTTTGCTTCTCGTTGGCGCAGCAGGCGTTCAAGATTTCCTTCTCTTGGTGGTGGCTTCACTTTCTCAAGGCCAAAGAATTGTAATTTGTTGAGGTCTGCTTCTTCATGATGATTAATAAAATGGATTGGTATGGGAGTTCGGATGTCTTTGTTTTTAATAGATCTGAGGTGTTCGCCAATCCGGATTTTCAGTTGCCTAGTTGTGCTTCCAATGTAGATTTTTGCGCATTGGCATTTGATTGCGTAAATTACAAATGTACTGTTACAGTTTATAAGTTGCTCAATTTCTTTTGTGGGATTTCTGGAAGAACCGAAAAATGGGCCTTCTTAGTGTAAGAATCAATGGTAACCATTATGGCTGTCATGCCTCTGGAAGGAGGTAGTTCGACTATGGAGTCGGTGACACATGTAACCAAGGTCTGGAAGTTAGATGACCCTTCTGCAGCAGTCCCGTAGGTTTGCTTCTGGACACCTTAATAGTGGCACAAATGGGACAAGCCGACACATAAGACTTGACATCTCGACCTAAAGAAGTCCACCAAGGATTTCTAGCCACCAACTCCAGGGTACCCTTTTAACCTCGGTGACCTGCTAGGGGAAGACTGTGGCACCATTCCAGAGCTTGGGTCTGTAATGATTTATTGGGTAAGTACAAGGCCTCTTTGTTCCAGTTTGAGTTGTTGAAGATCAATTACCCCTTCAGTCTTGATCTTATCTCGGAGTGCTTGAAGAAAAGGCGTCCTCAAGGCCAAAATCTTCTTGTTGGGGAGCAACTCCTCCTTAGCATCGAAGCTGCCCACATCCTCTCCTATGCTGCGAGATAAAGCATGTGCTACAAGATTCTTATATCCAGGGATGTAGGTGATGATGAAGTCGAAAAGTGAGAAACAATAGGCCCATCTGGCATGCCTTGAGTTCTTACACTCCATCTGCTGTAAAACTCTAAGGTTGTGATGGTCGGTACGAACAGTGAATTGGTGAGCAGCTCCCTGGAGTAAGTGTCTCCATTCCTTACAGGCCTGTCTGATGGCCAACAATTCTTTCTCGAGAACCAAATAGTTTCTCTCACTGGAGGATAGAGTTCGGGAGAAATATGCAACGGGATGTTCCATTTTATCTTCTCCCATCTGCAGAAGAACTGCACCTAAAGCCCCATCAGATACATCAGCTTCTACGATGAATGGTCTTGATTGGTCCGGCTGCATCAGTTGTCGTTCAGCACTGATATCTGCTTGCAGTGCAGCCACTGCAATAACATCATCTAGATCTTTATCACCTGCATTAATGTCTGATTTCACTTTGGACATACTTGCTATGTTCTCCATAATCTTCCCACACATTTGCAACAAAAACTTCATTCAGAATTGCAGCACTGATGTTTGTGCTTGCATCTCACCATGTTGCAACATTTTATCTGCTGATGTGTTTATTGCCTCTAAGGCTGAGTGTAAGGCAGTTTCAAGTGGGCACATGCTGGGGGATGCCGTTAGTCTCTTCCCCGTTCCATCGATCGATGGTGCCACATTCTCCTCTGGAAGTGGCTCGGACGTGGTTGTTTCAAGTATCTCAAAGGTGTTTGGGGTTGGGTGTTTACCCGAAGTAAGAGTATCACGCAACGAGTAGCACAGAGCAAGAAGAGAGTCATTGTTGTCAATAGCAGAGAAGGAGGTATCAGTGCTATTGACAGCTTGTTTCATACAAGAGGTCAATGCTAGGACTTGAATCGCTTTTTCTGTTAAAGAAATAGGCAAGTTGGCAGCTTCAGGGAGAAAGTAAGCCTTGATTGTTCCTTCATCAACCTCGCTCATTTTTTTATTCCGAGGCAAACTAGTGGATAGCTGTATTGTGTTTGCGCTTCTCGTATCCCTCAGACGTACATGGGAACCAGAAGCGGCTTTATCTTTTTTTGTAAGGGGTGTTTTTTCTAAGTTGTAGTTATTCGCCCTCGGCCTTAGTTATGGAGTCTGCACACAAAATGTTTTTGTCAATCGCCGTCTCGTTTTCCAATATGTGTTTACCGTAGCCACTTAGTGCTTATCGCACCGCCTGAGAGGATGTACAGGAACATGCCAGCACAACAAAGACTCGATAATAGTATTAGCCCACACCCCTTCTAGGCAAAAAACAGGCAATAATCATGTTAATGAACAGGTTGTTTCCTATCCGATTCTGTGCAGGCTGGGGGGTGGAGTCGGATAGACGTGAAGTGTACGAGTGTTCGAGGAAAGCACCTGGCTTACTGATTTCCTTCGGGTCTGGGCGGTGCACAGGCGGGCAGGGTGTACTAGTCAACGGATCACCGGACCACCGGTGAACACTGTGAACACTCCCTCCACACTCTGCTTGGTGATTGAGCTTTTAGAGACATGCTACTCCTTATTCACCAACAGCACTGAAGACAGGCTTGCAAAAGACAGCTCCAGGCAAAATGTGACACCACAGAACACTGTGACCACTCCCTCCATGCTCTGCCACATTCTGCTTGGAAATTGAGCTTTTAAAGGCCTGCTCCTCCTTATCCTCCAACAGAGCTGAAGACAGACTTGCAAACAAACAGCTCCAGGAAAAATATGACACTGTAGCACACTGTGAACACTCCCTCCCCACTCTGCCATGACACTTTGTAACAGCAATCGTCTCAGACTGGCCTATAGGGCAATATGGCCATGGCCAAAACAAAAGTACAAAATGCTGGTGGGCCACATTTTTGGCAAATTTGGGCCAGCTTGATGAGTTAATTCACTCTGCGGCTAGTGGTTTTGACCAGATTTGTTGAATAAATATTATTTAAAATGCACACTTTGCATCACACTTGATCAGAAAACTCACCCTTGATTACTATTCAAACAGTGTAACAAAAGGAATGAATAGCCATTTGCATCAGTGGGCCACTTTTTAATTGGTGCCAGAGATAAGTTTATGACCCAGTCCGACCCTGCCTGCAAGAGTAGACATGAAGCAATGAGCAAGGAATACTGGGAAGCATAGTCTTTTGAATAAAACACGCTTACTGACTACTCAACACTTGAAATGGATCTGGAAGGGAAGTGAAGTGGAAAATAGGGCTTTTGGGCTCCCAAATTAGCACAGTACTGTGTTGTAGGGTCCAGAAGATAAGTCCAATATGAAACAGTTCCCAAATCATGCCCCCAAGTGGCGGGAACCAGAGCAAAGGGAGTGAATCGTGACAGCTGAAGAGACTGGTTAAATGATCAAGGACAGAAGTGGTGGAGGAGAAAGATCAGAGGAGGTGGCAGTGAAGAGCAGAGAGATCTAGGAAAGAATAATAACCAAGGTCACGGTTGCTGAAAGGAGAAGCAGAGGAGGTGAAGGGGAGAGTGAGATAATAGGAGAAGGTGATGAAAGAGGAGCAAGGGATGAGGGGCTGAGTAGGTGGAGAGATTATGATCAGAGGAGAAGGTGGTGAAAGGAGGAGTAGAGCAGAAGGTGATACAAGGAGTAGTAGAGAAGTAGAAGGAGGGGAGTAGACCTGAAGAAGACCTGAAGAAGAGTCAGAGAACAAACTAGTGAAGGAGGGGGGTTGGGGAGGGAGAAACACACCCTATTCACAGGGACTGTGAAACTGGTGGGTAATAGTTTTCATCCACTGAGTAAATCACATTATGCTCAATTGTTAATGGTCACAAGAATAGTAAGTAATTAGTCCATCTTGAGTCAAGTGTTTGAGAATATGAAAAACAAATTTACCGAAAGAGGATAGAGGAAATTCATGATCTTAGTAGACTTGGCTGAATACAAATTTAATTTGCACATTTGTCAGGAGACTTGCTTTAACACAAACGGCCAGAAGTACTTGTCGCCTAGCTTTTATTAGAACATATTCAGAGTTAGAGCGATTAAGAATATCATTTTTAATAAGTGGAATATTTTGATGTGTGCTCCCAAGACTAAAACGTGGTTTGGAAAGCAACATATGTTCTCTTACAAGCCAAGTAGGAATTGATGATTTTATAGTAAACATGTTTCTGGCCATTACAGCCAAATGTTTTGATGTGTAAAATGTATTAATCGGAATGATGTTATTATGGGTGCCTTGATGTATTATCTGAAAAATGAGAAGATGTTTTAGACATTTTGCCAAGTGTGATACAAGCAATGTGACTATCAGATGCCCCTGTATTTTACATTCTTTTTACATTATGTAGGACAACCCATCCTCAAGTTCAGGATACGGTGGATTGAACATGGATCTAATATTAGATTAGGTAATCTAATGTCACCGCTAGGCAGACATTTTAAAGAATTTGGACACCAAGTTAACTAAATGCGTTTTCCGGTTTTCGAGGTAATCTGCATACCAAAGATGAGAGGCAATGTGCAGAAATTTGGGGAGGTCAAATAGGTAATCATTTTCATAATGGGATGAATAATGAATGGACCATTTTTTGTATGGTATTTGTGAGAAAGCATACATTAAGTAAAATATCAGGCATTTAAAAAAGTTCTGACATTTCCACCCAAGTAGAATACAAGCTGTGACTCAGTGCCCTGCTTAACCTTAAGAAGCCATTTCAAATTCTAACTTAAGAGCATCTTTCCCGCGGAGGTGTTGCAGTTGAAACGTTGTGCTCAGACAGAGAGAAACTAATTTGCGCAGAGCTTACAACCAAAGAAACAACCATCATTATCCCAGATTTATTGGGTTTATAATTATGCAGGTTCCCTGTGATGAAGGAGAGTTGAACATGACAAGCTGCTTCCCATGCTCCCTGCAATTTATGACATGAAAGAAGAGGGACCAAAAATAATATCAGTAATGACAAGACAAATGGAGTTGGTGGAAGGAGTTTGGCAGAGAATGGTGATAGAGAGGACTACTTGGAGAACAGCAGGAAGACAGAGCTGAAGGCAGGAGACAAATCCTATTGAGTAGGTTGGAGGAAAAAATAGTTGTCATCAGAGCGTGGAAAGTTGTTGGGGAGTGGAAGTGTTGGAGCCATAGAGAGAGAGAGAGGGTTTTTGCAGGAAGCTGGCGGAAGAGAAATTTGCCACCGGAAGGAGAGGAGCTATTTGGGAGTTGTGGAAGTTGATGAAGAACAATCAGAGAAACAACAATCCCAGAGAGACAGATGTAGAGGAATGTTCTAGACACCAGGGGCTGGAAGAGGAGAGTTAGAGTAGGTGATATCATGACTATACCTGAAGATGTGGTAGGAGCATAGGTACCCTTATAGAGAGAAAGAATAGGGAGGGTTCAAATGGCCAAGTTGCTCCAGAACAGAATATAAATCGGGTGGCAGGAGGTGTGCGACAGTGCATACTCACTGGTGGTCAGGTAGTGGACCATAGGAGGCATCTGAGAGAGAAGACCCAAGGGATCAAGATCTCCAGAGTAGGGAGCTACCCAGCAAATGGGGAACTCCCTAAGCCTGACTGAGACATGTGATAGCAGCCTTTGAGCAGAAGACAAATAGCTTACACATTCACTTCTTGGAGTTGTTCTTCTGGATTTTCCCAAGCCTGGTTTGAATAGACCACGATTCATTGCACTCAAAAGACAAGATTTTGGTAACCCTGCCAAACCCACAACCTGAAGACAAAGTCCAGGGTCATCAATTGGACACTCAAGCAGCAGCAGACTAAGGCCAACCAATTAAAATTTGCTGTAGCTGCTGTACTCTTTTTTGGCTTTCCCTGAGAAACTATCACAAAGATCCAATAAGCCTCAGAGAGCTCCTGCTGAAGCAAGCTGAATTTTAGTTTGCTTATTGTTACTCTTTCAACTTTGACTTACCTCTTTCACTTGCCTTACCTAACCCATAGTATTTCTTGTACATATGTAATACAATTCTTTAGCTTGACACCAACTTAAGTCTTTTCACGGTCCCCCACTTGGTACACTCTGTGTATACTCCATAGTGTTATAAGTGGAACTTTGACTCCAGTGAGAGAAGGGGAAGGCAATAGCATAATGAAATGCGCATCTCAAGGAGTTGCGGCCAAGGCAGGTTGACAGCCAAATGGGTGCATAGGTCAAAAGAAGGAGGTCCTCATGTATGGTATTTCATGTGTTTACATCATTCATTTGGAGCATTTAAATATCTCCTTTGTGAAATCACTTGTCTCAATACATAGATCTTAACCCTGCTGAAACCCATACCTTACACCTACCTGAACATATTTTTGTTTCAGGAGGGGCCTGCAACTAGAAAACCCAATGCTGTCATGAATAGAATTTGGCAATTTATTCAAAAGCCTGACTCACAAGACTGACAGTTTCTTATGTCTTCCGGTCGGACAATGTCCTAGAGACGCTCAGAACGTCTTCAGTACGATTGGTGTATAAAGTTATTTCTCCCCGCATTTAAAGAATGAAGGACTGCAGTGGTTATTCTTTCAGTTATGAGACATTTTTCAGTTATGACTAATATTGTTTCAGATATGATTAATTTGATAATTAATTTCTGGTTGGTTTGATCCTGTCCTTTTGGACTATACTCCATAGTCAATTGTAATTTTTGTATTCTCAAAGTTTGCACTTCATTACTAAGCTTTTGATTTTATAAAAAAAAGATTACAATAGTTCAATTGTAGATAGATTGTATTTGAATGTTTTACATTTTTTTATTTAATACTTTTGGCCGATAGTTTTATCCTTTTGCATACAGTTCAACAAATCATATGCTTCTAAAATCAACCAACTATTCTCTACATTAAAAATCAATAACAACATAGATTAATGAGTAAAAAAGAAAAGAAAACATTATGTACAGTACTAGATGGATGCATCTACTAACATCATCAATGTCTAAAAATCCTCAGTCTAATCATTTACTGCCATTTGGTAGTCAACATACATTCAATCTTAAAAGCCTATTCACTTAAGGAAGAAAAGCAAAATAAAAATAAAGAGTTTCCATACCAGCTCCCATCACTATATCCATATTTGATAATTGTGCTCTTCTGTGTTTGTCCAATCCATTAGTAAACATTGCACATTTCAGCAGGTTATCAAGTTCTGTTCAGTTCCAGTTCTCTTAGTTAATAAAATACATTAAATGTGCATATCTACAGCAATAATTACAAGAGAGTTTGCGGCTACAATCATGGACCAAAACTGATCTGTTTCAATACTGCTTAGCTAAGTGCAAAAACGCTCATATCCTTTAGCATAGAGTTTCGTTAACTTTTAACATGCAGTCCATATATGTCTACTAGATTTTATAGACTTTGTACACAATCGACAGTCTTTTTTCATGTGGGATGTTCTGCCAGGCACAAATACACTCCATATCCGCCAAGATATTTAGGCACAAACACATAAAAAAACACCTTAAAGCACTAGAACAGGCCTCGTTCAAGTAACTACATGGCTTCCGGTACGGAAAGCTTTGGTTTCCATACTCTTCATAGCGTCGTATTTTCGCAAGAATCTCAGTGCTTCATACTCTGTCCCATTCCTGTGTTTTATACGCTAGTTTATGCAGATAATAAGCAATATCGGCTGACCCAGACAGAGGTAATCCGATATTGTCCAAGTATTCTTGTACTGACATTGCCAGTTCAAGGTATGCTGTATTATCCCCCCGGAAATAGGCATGTGCTGTGCACATCGAATATGTGTCTGGTATGGCGTTAATGGTGTTGACTCTTTCCATTTTTTGAAATCATTTACTACAGGTCAAATTTCTGGTAGTACATAAAGATGTAATACAAAGTTCCATTCTCACAGCTTCCACTGGAACAGACGACGGAATACCCAGTAATGATCCGAGTATTTTCCCTTCCAACTGATCAAGCCAGCCCACATGCTTTTCTGGAATTTTTTCCATACCATATAGAATACATGGAACTATTGCTTTGTTATATACTTCAATAAGTCCCTCTATTGAGTTTCCACCCACTCTTTTAATAAAGCCCCACAATACCAGCCATTGACACAGTGCTTTAGTTTTGATGTATGCATAGTATTTAGCAGATGTGGGGGCACTAAAGAAAGGTAAGCCAAGGTAAATGTACATTTAACCAACTCCAATCTAGTACCATTAATATACCAATTAAAGCTGATAGAGTGATGATCTTTTCTCCGTATGTGCATGACCTTGGTTATTGTATAGTTGACAAGCCTAGGGGTGTGCGGTCAGTAAAACCGTATCTTTGGCATACATGATCCACGGCACCTCAACACCACCAATCTGAGGTGGGAAGGTTTGTGGCCAATAGTTAACCCCATGTTAGCCACATATAGGTTGAACTGCAGGGGTGCCAGGACACACTGCGGCTTCAAACCCCTATTTGTGGGCATGAGGGAAGCAATGTCCCCCTCTTGCAAAATTCGAACAGTAACTGTTGTGTCGGTGTAAAGAGCCTTTATGAAGTACAATAAGTGTTTATCAATGCCTCATCTTTCCATTTTGGACCATAGGATTTGCCGATCAACACAATCAAATGCTGTCTTATAGTCGATCAATTCTAATAACATTGTCGCAAAAATGTCACTACCTGCGTCTACCATTGCTAGTGATCTAAATTTATTGGGATCTGTAGGGGACCCACTTTTGTGGATCAGGACCAATATTGAATTTTGCCAGCTAGGGGGAAGAATACCAAAAGTGCATATTTTAGTGTACATTTGATGCAATATTCAAGCCCAAAACTGGGGACTGGATTTCAAACCGTCTGGCCGGTCCAGGCGCCCTGGACGGTTTTAGCCCTGCCAAAATGTCCATTATATCCCTGAATTCGATGATCAAGGCCGGTCGACCCGTGTTTGTAAAGGAGGATTCTTGTTTTGCGTGACTATGGTCCCAGTATAGGCCCTTTACATGTACCTTCCATGCTGCCTCTGCAATGGCGCAAACTTCCTTAGGGACTGTTGCCGCCAAATATGTTCGATGTAGGTGCCAACATTTCCGAGAATCGTGTGTATGGATCAGTCCATATACCATTTTTCAGTTAGCTGATTCAAGACTGGATTTGCGGCTATGAAACCAATTCTTATGTTTAGTACTCACCGTCCCAATCTCCATTTTTTATTTCTTGATAAGTCAAATCTTGATAGTCTTGATGACCTTTACTTTCCTGTGAAACTGGCGCTTTTCTAGGTGGATTTTATGGTAAAAAACGATGAGGTTATCCCTTCCTTGTATTGATGTTTTATCTGCCATATAAAGCATAGGCTGTATTAATCCCAAAAATATCGGCCAAGTCGCCTTTACAATACTTAAGTACATCTTCCATAGGAAGAACTATGCATGAAATGTATTTTTTTGTCCTTTTTAGATTAGCCTCTTTCCATACTATTCTGTTGCCCTGAACATTAACTGACACTTTTCCTAGTTCTAACTTCATGTTCTTCTGTTTATACGCTTGGAGCATAACCTTCAGCTGTGCATGGTCACTGAGTAATGAGAATACAACTTCATACTTCAATTTTCTACAGTGCAGCATATCAGTTACAAAGATACAATCCAAGCATGAGGCACTAGTGTCGTTAGTCCATGTAACAACCTTCAACATTGATTCGTTCTTACAAGGCAACAAAGGTATAAATTTAAGCAGTGCTTTCGACCACCTCTGGCCCTTCTGTGTTAGTGTTCGAGTGTGTTCGGTTAATTATCTCCATTGTTCATCATTTATTGCTCCATTTTCTAAATGTGTACATAGTGCATTAAAGTCACTGGCTATAATTATGTTTCCCTTCGGATTGCTAAACCTCCACCTATACAGCAGCTCCAACACCCATTTCAACAGTAAGTATGTTTTTGATCCATCTGGGGGAATCATATTTGTTGAGTATCAAGGAATCTTTGATTTCAACTGCTAGTCCATTCGCACACTCACTCCTGAGCTGTAGGCTACCTCCTCATTGCCAAGATGGAGGCCAGTGCATAAGCCACCCTTGGGTCTCCCTTTCTGCGCAGTAATTGCTGGTTGTACAAATGTGCTGTAACCGCCCATCGTTAGAGACATCATCAACCAAGTCTCTTGCAAGAGAAATATGTCTGTGATAGTCAGAGAAACATGGCCGGCTATCTGTAAGGTAAACAATCTGAATCCCCTTGTGTTCCATGATAGAATCGGACACAATGCAGTATGTATCGATGGTCAATATGCGTGTTCCTCAACAAATGGTCTCCAATACTCATTAAGCTGAGATTCCTGGCCCAATCAAGGCTGTTAGGCTTGTTTGCCCAGCATCTCTCTTTTTTTCAAGTAGTTTTGCCCATAACTTTGGCATCCATGGTGTACAGAGCGGATATAAAGCACTTCTCATTGGCTAAGCCATAATAGAGCTGTACATAATAGCCCATAGTGTAGAATTTGTCGACAAATGACGTAGGTGTTTCAACAACCATACAGCTGACAAACTTGACCACTATCCAGTTAGTTTGGCTGTGAAAAGTGGGCAGTTCCACCCTTTCGAGGTCTTAAGGTATCATAATGGATAGCTCTTCAATCTGTTTGAACAATGTCATTCAATTTCGTCTGTTTAGAAATGGGCAATAGCTGGTAGGCTCAATCTCCTCAATGCACCCACACTGTGGATAACGCAATGAAGATTTAGATGGTTTGTCTCTTTGCTTGTTTTATGGTCGATTCCCTGTACAATAACTGTCCACTCGTCGCACTTGATTAGAGCCAGGATGCTCTACGGGTGTTTCCATTTGATTGGTTGATGTATGAACGTGCGCTCAGATCCAACTCCAGCACCTGACTGTTTACTCCCTGCTTCAAGAAAAAAAGTAGGCGAGATGCCAGCTTCTGTGTGACTGCCCCTACACTTTGTTTGTTTGTTTATTCATTTATATAGCACACCAAACCCAGGGGTATCTGGGTGCGTTATAAGTTACATAGTGGTTAGAACAGGTTACGTAGTAGAGCAGATACATGAGATTATTTACATAGCAGTATTATGAATATTCCATTGCATTGTGAATTTACATAGTTATCTTGCAAATATATATAAACAGGCAGAGTAATATAAATATGAGCATGGATAGCAGAGTAATAGAAGGTTATATATCAAGTGAACTGAGAAATGTTTTAGTCTTTATTCTAAAGCTGTAGTGAGAGGGTCTTATCTTAAGGCTACAGGTAGGGAGTTCCACAGTTGAGCTGTCAAAACAGGAAAGCTACTTCCCCCTGCTTTCTTAAGCTTGTATCTGGGGACCTGAAGGCAGTGTGAATGCAAAGTTCTGGCAGGGCGTTCCGATGAACTTTTCGATAATTTGTCCACTTAGTATTTAGGGACCATGTTGGATAGACATTTGTGGGTGAGGGTTAGTGATTGTTGAAGTTGATTCTATCCTTGACTGATATCCATTTAGTGTTACGCCTGGCATCAGATATGTGCTGCATTCTAGGGATGCTTAGCGCAGTTCTAAGAGCATTATTTTGCAGTATTTGCAATCTAGTAACATTGTATTTGCTTGATCCTAGATAAAGTGCATTGCAATAGTCTAGTTTCGAGAGAATTAGTGCTCTTGCCAGGGTAATGCAACCTGTTGTAGAAAGAAACGGTTTACAGGCATTGATTAATTTGCAAGTGTAGGCTGGAGCTGAGGCAGTAGCGTTGACTTGTTTGTTAAGGTTCAAGGCTGAGTCAAGGTAAAAGCCCAAGGTTTTTACCTCTTTGGATACTTTGATATTTATACCGTCAATGTTGAATGATTTAAACTGGTTTAATTTATTCAGTCTTACTGACAAACCAATGAGAAGGAGTTCTGTCTTTTCGTTGTTGAGACAGAGGCTGGGGGTAGCCATCCATGCTTGGATAGTGAGATAAATGTTATTCAACAAGGTAGAGTCTGTGTCATAATCTCCCGAGATAGGAATGAGAATCTGGGTTTCATCAGTATAGCTAGTGTAGGTGACACCCAGATTGTCAAGGTCATCAAAAAGAGGCTTGGTGAAAATATTATACATCATGGGAGAGACACACAAGCCCTGTGGTACTCTGCAGGTAATAAGTGCAGACTCTGCTGATGCAGTAGATGAAAAGACTCTCATGGAGTGATTATCCAATATGGATTGAATCTAGGCAGTAGCTTCAGAGGAAAAGTGGGCAGCTGACGTCAAATGATTATGGAGCACTTTATGATCAACTAAATCAAAAGCAGCGGAGAGGTCCAATAGGAGGAGGAGGGCCAGTTTCCCTTTGTCCTTTATCTCATCCGTTTGATTTTCCAAGTCAATTTTAGCAGATTATATGCCGTGTTTAGGTCTAAAGCCTGACTGACGGAATCCCAGAAGATTATTAGCCTCATAGTAAGCCTGTATCTGGAGCTAAGCCGCCTCGTCTAGGATTTTCAAAAGAAATGGGACAGTTGTTATAGGTTTGTAATTGGTAGGAATATTGGGGTCAAGATCAGGTTTTTTAAAAGAGGGGGGACACATGCATCCTTTAGATTGGTCGGGACAGTGCAAGAGTCAAAGGCTGAGTGCATTCATGTAGTGATGAATGGTCTAGATCCCTAGCTGCCTTTTTGATTATTGGTGCCGGGCACAAGTCCCCCTGGCATGGTTTTGTAGGAATCATCTGTGACTCCTGTGATGGTGGGCCGCTAGAGAGGTTTAGTTTTTTAACTTTGATCTTTTCTTGTAGAAGAGATATTTTGTTGGAGAGTGCAGTTTGAATATTAGTGCCCCAAGTCTTGTCCTTGATGCAAGTATCGGTCGAAGGAGTAGGGGACTCTAGCTCTCTTAGAATGACAAAGAGTTCTCTTGTACTAGAGCTAGCTTTATTAATTCTATCATTATACGTGTCTCCTTTAGGCATGACGATCTCAGATTAATATCTTGTGGCTTTTTCTGTGAAATTGTCCTTGATCAGCACTGTGGGGTTGTTTTTCCATAGGGATTCTGCACTCCTTTTTTCCGTTCTGTATGGCTTTGAGATTTGAGGTGAACCAAGAGTTAAGATGGGCTCTTGATATGATATGATTGTTTATTTATATAGCGCCTATACACAATGGGGCTCATTACACGTTGTGCGGTAAAAATCCCAAAATACCGGCATGGCGCTATCAACGTGTCCGCCATCGTAAGAGGGCGCTAATCGCATACCATTCCGAGTACGCGGACACGAGCATAGCGCCATGCCGGTAAACCCCCTACCGCCATGGCGGTAAAGACCCAAAAAAGTCACTTACCGCCCTCGACGAAAGTGCAGATTGCACCTCCGCCCTCCTGCTGCATGCAAATAGTGGTCACCACAATTAGCGGTGACCGTTAAATTGCGGAACCGGAAATAGCATCATCGCACAGGAACGGGAAAGAGCACGGCGGCCATCTTCAAAAACACAATCCATTGCCATCCTCTGCCCCCTGGACCTGTTTGGAGTCTTTGAAAATCATCCGGGACACCTTCAAGATGCCCAAGGCATTAAAAAAAAGCACTGACAGGCAGCGCAAAGAAAAATTTACAGCAGAGGAGTTGAACATGCTGACCCAGACCCTGGCAGAGAATGCTGAGGTTGTTTTTGCAAATGACATGTGGCGGCTGACACTACTTAAGAAAAAAGCCATCTGGGAAGAAGTTGCAGTGAAAGTCAGTGCAGTGGGCACCAGCACCCGCACTGTGCGTGTGTGCAGGAAAAGGTGGGACGACCTCAGACTGCGGGTGAAGGGCATCCTTGCTGAAAACCACCGAATCGCCAGTGCAGGTGGAGCTGGTTCACCCATCAGACTTAAAGAATGGGAGGAGACCTGTGGAAAACTAATCGCTGTGGAATCCATTGAGGGAGTAGGCACCATGGAACTAGGCGTGGGTACCACTTCGGATGGAGGAGAGTGTACACATGACAGGATGTTATGTGAATGTATTGTTCCCCCCATATGTGAGCACAGAATCCTCTCATGCATGGACACACATGCATCCATCCCTCACCATGTCAGTGTCAGACCCAAACACACATACATGCACACATCACCAGAGACAAGTTCCAAACACAACCATGCATGGATGAGGCACTGAACTGGCACATCACCTGCATCCACAACTACTAAGACCCAAGGCCACAACTGCATCATTGATGTATTCTGCATTAAGTATAGTGAAACACAACCAGTTCCATCCCCCTTCTTGTCCCTGACAGGCTCACATACAGATGGTGAGGATGCCGCAAATGCATCCCAGGCAGCAGCTACGAGTAAGAGGCCAAGGGCACAGGACTCGGAGGACACCCCCACAACATCAAGGGGCAAGGGGGGAAGGTCACACCTGATGAGTTCGAAACATCATAGGAGTGCCACTGCCAGGGCAGAAGTAGCTGCACCACAAACTGCAGCCCCACCACCGGAGGTGAACCCACAGCCACCAATACCAGCCACTGAGGGCCCACCATCAGCTGCGGCAAGCTCCGCTGGAGAGGCAGCCGCCACTGCCCCCCTATCTGATCCTGAGGACACTATAGTTGGCCCAATGGGGATGCACACCCCAAGCCCCCCTAGAACCTCAGAGCCAGCACCATTCCAGACACCTGGGTCTGATGTTACTGTTGAGCACAACTTTCCAGCCATAATGTCCCCCATGGTGGCTTCACCTGCTGCAGTGGATGCATCTGAGAGCACAGCATCCAGTACACCATCACCCAGCACTGCCCTCCATCTGCCCACCATCCTGCAGCGTCAACAGGAACTGACTGTGCTGGTTGGCCAGCATGTTGAGGAGGCTGCCCATCTCAGGGGGGATATTGTGGAGACGGCAAGGCACTCCACTGAGAGGATGGACGCCTGTACTGACAGGCTGTGTGACGAGATATCCAGGCTCAGGGAGGTCCTTACTCGCGTAGCCGACAAAGGACCGCCACTTCTCACAACCAGGACAGTCTGCCCCATCGTCATCTGCCGGCTCAACACAGACAAACCCCCTCCGCCGCTCAACACGCACCACCTGGCGCACGTCTGGCCATCCTCCAAATGCTGCTACAGACAATGGCCAATAGGGGGTTAATGGTGATTCCTCTGCGTGCATGGGCCAACGCAAACATGGCAGACACATGAGGAACTGTTGTGGGGGGTGGGGAGAAGGGTGTCATGGGTCTGTTGTGTGGGGTGGAGGAAGGGTGTTATGGGTCTGTTGTGGGGAGAAGGGTGTTATGGGTCTGTTGTGGGGGGTGGAGGAAGGGTGTTATGGGTCTGTTGTGGGGGGTGAGGAGAAGGGTGTTATGGGTCTGTTGTGGGGGTGGGGGGAAGGGTGTTATGGGTCTGTTGTGTGGGGTGGGGAGAAGGGTGTTATGGGTCTGTTGTGGAGTGTGGGGAGAAGGGTGTTATGGGTCTGTTGTGGGGGGTGAGGGGAAGGGTGTTATGGGTCTGTTGTGGGGGGTGGGGGGAAGGGTGTTATGGGTCTGTTGTGGGGGTTGGGGGGTAGGGTGTTATGGGTCTGTTGTGGGGGGTGGGGGGAAGGGTGGTGGGATGTTTGAGGACATGCACTTTTTCATTGTTCCGTTACTTAATACACTGGTGTCTAATCAAAACACAGGCTTGGACACCTTCATTGTGTTTGTGTACTTTATTGGAGACAGTGTTCATTGCGTACTTCTAAACATACACCAGTGCATCACTACCCATGTCCATGTGACAGTACCAAAACATGTCCCTCAGAATATTTGGTTGATCAGATGTTGTCTCACAGCACGTCCCTCCTGGCCATCCCCTCTTGCATGTCCTGCATCCCCTTCGCCTCCGTCCTCATCAGCTTCATCATCCTCATCAGGTGCTTCTATTTCAACGTCAGGGGGCAGTGGCACATTCCTTCTGATACACATATTGTGCAGCATGACACATGGCATGGTGATCTTGGCCACTTTCTCATGGCCATACAGGAGAGTGCCACCAGACCTGCTAATGCACCTAAACCGTGATTTCAAAAGGCCAAAAGTCTGCTCGATCACGATGCGGGTTCGGGTAGGTGCACCATTGTATTCCTCTTCGTGCCTGTTCTGTGGGTTCCGTACAGGTGTGAGGAGCCAGGTCTTCAGGGGATAGCCCGCATTACATGTATGGGGGAACGAATGGGGTCCTGTTACTGTTCACCTGCAGAGCAGCCTCTTCATATCACACAAATCGACATTGCATAGTGATTCCAGTACACAGTCAATGGCATACATGCAGATGGTCCGTGTGACAGCAATGTGCAAGGGTGAGCTCGACCCTGCAAGTAGACATGCCCCATTACTGTCTACAACAGTAATTGACATGTCCTGGGTGAGGTGAGGTTTTAGGTGTCCCTGGGCCCACGCAGATTTTGTTCCTCACTGTTGTTGTACTGCCATTCCAACATAGATGTTGCCATGCAGTGAGGCATCACTTCAGTGGTGGTAAAGGTGCGTGGTGAAATGTAATGTGTATGGCAAGGGCTGATCCTTTTGCATGCATCATACGGCACATTGCATTATTGATCTTGTGCTGGACTGATTCCGGACGACTATCTTCATGGCACGTATGGAATCTGGCCATTTTGTGGCGTACAATGTTGTGCAATGTGTATGTGAATGGATGTTTGATGCTACTAGACCTGGAATTTCTGGTGCGTAGTGTAGCTCATACTTGTATGTCGTTTCATCTGTAGTACGTTGCGGCCTTCCCTGATGGACATTGGCGTACATCTTTATGTGCATTTCCCAGACAGATGACAAGTAACACCCAGTTGGAGTATGTATCTCTCCCCCCCCAATCACACCCAGTTGGAGTATCTATCTTTCGCCCCCCATTCACACCCAGTTGGAGTATGTATCTCCCCCCCCAATCACACAGCCATGTGCTTGCCCTGCTACTCACCAAGTAGCCACGAACGTTGTGCGGTTTGTCGCTCTATGTAGCGTGGGATAGTTGAGTTCTGCAGGACCATGGAGTCATGGGTTGATCCGGGAAATCGGGCACAGCAATGTGTGATTATCTTGTTGGCGTCACATACCATTTGGACAATGATGGAGTGGAATTGCTTCCTGTTTCGGTAGACCACTTCATTGCGATGGGGGACCACCAATTCCACATGTGTATAGTCGATGACCCCGATGCAACTTGGGATGCCTGCCAGTGAATAGAATCCTACTTTGGTGTTTGCAATCTCCTGGGCAGTCCGTGGCATGGATATGTGTTTAGGTGCATGCTTCAGGAGGGCATCAAGTACCTGATTCAGCGTGCGTGAGAATACTGGTTGGGAGATGCCATGCATCTGGGCCACTGTATGCTGGTAGGTGCCTGTGGCCAGGAAGTAGAGCACAGTCACCACCTTGAGTAGAGGAGGGATGGCAGTTCTGATGTCTATGAGGCTCACAATGTCGTTGTGTATCATGTCCCCAATGCTGGTGATGGTATCCCGGTCCAGACAGTACAGGGTGTGTATCTGCTCAGGGGTTAGGTTAAATGGACTGGCTCTGATCCTGGGGATTGGTGGGTGCCTCTGTGGTATGATTAGGTGCCGTGGTGGTGCTTGCTGTGCCTGTCTTGCCCTCCTCCTCCTCCTCCCCCTCCGTCTTCTTTGTGCTGCCTGTTGTTGTTTCAGCTGCGCTGCAATCACGTCCTCCAGCCCATGTAATGCTGTTAGTATTGGAACCATCTTGGTGTTGGAAGGGGTGTGTGAAGGGGTGTGGTGTACTCCTTTTGAGCTGCCACAGTCTCCATTGCCTCCACCTGTGCTGATTGTGTCCACCTGTGGCAGGTGGGAACACTCCTCAGTTCTCGTAACGTGTGGTTCGCGATGCCGGTATTTGCTCCATGGCGGTAAGGGGTTTGGGGGGCTTTAGCATGCCGCTATTGGCGTGTCCGCTCAACTTGTGATGCTGTGCTGATAGCGGCATGACGTAATTTACGGGATGGTAGGTCGCGCGCACGCGGACTGCCCGCTATTAGTGGCACCGTACTTAGCGGTGCCGCTAATAGCGGTGTGTCGGGTCGTGATTCGCATGGGGATTTAACGTTACCAGTATTTCATTACCGGTAACGTTAAATCCCTACCGCCTACCGTGTGTGTTTCAAAGCGCTTCAAAGCAAGGGAGGGAACAAGGGAAAATACAATGACATTCTTACAGGCCACGAACAGTAAGGATGTGAAATTAACTATCGTACTCGGCCTGACGACATTTCTGGTAGAGCCGGAGAAAACAAAAGGTGAGGGAGAGGGGTGCAGAAAGGGAGTGGAGGAACAAAACAAGCGACTATCATACTAGGCATGACGACATTTCAGATAGTGCTGGAGGGGGTGTGGGGAGGAAAAAAACAGTAATGGGAGGGTGGAGGAAACAGACGAGGTTGCTATCATATTAGGTCCAGGGACAATTCTGATAGAGTAAGTGCATAGAAAAAAGTAAGGGGAGGAGATAGGAAAAGGGTGTGCGGGGCTTGCTAAGTGGTGAAAAAGAGCGGCAGGCAGGAAGGCACCAAGTGGGCGGGGCTTAGGCCATGTGACCTAGATCCACTTGCACTTGCTCCGCATCTGCAAAGGAAAAGAGGCTGGAGGGCTCCTTAAGCAGGAAAAAGAACGGCAAGCAGGAAGGCACCAGGTGGGCGGGGCTTGCTAAGTGGTGAAAAAGAGCGGAAAGCAGAAAGGAACCAGGTGGGCAGGGCTTGCTAAGTGGTGAAAAAGAGCGGCAGGCAGGAAGGCACAAGGTGGGCGGGGCTTAGGCCAGGTGACCTAGATCCACTTGCACCTGCTCCCCATCTGCAAAGGAAAAGAGGCGGGAGGGCTCCTTAAGTAGGAAAAAGAACAGCAAGCAGGAAGACACCAGGTGGGCGGGGCTTGCTAAGTGGTGAAAAAGAGCGGCAAGCAGGAAGGCACCAGTTGGGCAGGGCTTACTAAGTAGTGAAAAAGAAAAGCAAGCAGGAAGGCACCAGGTGGGCGGGGCTTGCTAAGTGGTGAAAAAGAGCGGCAAGCAGGAAGGCACCAGGTGGGTGGGGCTTACTAAGTGGTTTACCTTTGCACATTTTTAGTGGTGCTATTTTATCAATGGCTTTATTGAGTGTTGAGTTGTATAGATCTACTAGAGCTGCAGGGTCTAAGCTGATGGAAGTAGGATTGGTGATAGGTTGGAGAAGCGGTAGTACGTTTTGTACTGTTATATTGCGCTTGCTTTCAGTAAGTGAAGGTGTGGCTAGAGGGCTTGTCAGATTGAGTTGAGAGCTGTTTTATAGTGTGAATGAGATAACTTGATGATTGGTCCAAGCACATGGTTCGTTGGACGTTATTGTAGTTTCACAGTTGAGGTCAGCAACCTTGTCTAAGCTTCTTCCTTTTGTATTTGTTGGCTTGTTAATCCTATGAGTGAAGCCTAGTTCAGAGATGGTATTAGCGTATTAGCCGAGGCATTCTCATCATTCAGGTTATTGAGACCAAGATTAAAGTCTCCTAGTACTATTATTTGAGAGCTGGGTTTCGTGTTTGAGGTAAGTAGAGAGGTAATATCTTACTCAAACATTGGCATAGGACCAGGTGGTCTGTATATAAGGTGCATAGATATAGTTTGTGATGCAGTAAGAGGCAGTTTGACTGTCAAGAGTTCTCCTGAGGGGAATGTGGTATGAGTCGAGCCCCTTAATTCTAATTTAGTTTTTTCAATGAAGGCAATGCCTGGCGTTAATAAGCGCACCTTTTATAAGTGGTGAGTTATTGTCCGGTAGGTTAGGAGGATCGATTGGGGTTTTCTGTCCGATTGGGTTGTTGTTATTGTGGTTTAGTTTATGTTTAATTCTCTTCTTGGAAGAAGTTTGAGTATTCCCTTTGTCACACCGAGTATGAGACAGTTGGTAGATCTTATTCAGTCTAGATCCCAGCCTATATTAATAGAGCAGAGTTGGGTGGGCGTTGGCCTAGTGCCATATCATTGGATTCATTGGGCTGGAGTTAGTGAACAGGTTCCACTAGTGATTATACTACCAGTGGGAGTTTGATTATCAGTGACTAGATGTAGGGGTGGCAAGGAACTTATTGGTCTTGTAAGTTCTGACTGAGTTTATTATCAGTGACTAGATGTAGGAGTGGCATTAATTTTGTCTGTCTTACAAGTTCTGACTGAGATAGTGGTACAGTCATGGCAAGAGAAAGCCAGGGTTTATAGGGTATGACCATAGTAGTATTGGCTATGTTCCAGAAAATGTGTGTCGGGGAATTGGCAGTGGAGTCGAGGGTGTGTGGAGGTAGAAATAGTATGTTGATGGAACTGATTAATAACAGAAGGCCTCGGATGGTTCTAGTGAGGAAGTGCATGACTTGTAGTACAGGTGTAATGCACATGTGTGTGGAAGGTTAAGGTAGTGGGTGAAGATGGCTAGGCGTGCATTCAGATCGGGGGACTGGGATCGCTTTTGATAGTTAATCTCAGGTAATCATTGACAATGAAGTGTAGCCAGAGACAACTTGGTGTTTCATACGGGCAATATCGGTGACTGGCAAGTAAGGAAGGCAGGATGCAAATTTGACATATCATAAGGGTAACAGTGGTAAGTATCGCATGGGATTGGCAAAATGCGGAGTTAGTAAAATCCCATAATGCAAATGGCAACAGTAGTAATTTAGCAAATTTAGTAGCTGGCAAAATAATGTACGGGTGATGGTAGTCACTAGCACATGGGATTGGCTAAAAGCGAGTTTAGTCGAGCATGAGGCAACAGCCGTAATTAGTAGTGGTATCTCGTAAAGGCTACAGTATTCATTAGCATATGGGAGTGGCAAGATGCGAATTGCACATTATATCCAGCTACCGCAGTTGTAAGCAATTAGAGATTGGCAATTAGAGAGTGGCAGAATGCAGATTGCGACAGTATTAACTAGCAAAATGAGTAACTTGCTAAATATCGTACAGTAGTAACTGGCACATAGTATTGGAAAACTGCAAGTTTAGCGAAACATAAAGGCAGCAGCCGTTATTACCAGTTGAAGATGGCCAAATGAAAATGTGATGTCTCATACAGGCTACAGTGATCACAAGCATATGGGAAAGGCAATTTGCGGCAGAAAAGGTCAAAGTGTTGATCAAGTGGTTACACACAGGCAACAACTGCTATGTCGGCGTGTGTCTCGTGTTGCTAGAGTTGGTCTATGTCAGGAAGAGACACATACCAGGCTATTCAGCGTGAGGGGACAAGACCATGTCGTTCATGATTATATAGTCTGGTAGGGAGGCGGATGAGCAGAGGTTTCGGAATGTAAAGTTAAGGGGGGAAAATAGCAGCGATCACCGCCCCCTAAGGCCCTTACGGCCCAGACAAGGAACAGACAGGCTTTGTAAATCAGGTCTTAGAAAGATAGGCCGACGATGGAACTCGCTACCCTCACACATTAGAAATGAGCAATCTTTTGGCACTTTCCAAAAACTACTCAAGACCTGGTTGTTTGACAAATACTAATAATGTCTTACCTCAGTGTGCACACCCTGGTCACTCCTACTGTCTGCTCTGCAAATTTGTACTGTACAACGCTGTGATACCGTGGGGTCTGGGTGTTTTCATAAATGCTATAAATAAAATAAATAAATAAGTAAATGGGGCTGCCCTAACAGCCGATTTATCTACAATGGTCTGAGAGGGTTCAACGGGCAAATTTAGCGTACATTGAGTACCCCAATCAGCTTTCATTTGGGGCACTTCCACAGGCTGGCCTTTGTCTCCTTTTGCAGATGGTATTTCCCCTAAGGGTAGTGCGCCTTCCTCTGGAAATTGCAGCCATTTATCCAAGGTTCCACACCTACACCCAGACAATTTAGGTTTATTACTTACTTACTTAAATCCGTGATTTACTTTTGGATTATTCACTGATGGCACAAACTTAGGTACATTGGTGATCACTGCCAATGAGGATGCGTTAGAGGTTGCTTTGGCACGGGCTGCGTTGAACCGTTTGGGCTGGGTACAGCTTTGCTTGTTCTCTTTCTTTTGATAGCCTTTTTTGACTGGCTGCTTGGAGGTGAAGCAATAGCAATTTGAGGATAAGTGGCTGACTCTTCGTGCATTTTCTTGCTTTCATTCGTTTCCGGCGAAGGTGTAGAATAATCAACATTTGAGTTTGGAGTATTGAGCATACTAAGCTCAATCGGTGAATCCTCACCCATGTCTCCTCCAATAGCCACGTCCACTATTTTCCCAGGGCCCTTTCAACCACACTATTAGATAGTATCACGTCCGTGGCGAATATCTGCTTAATTGCTTGGGGGCCCACAGTCACTGCACACACACTCTAGAACTTTAATACACTTTTATTTTAAAATGCATTTAGTGCATGTAAACGCACTGAGAGCTATCTAATGTGATAAGCCAAAAGCTGTGTGTTAGGATGTGTATCTCACTGCTCATAACTAGCTCGCCGGCTAGTCTCTCCTTTCCAATCAGCCACACCGACCAAATGTAACCATTTCCAGGAGCCTCCAGCATCTCGCGTCCCATGCCAGGCGTTGGGCGCGGTCCAGCAAACTCACAACGGGGCACAGGAGCCACCAATTACCTGTTGCCCCTCTCTTGCCGACCGCCTGCTCCACTCACCGTGTATACCGCCACCATTCCTCGGTCTCTGGCAATAGGCACAGCAAATGCCCCAAGACGTGGTCAGCAACAGCAAGTAGTTTCTGACAGGGCTACGGGCTGCTTAGAGGAAAGCACCTCAGTACTCTATGGACGTGCATGTCAAGCCGCACTTGCATCGATCAACATGTCTCTCTCTGTCAGCCGCTTCCAACACGCTGCCCTTTTCTCAACACCCTTTGTCAAAAGCCTTTATTTGAAAAAAGATTTTTTTGTTATTTAATTTTTGTTCTTCAGTTTGAGAAAATTAATACCTATTTATTTGTTGACACCATTGTATCTAATGATGTCAAATTGTTAGATGTACCCTAATTACCTTTCTTTGTTCTTACATACTGGGTTATAGTTGTGGACTCACATTTAATATGCAATGTATTATACAAAAATCAAACGTTTGCATGCATTATTATATTATAAATTACAAGAATACATAAAGTTAATTGTCCTGGTTTAGACCTTGGAGCTGTCAATTTTTTAAATCTGTTTAGCTTCTTGTTGGCGCAGTAGTGTTTGACCATTTTCTCCCACAATATGAAGTTTAACTTGGTTTATTCCTGCACATCTGATATCCTTTATTGATGCCTGTGAATGTTTTTCTTGCCAGTGAGTATTTTTATTTTTGTTTTGATTGCTTGAATGTGTTCCTGTATTCTTGTTTTTAATTTTCTTATATTGTTTATATATTTTTGTTGGCATATGCATTCCATCATCCACCACCCACATTCTGTGTTGCACTTCATGAAATCTTCTAAACTGTATTTTTGCCATTCAGCAAAGTGATTTTGGTCAATGTATCTTCCATATATTGACAAACATAGCATTTCCCCCCCTTTTTTTTAACACTTTTTCATTTGTTTTGTAATCAGATTCACTTTTTTGCCCTAATTTCCTGGTCAGTATTTAGAAAGCTTGGACATATTGTTTATGTAGTACTATTTGCTCTCTGATATGTTATGCTTGGTTTGTTCTAAATTCATTTTTTTAAATCTTTGCATGATATAAGAATATTTCAATGTTTGTTTAATATTTATGTTACAATGTAGTTCTGCCAACTTTGTCTTGTTACAAATCTTACTATGTTTCTTTGAGTTAGGATTTTGTTTTTTACTTAGCAGAGATGGTCTTGATATTGTAATTTTTTTTAGGCTTGTTCGATTATTTTTTTTTTTTGTAGCTTCTTTTTGTAACTTATTTGTTGAGTTCTTCTGCCTTTAGTTGGTAATCATCATTGTTGCTACAGTTCCTTTTGTTTGTAAAAATTCTCCATAAGGTATGTTATTTAGTATATGCCTTGGATGGTTACTCTTTGCATGCAGAATAGTATTGCCTGATGCTGGTTTTGTATATATTATAATTAGTATTTTGTTGTTAGGTGTATATACCTCTAAATCTGATAAACAGATTTTTGTTTTAGAACAGTTCATTGTCAACAGGTGGCTCAATAGACACCGCAGCCAGACCGAAAATCTGAGAGCGGACTGCCCCCCCGCCCCAAGAGCCCACCGTCTTCCAGCTTACAGAGGGAATACAAAAGTTTTAAACTTAAAGTGAAAAACCAAAACTGCCCATCTAAAGGAGGGAACTGAGAGTAGATTGGAGGAAGCAGAGTGCAAACATCTACCTAGAGCATAACGGAGGAGTTTGGAGGTGATAAAGTTAGCCAATAGACCATGCAGCACACAATGCACAGTATGTTGAATATTCGTGTTTCCACCGGCAGCCAGAGCAGAGAGCGCATAATAGGCAAAATGTTCTCTTGTCAAACAGCTTTCAGCAGCACTCTGGTGGCTGCATTTTGTATTCTTTGAAGTTGACCGATAGCTACCTTTGGCAGGTAAAGGTATAAAGCATTGCAATAGTCAAGCCGGCTAGAAATAAAGGCATTGACTATTTGAATTTGATGAAAAAATCTCCTAATCTCCAGAGGATGTTTGAGAGACGTCAAATGAAAGAAACAAGCTCTCGAAACTTGGGATACTTGGTTCTCCAGCGATAGTTAAGAGTCAAGCCAGAAGCTAAGTTCCTAGCTTTTTGCACCTGCAAAGGACAGTTTCCTAAGGAAGAAGAACAAAATTGGGACACCCATTCAGCCACTTTGACTTACTCATAAACCAGCACTTGGACTGACTGTATAAGCAGAGCATGTCAACAGCTCAGTCTTCTGAACATTAAACCTGACCCTGTTTTGACTCATCCAAAAGTTGACCTAGTCCAGGCACGATATCAACCTTCTTCCAACTTGCGTCTCAACGTCACCAAGCTGAATAATTAGCTGAGTATCATCAGCATAGATATAAAAATGAACTCCAGCCGACCTTATCAAGTGAGCCATTGGTCTAATATATATATTAAAAAGTAGCAGATTTAAGGAACAATCCTGTGGAACTCTGCAAGAGATTGATTTAGCACTGGATTCAAAAGGAGGACAGACCACTACCTGTGATCTGTCAGATAGAAACGAGACAAGCCACTTTAGGGAACTATCCCCCACCCCCAAACCACTTACTGTTCACAGAACAATATTGTGATATACTGTGTCAAATGCCAGATCAGTGACGTACAGATATCCTACATATTCATCCATTTTCGCTTACATTCCATTCAACATAATCAGGATGTCACCAATATAATGCCACCAATAGACTATATTGTTATTCTGGGTAAATGCAAATCCAAGCATGTTCTATTTCATTGTCTCGGGAGGATGGCACAGGGGCAATGTGCTCACCTTGGAAGCAAAACGACACAGAGCAACACAGGTTTGATCCCCTGGTCCACACTTAGAAACCTCTGGCTATTAAGCGTGTTATAAATAACCTATCATATCATATCATAGTTGCCCATGAACACATTTTCATACAATTGGGCATACTTGGCACCAATAGCTGTTTCTTTGTTATATAGCTCTCCATTGAAATAGAAGACATTGTTGTTAAGTGTGCACGCTAAATCTTTCAGTATCATCTCATTTTATTTGTTGATGTAAGGATATTGTTCTTGTTTTGAGGAAATAGTTAGCGTGGCCAATTCCTTTCTCATGTTTTATGCAAGTATGCATCTCATGTTTTATGCAAGTATGCAATGAGGATACATCCAAGGTTACAAATGCATAATTGACATTGCGCTCTACATTTTCTAGTTGTTTTATCACATCTTTTGTGTCTCTTATGTATGATGAAAGATTTTGAGCAAGAGGGTTGATACATTGGCCTGTGTATTTAAATGCTGGTTCTGTTATAGAGCCTATTCCATTTACTATTGGTTTGCAAGGTGGACAATTGTCATTATCCTTGTAGATTTTAGGCATAAAGTAAATTGTTGCTAAGATTGGATCTTTTACTTGCAAAACAATTAGCAGTTTTCATCCAATAGTTCTCTATTGGCTTTTTGTATGTAGTCTTGTCTTGTCATTATCACAATTTTGCCTCCTTTGTTGGCAAATTCCTTAAGAGAATGTAGTGCTTAGTGCTCCTACTTGGTCAGATTGAAATGTGTTCTCTTTTCTGTGGCTTTTTTTATGCTCCTTTTACGTCTGTCATTACTAATTTATTAGATATATCGATAGAATGATCTTGTGCTAGATGTGTAGAATGTTGATTGTGTTTTTATTAGAGAGCTTATGCATGCATCTTTTGGAATGTCAATTTCATTTTTAAATGTTTCAATACTGTTACAGAAACTTTATGGTAACTGTGGTGGTTAGAAGAAGAACACAGACTCTGTTTTTCCATTTTATTATAGTGTTTTTTTAAATGAAAGGTCGAAACGTCTAACTTTCCCTAAATTATGGATGTTCCCTACCGAAAATACTAACTACGGTGCTCGTCAGTCATCAGTGAGAGTCCCAAATCAGATTCAGTCCACTGTCCAAAGATAACCTATCCTGACCCTACCACTATTAGAACAATTAAAGTAGAGGAGAATGACTCCCTTCTCCTAATGGGTAGGATTTCCCCAAGTTCAGTTCAATATAGTATTCGTGCGTAGTTTTTAGCAACTACTATCATCAAGTCACACAGCTCAGAGACTGGATTTTTCCAGGTCTCAATGGTTTCCTTCACTTGTTTTCTCTTCTTTTTCTTTTTCTTGTCTTCTCCTTTCATTCTATTGTTTATTATCACTTTCTTTTACCAGGATATGTCAGCACATTTATCTTTATTCTCACACAAGTTCTTCCAGTAGTTTATTGCTCACTCTTTATCTTGACTGGGACGAGTATGAGCATTCCAGTAACAATTCCCACTCTCTTTGGGTATTTTTAATACTTTATGAGCGTTCCAGTAATGATTTTCACTCTCTTGAGGTATTCTCAAAACTTTATCTTGACTGGTACAACTATAAATGTTCCAATAATGATGATCACCCTCTTTAGGTATTTTCTATACTTTGGGCCTCATGATGAGTGTTGCAGTAAGGCAACAACGGTGCCGGTAGTGCGACCAGCGCCGTTGTTACCTCGCCGCAATTATGAGTTCTGCTCGCAGGGCCGCTCTGTATGCCTGGTCAGACCAGATGTGCAGAGCAGCACCCCTAGCAGAACAGGATGCTAGCAACGGTTCCGTAATTAACGGGACCATTGTTACCATCCCCCATTCCCACTGAGCCCTGTGGGGGCTCCAATGGGAATGGGGATGTACCGGGTCCGGGTCCCGCAAATGGGAATTACCGGGCCCGCAAAGGTAGGAATGGCCTGGTAATTCCCATTTTTCGGGACCCGAACCCAAGTTTGGGGGTAACCATGCCAGTAAAAATGGCATGGCTACCTCCAAACTCGTAATGAGTCCCTTTATCTTGACTGAGGCGGGTATGAGCTCCCAGTAACAAATCTCTCTTTCTTCAGGTATTCACATTGCTTTATCTTGAATGGGATGGGTATGAGCGTTCCAGTAACAATGCTCATTGGCTTCAGTCCCCCTCCTGGGTCACCCATTTTCCCTGATACCTATTTTCAGCAGGGATAACGCCAATGGGGTACTTATTAGACTGGGACCTTCTCCTTCCTGTGTCAGAATGGCGTTGCACCTCTGCAGGAACATCACAGATTGTTCCTCTGTTCACTTCACTCTGCAATACTTCTGCCAATGTGATATCAGCATCGTTCAGGCACCCCCAGGTCCATCACGACTCACCTGCAGTTACGCTACCACTTTTCCTTTGCTCAGATGAAGGACGCTGTTCGGTATACCTTCCCTTTAGCTCAGCATTCAAGATCTCTTCCCTTTCCCATCGTCTTGCTTTGGCTGCTTCACCTTGTGCTCTTCCTTGCATCAGACGCTGCACATCCAGGACTCCTTCAGCAGGTCTTGGTCAACTGATTTGAAACTCCCAGGCTTTCTCTCATTCTCGGGCCTTGCCTCCCAGTTTTATGACATTCTCATGGGGCTTCCCTGGTACCTTGTCAAAGTCCTGCTTTCCTTTTAGATTCATGCTCGGTAGGTTTCCAGTGATCTTCTTCATCCCAGTTTCCTTTAAGTTTTCTTTCATAGACACCAATAATGTGTTTGGTGGACAATAACACATTTTGAATTGTTCCTCATGTCTTCCCTCATAGGAGGTTATTGAAGAAGGAGTAGTGGTACTTTGTTTAGGGAGTTCCTCACAGGAATGGGATTCCTTGTCCCCAGCGCGGGAGTCTCTCCTGAGAGGTCCTGCTTGCCTCTACCACTATAGAGGGTGTTGCATAGTGGGCTCACCTCCTGAGACTCAAAGAGAAATGATCCACTGAGGGAGAAGTGACCGAATCATGCAATTTGTCACAAAACAAAGGTTGCTCTTTACAAACTTTGTCAAAATCTAAAGGTACAGAAATCTTTTAAACTATAATTGAAAAGAACTTCAGACAGAGGTAAACGTCTTTGACCAAATGATACAGTGACACCGATGAATGTAGAAGAAACAGAAGATATCTATAGTATTGAATCTTTTGCAAATGAAATGAACATTATAACAGATGCACTCATAAGATCTCAAGTAAAAACACAATCAAAAGTCATCCTGTGTCTACTACAAGATAATGCTTTTGATATATTCAACAAATTAGTAATGACAGACCTAAAAGGAGCAGAAAATAAAAGACACAAAAAGAATATATTTAAATCTGGCCAAGGGGGAGAACCAAGCCCTACAGTCCCTTAAGAAAAGCCTAAGAGTAAAACCTGCCAACAAAAGAGATACACTTTTGATCAAGACACGACTACATTCTAGAAGCCAATAGGCAACTATCGGATGGAGGAAAACTGCTATACCAAAATCCATAGAGATACTGTTGTAAAAATCCAACAAACATCTGCAACTCAAATTGGAGAATGGAATCGAGCAGGTATATTCGATGATGATGAAACAGCATTTTTGCAAATAGGATATCAAATCTTAGCAACAGTTTACTTTAGCCCTAAAATCCACAAGGATTATGCAATTTTTTCACTTTGCAGACTGATAATGAATGGAATAGTCTCTATTTTTGATCTAGCATACAAATACAAAAGCACATTCCTCAACCCTATCTCAAAATCTTTTAAAAGAGCCACAAAAGATGTCCTTAAACAATTAGAAAATGTAGAGTGGAATGATAATTATGCATATGTAACCTTAGCTGTGTCCTCGTTTTATACCTGCATAAAACATGAGAAAGGAATTGATTGTGTCAGCTATTTCCTCAAAACAAGATAGTTATTGTTATGTAAACAAAATGAGATGATACTAAAGATGTATTTCACACTTAACAATGTTTTCTGTTTCAATGGAGAGCTGTATAAATAAAAACAAGCCATGGTGCCAAGTATGTACCTTGGATGACATGTTGCTCATGGGAAACATTGAAAAAGAACATGCTTAGACACATCTAGCATTTACCCAGAATAATAATAAAGTCTATTGGGGAAGTTATAGTGATGACATCCTGATAATTTGGAATGGTATGAAAACGGAATTGGATGAATAAGTAGGGTATCTTAACTTTAACAACTACAATGTAACATTTATAGGAAAAAATATCTTTCTTAAATTTAGAATAATAAATGTCAAACAAAAAAATACAAACTACAATATATACAAAACCATAATCAGAAATACATATTTTGCATGCAAAGAATAACAATCCGAGGCATGCCATAAATACCATATCTTATATGGATTTATTTAACAAAAAAAAGAAGAAACTGTAGCGAAAGTGATGATTACCAACGGAAAGCAGATGAACTGAAAAAGAAATTCTAAGAAAGAGGCTAAAGCTACAATGTACAGATAATCAAACACGCCTCAGAAAGAACCATATTAAGATTTCTAACAAGACAAAGCTCTCAGAACAACATTGTAACTAAAATATTGTAGAAACATTACAATATTCTGACATCAGACAACGATTTCAAAACATATATTCGGAATAAACCAAAGATAACATATCAGAGAGCTAATAGTATTAAAGAAGCAAATACGTCCAAGGTTTCTAAAAACAGACCAAGGAAACTAGTACAAAAAAGGAAAACTGGTTACAAAACAAATGTCAAGGTTTTTACACATGTGGAAAATGCAATATTTGTCAATGTATGGAAGATAAATTGACCAAAATAACATTGCCAAATGGCATAAAATACAGTTTGGAAGACTACATAAAGTTCAACACCAATTTGTTTTGTACATGATAAAATGTGTATGACAGCAAAAACAAACAACAAGAAAATTAAAAACAAGAATACAGGAACATATTTGAGCGATCAAAAACAAGAATGAAAAATACAGAATGTCTGTAAACTGGCAAGAAAAGCTTTTCCAGGCATCAATGCAGTACATCAAATGTGCTGGCATAAAATAAGCTAAAGTTCATTTTAGGGGAGTGCATTGTGAGAAACTGATATGCCAGCATGAAGCTAAATGGATAACATAATGGACAGCAGGTTCCAGCATCTAAAAAATTACAAAATGCTTGTAAATGTTCCATTTTTCTATTCTACATTTCCGATTTCATGCACTTTTTTCACATTAGTGCACAACTAAAACCCAAAATGTAAGAGCAAAGAACTTTAATTAGGATAGAACTAACATTTTGAAGTGCAAAAAATATGTTGATACAATGGTGTCAACAAATGAATCAGTATTAATATACTCAAAATGAAGCATGAGTAGTAGTGGATTGGAAACAAAGAGAATAAAACATATCAAATATATTAAGTAGAATGGAGTTCAGAGTATAGTCCAACAGTACAGTAACAAAACAACCAAAAATTAATTATCAAATTAATCATAACAGATCAGGAAATAATTAAAAAAACCGAAATGAGAGCATTCAAATCATAAAGATACAATCCGTTAAATAGAACGTGACATGGTTGTAGTGGCATTTAGCAAAATAACCCAAAAAACCGAGAACAGCGCTCCTGTGATGTCATTGTGTATACGTACGACGTGTTGTACAATTAAATCCCCTATTAGATTGAGGCAAATGTACAAAAAGAAGCATGTGCAGCCAAAGTGACAGACAAGCTTTATGTTGCAGGCCACACCAAGGATGTGGTAGCTCACACAGAGAGATACTCTTAGAAAATGTGTAAGGTAAGCAAAACAATTCACTAGGGTTGAATAAATATAATATCCATAACATCAGTAAATGGTAATGTTCGAAAACAATTAAATCAATAAATGTAACATATGAAGTAATATGTAAACATACTAGCAACCAAACATTAGATTCATATGTGTATTCATGCAAGAACATATTGGACAAATATAAGGTACCTTTTATTATGTATTTTAATAGGAAAATACATAATAAAAGGTACCTTAATATCTAAAAATAACATTCGAAAGTAAGAGCTAATTTGACCAAAGAGGGGGCCATTTTGTTTTTAAAAAAGGGAAATAAATGAGAAACAATACGCATTTTTGTTTTTTATATAAACACTGTGTTTTTGGTTGTTGCTCTCCATCTTACTTTTCTCTCTTTTTTCTATATGTGAATTGAAGTAATTATTTTGAAAAAGTAAATCCCAGATGAACCTACAGGAGTGGAGAAACACGTGTTGGAATAACAATGTGAAATAAAAATAATTAATGTATAGTAAAAGAATAAAAAAACAAACGAACAATATGTTACAATAAGGAAAGGCGCAAACATCATGTCAAATTACACCAGTTCATCGAATAATCTAAGCAGCAATACAGAAGAAGCTGAAATACGAGGCAAGCAGCCACAATCCATTAACATGTCAAACAGCAATTCTGCACAAGGCATGTCTACTCTGCCTTTATTATCAAAAGAGTCTGATTAATTTCTTCCCATTATAAATGTTTTTAAGTAATACAGATTGTGACAAAACCTGTTTGCTCCATTCCATATCATCTAAGCATTTGCTCAATGTTTAGCACCCATGCAAATGTTTAATAATCTGTCCCCAAGACATAATAGTATCCTACTGCTATACTGATGAAGTGGCTGTCATAGTGCAGACAATACTGATAAGCTGCAGCTGCAGTAGTCTAGATGGTACTGCAGTCGTGCTTCTCCCTAGTGCAGTGAGCCCTGTTTGTATTTATGTCTGTAAGCATGGGTGCAGTTATTGTTGCGCAAGCACAATTATTTATTATTTCAAAAACAATCATCAACATAATTCAATATTTATTTTGTATATATTAGCTACAGAACATGCTTCATTGGGTAATGAGAACTTGCAACTACAACTAGATGTGAAATATACATTGAAAAATACATAGTTATACTAAATTAAATTTGGAAATGTAAAACACTTTTGCACAATCAAAAGTTTAAAGTATTTTTTTAAACTATTGTTCTCTTTCCAGAGCACAGAAAATCAATCGTCCCGTTTGAACATAGAAGATTTTTTGATTAAGGATGCTGTGGGAGAAGATGAAGAAGGCGTTTGGCGCCCGGTGGTAAGGAGGACTTCTGATAACCATGGAAAGAATGCAGTGCTGCCCCAATGCTGGCAGGGCAGGGTATGCTCTCATGATGCACCCCGAGTGGTGGTTTTGACCTTCAACTTCAGGCAGCATTGGTTGGCGCCATCCTTGTATTACAATGTTTCCAAGAAATGTATCTGGGGAAAAGTTATGTATCTATACATCCCTTTATACATGCCTTCTTTCTGCATAGAATCTTACATCGATATATTCACAATTTGTTTTGAAAGATTTTACAAAAGATCTCTGTTTATTCATATTACAGATAACTGCTACAAATCATTAAAATACTTCATACCATTCCACGTGAATTCATTTGATCACCAAACACTTTTACTCTCAACAAATAATTTCATTATAGTCCATCAATATTCTAAAACACCCCATCAATTTAAACATTTACTAGCAATAGTTTTGCCAAATGGGCTACTTCCTTTGGATGTTGTCACCAGAAAAGAAGGAAGGCAGCACTTTCCTGATACTGGGAGGCCAGACAGATCTCTGAGGTGGTGTCTTTCTAGTGCAGTCAGATCTGAATGATGATAATGTGCTTTGAATTTAGGCAGAGCTGGGTGCTCTTCTTCTTGTATTATCAACTGGCAATTACCAATTCTCTCCCATTCAACACTGCATGTTGTTAGGATGTCTGATGCTGAACTCTTCTGAAAAATATAAAATCTTTCAGATCGCTAGCTTGCAGCCTCTCTCCCATACCCTTCCCACAGACATCATTATCCCTTATGACTTGGCTAGCCATGCCAGGATCTTCTCTATTTTTCTTCCCTCCTACCCCCTTAACCCTCCAACCCCCGTGACGATATACCCTGCCCACCCTTTGGGGTGTCTGGTGAGGTGATTATGGGGGTGGGTGCTGCCACCTATTCCGTGATGTAAGGCCAGGGGTGATATGGGGAGGGCACCCTGTTCACCACCCCTTACATCTGGGTCAGAGGGCAGGAGTTTGTCACATGGGGCCTAGCAAGATATCCGCACCTTTAACTAAAACATTAACTGGTATGGAGGCAGATCCTGTATTTATTTATTTCATTTGTTGATAGCATCCAGACCCGGAAGTATTACAGCTCTAGGTTACAATAGTTACAGAAGCATGGTAGGGTAACAGTTAATATCCGGCACTCAGTTACAGTTGGTATCCCTACATATTATTCCCACCAAAAATATCGCCGTATATATGGTCGTCTGGAACGCCATAGGTGATATATTTGGGGGGATAATTTGTGGGAGCAGGGGTTGCAGGGGTGTCCCCAGCACATTTAAAAGTAGGGTTGTTCCCCGCAGTGTCCATGCCTCAATATCGCCGCAAAAATATGGCGATATTTTTGTATTGCAATATTTTTGCGGGGACATTAACACATGGAACCGTTACAGAGGTGGTAATTAGGCATATTATTTAACAGGTCAGTTTTGAGTTTTTTACCGAAGATCAGGTAGGAAGGCTCTTCTTGTATAGATGTAGGGAAAGCATTCCATATGGAAGAGTTTGGAAGTATGGAAGAGTGTGTTATGTTCACTGCCAAAAACCATTTAATTGGCCTACAGAGGTAACCGGTTTACCAAACCAGAAATTAGGAAGTAATTTGCTCAGGCATCCGAGCATTAAGGCTGACGTGCACAGAGCTCTAACGCATCCATACATGTGCAGAATGTGAACAGAATTCAAGATGGCTGATCAGCATTAAATGAACTCTGTTCGAGGAATGTGGTAAAAGCGTGTTCCTCTACCTACAACGCCTGATTTGAAATGGATATTTGAAAGCAACCAGTTTCATACAGAAAGAGAAAATCACACACAGAAATAGGACAGGACCATATATAAGAGAAGCCAAAAGGTGCAGAGTTGTAGGTGTTCCGGGAAGATGCTGGTGTGTGTTTGGATAAGGCTGGAGAGAGGAGAATTTGGTGGGAGCAGAGTAGATTGGGCAGGGAAGAGACTGGTTAAAAGAGCAAGGAGAGAAGAGGTGGAGTATAGAGTAAGATCAGAGAATGTTCTCGCAGCTAGGTCCGCGCTCAGAAATACCATAATAATAATAAAAAGTGAAGAGCAGAGAGGTGTAAGGAAGAATATTATCAGATGCAAGTTCTGAAAGGAGAAGCAGAGGAGGTGAAGGGAGAGTATGCTCAGAGGAAAAGGTGGTGAAAGGAGGAGTCGAAGGGGAGGTGATAAAGGGAGGAGTAGAGAGGTAGAAGAAGAGCAGACCTGAAGAAGAGTTGGAGAACAAACTAGTGAAGGAGGGTGTCTGGCGAGGGAGACACACACCCTATTCAAAGGTAGTGTGTGATGCTTGTGGGTAATATTTTTCATCCACTGAGTAAATCACATTATGGTCAATTGTTAATGGTCACAAGAATTGTAAGTGATGGGCCCATCTTGAGTCAAGTGTTGGAGAGTATGAAGAACACATTTACTGAAAGAGGATATTCATGATCTTAGTAGACTGGCTGATTGCAAAATTATTTTGCACACTCATCAGGAGACTTGCAGTTTTCAGGTGTGATCCTAAGACTAAAGTGTCTTTTGAAAAGAAACATATGTATATGTTTTCTTACAAGCCATGTAGGAATTGATGAGATTTTTTAGTAAAAAGTTGTCTGGCCATTGCAGACAAACTTTTCAATGTTTAAAATGATTAAGTGGAACAATGTTGTTATGAGTGAAGTGCTGTATTATCTGAAAACTGGGAGAATATGTTTTAGGCATTTTGCCAAGAGTGATAAAGCAATGTCATTTATACTATGAGATGCCCCTGTCTTATACGTTATGTCGCAAAGCAACATCCGGTAGGTGGAACATGGGTCTAATATTAGATTAGGTAATCTAATGTCACTGCTACCCAGATATTTTAAAGAATTTGGACATCAAGTTAAGAAAATGCGGTTTCAGATTGTTGAGGTACTCTTCATAACAAAGAGTGAATACAATGTGCATACATGACTGTCAGTGAAAATGGTATTGGGGAGGTCAACTAGGCAATCATTTTCATATTGGGATGAATGGAACTTTTTTGTATGGTATTTGTGGGAAAGCAGCATTACGTAAAATATCAGGCATCTTACAAAGTTCTTAAATTTCCATTGAAGCTGATTACCTGTTGTGGCTCAGAGTACCTGTTGTGGCCTAGATCTTAAGGAGCCATTTCACCGTCTGACAAACAGCCTCTTGCCGGTCGAAGTGTCACAGTTGCAAAGTTGTGCTTAGACAAAGAGAAACTAATTTGCGTAGAGCCTGCAACCAAAAATCAACCCTCATTCTTCCAGCCTTATGGGGTTTACAATTTGGCAGGTTCCCTGTGATGAAGAAGAGTTGAACCTAACAAGCTGCTTCCCATGCTTCCAAAACCTTTACCTCCTTCGGATTCACATGCCATGAAAGTAAAGGAACCCAAAATACCAGCAGCAATGACAAGACAAATGGAGTTTGGCAGAGAATGGTGATAGAGAGGACTACTGGGAGGACAGCGGGAGGACAGCAGGAGGATGGGGCTGAAGGCAGGAGTGTCATCTTATTATATCATCTTAAATAGTTTTCATAGAGTGTGGATAATTGTTGGGGAGTGGAGGTGGTGGACCATGAGAATGGGAGAGGGTTGGAGGAAGAGAGGAAGAGAGAGTTGCCATCAGGGCGAGAGGAGTTGTTGGTGAGTGAAGAAGACAGTGCTTTAGAGAGAGTGAGAGTGTTTTGCAGGTGCTGGTGGAAGAGAAATTTACAACCAGAAGAAGAGGAGCTTTTTGGGAGTGGAAGAGGTTGGTGAAAAGCAATCGGAGAAACAACAATCCCTGAGACAGAGATGGAGTGGAAGTTCCTAGACACCAGTGTCTGGAATAGTAGAGTTAGAGGAGGAGTTATCATGACTATACCTAAGGATGTGGTAGAAGCACATGTACTCCTTATAGAGAGAGAGGGAATAGGGAGGTTTCAAAGGACCGAGTCACTCCATAACAAAATCTAAATCAGGTGGAAGGAGGTGCGCGATGGTGCATTCTCACTGGTGGTCAGGTAGTGGACCACACAAGGCATCCAAGAGAGAATTCTCTTGGATCAGGTTCTCCAGACTAGGGAGCTACCCAACAAATAGGGAACTCCCTGAGCTTGACTGAGACATGTGACAACAGTCTTTTAGCCAAATACATACAGCTCACAACTTAACCTCCTAGAGCGGTTCTTCTGGCTTTTTCCAAGCCTGGTTTGAATTGCCCATGATTCATTGCACTCAAAAGACAAGGTTTTGTGAACCCTGTGAAATCCACAACCCAAAGACAGTCCAGAGTCATCATTTGAACACTCAAGCAGGAGCAGACTGAGGCCAACCAATGAAAATTTGCAGTACCCGCTGTACTCTTTTTTTTTTTTTGGCTTCCCAGAGAAACTATCACAAAGGCCCAGTAATCCTCAGAGAGCTCCCCCTGAAACAAGCTGAATTTTAGTTTCCTTATTGCTACCCTTGCCACTTTGACTTACCGCTTTCATTTGCCTTACCTAACTCACTGTATTCCCTGTAAATATGTAATACCATTCTTTAGCTTGACACCAACCTTAGTCTTTTCGTGGGTCCCCCACATGGCACACTCTTTGACAATGTATACTCCATAGTGGTAGAAGTGGAACTGTGACTCCGGTGGGAGAAGGGCAAGGCAATAGCATGGTGCAACATGCATGTCAAGGAGTTGCAGCTGAGGCAGGTTAACAGCTAAATGTGTGCACAAGGCAAAAGAAGGATGTCCTCATGTATGATTTTTCATGGTTTTCTATCAGTCATTTGGAACATCCTGCTATCGTGTTTTCTATCGTGCATTTTCTTGCTTTCATTCGTTTCCGGCTAAGGTGTACAATAATCAACATTTGAGTTTGGAGTATTGAGCATACTAAGCTCAATCGGTGAATCCTCACCCATGTCTCCTCCAATAGCCACGTCCATTATTTTCCCAGGGCCCTTTCAGCCACACTATTAAATAGTATCACGTCCACTACCGTGCGAGTATCTGCTTAATTGCTTGCTCTTGGTTGGCTAGCCATTGTAACTTCTATGGTATTCAAGCTTGGCCTAAAATTAGTCATCATCAATGCTGTCATCGTCCTGGGAAGTTGTTGCTGAACTATCAAGGCTTGAGTGAACTGCATCAGGCACGTGCCTATTAACTTTATCTTCAAGGTCAGGCGTTGCAGAAAAGTTTGTAGGGGCTGGTGATGTAGCGAGTTCATTGTTACAGGCATTTCCTTCAGTGATGCACATCTAAGATTCAGGCACATATTCAACAAATAATTATTATTGTCGATATTGGCCATCAAGTTAGGCGAGCTGGCCGCTACAGGCGGACCTACAGGTTTTGCTGAGGAAAAGATTGGGAAGAGATTGGAGGTCTTCTCTTGTTCCCATGGTATTCTGTCTACAGATCGTGTACACCTTACGATCTTTACTGGCATTGACACGTTCTGTGCTCGCCCTCTGTACTTCAAGTAAATGGGTCTCACCCTCAGAGCATTGCCTTGGGTCTCCAATGTTTATGTCACCCACGGCGTCAGTGGGAACCCTTAACACCTGTTGTCGGCAGGGTTTGGAGAGAATCAGATCACTTTTTACTATGGGCCAACTACAATTCGCCAGTCTACGTAGGGAATAAATGCGAGGGGACAAAGGCTTGGATGCTTTTTTCTTGAGTCTAGGGCCTTCCCTTCTAGGCATTAGTCTGTGAGTATTATTACAATGTATATTTAGAAGGCTTTTTCCTTCAAATCAGCATATACCAATCAAGGTTATAGGCTGTTTCAAACAACCAGTTAAATTACCCTCAGGACCAGCATAGTGCAGTAGATGGAGATTTTCCCAGTGCTAGGAAAAATTAATATGCCTATGTGTGGGCACCGCAGGGGTGCTACTTAAAATAAGCACCGTTTGTCCCCACTAATGCAATACTATAAGGTAGGGCGTCTTTGTAGGGTGCAAGTAGCTCATAGGGGCCTTAATAGGGGGCTCACAGTCACTGCACACACACTCTAGAACTTTAATACACTTTTTTTCTTAAATGCATTTAGTGCATGTAAACACACTGAGAGCTATCTAATGTGATAAGCCAAAAGCTGTGTGTTAGGATGTGTATCACACTGCTCATAACTAGCTCGCCGGCTAGTCTCTCCTCTCCAATCAGCCACACCGACCAAATGTAACCATTTCCAGGAGCCTCCAGCATCTCGCGTCCCATGCCAGGCGTTGGCTGCTGTCCAGCAAACTCAGAACGGGGCACAGGAGCCACCAACTACCTGTTGCCCCTCTCTTGCCGACCGCCTGCTCCACTCACCGTGTATACCTCCACCAGTCCTCGGTCTCTAGCAATAGGCACAGCAGATGCACCAAGACGTGGACAGCAACAGCAGGTAGTTTCTGACAGGGCTACTGGCTGCTTAGAGGAAAGCACCTCAGTACGCTATGGACGTGCATGTCAAGCCACACTTGCATCGATCAACATGTCTCTCTCTGTCAGCCGCTTCCAACACGCTGCCCTTTTCTCAACACCCTTTGTCGAAAGCCTTTATTTGAAAAAAGATTTTTTTGTTATTTAATTTTTGTTCTTCAGTTTGAGAATATTAATACCTATTTATTTGTTGACACCATTGTATCTAATGATGTCAAAGTGTTAGATGTATCCTAATTACCTTTCTTTGTTCTTAAATACTGGGTTATAGTTGTGGACTCACATTTAATAGGCAATGTATTATACAAAAATCAAACGTTTGCATGCATTATTATATTATAAATTACAAGAATACATAAAGTTAATTGTCCTGGTTTAGACCTTGGAGCTGTCAATTTTTTAAATCTGTTTAGCTTCTTGTTGGCGCAGTAGTGTTTGCCCATTTTCTCCCACAATATGAAGTTTAACTTGGTTTATTCCTGCACATCTGATATCCTTTACTGATGCCTGTGAATGTTTTTCTTGCCAGTGAGTATTTTTATTTTTGTTTTGATTGCTTGAATGTGTTCCTGTATTCTTGTTTTTAATTTTCTTATACTGTTTATATATTTTTGTTGGCATATGCATTCCATCATGCACCCCCCACATTCTGTGTTGCACTTCATGAAATCTTCTAAACTGTATTTTTGCCATTCGGCAAAGTGATTTTGGTCAATGTATCGTCCATAAATTGACAAACATAGCATTTCCCCCCTTTTTTTTTTAACACTTTTTCATTTGTTTTGTAACCAGATTCCCTTTTTTACCCTAATTTCCTGGTCAGTTTTTAGAAAGCTTGGACATATTGTTTATGTAGTACTATTTTCTCTCTGATATGTTATGCTTGGTTTGATCTAAATTCATTTTTTTAAATCTTTGCATGATATAAGAATATTTCAATGTTTGTTTAATATTTATGTTACAATGTAGTTCTGCCAACTTTGTCTTCTTACAATTCTTACTATGTTTCTTTGAGTTAGGATTTTGTTTTTTACTTAGCAGAGATGGTCTTGATATTGTAATTTTTTTTAGGCTTGTTCGATTATTTTTTTTATTTTGTAGCTTCTTTTTGTAACTTATTTGTTGAGTTCTTCTGCCTTTAGTTGGTAATCATCATTGTTGCTACAGTTCCTTTTGTTTGTAAAAATTCTCCATAAGGTATGTTATTTAGTATATGCCTTGGATGGTTACTCTTTGCATGCAGAATAGTATTGCCTGATGCTGGTTTTGTATATATTATAATTAGTATTTTGTTGTTTGATGTATATACCTCTAAATCTGATAAACATATTTTTGTTTTAGAACAGTTCATGGTCAACAAGTGGCTCAATAGACACTGCAACCAGACCGAAAACCTGAGAGCGGACTGCCCACCCGCCCCACGAGCCCACCGTCGTTCCAGTTTACAGAGGGAATAAAAAAGTTTTAAACTTATGGTGAAAAACCAAAACTGCATCAATCCTGTTGAAAATTCATTGGCAGGGAGCTTCACAGCCAGAGAAAGAGTGACCTCCTCATTTTGCCCATCTAAAGGAGGGAACTGAGAGTAGATTGGAGGACGCAGAGTGCAAACATCTACCTAGAGCATAACAGAGGAGTTTGGAGGTGATAAAGTTAGCCAATAGACCATGCAGCACACAATGCACAATATGTTGAATATTCGTGTTTCCACCGGCAGCCGGAGCAGAGAGCGCATAATTGGCAAAATGTGCTCTTGTCAAACAGCTTTCAGCAGCACTCTGGTGGCTGCATTTTGTATTCTTTGAAGTTGACCGATAGCTACCTTTGGCAGGCCAAGGTATAAAGCATTGCAATAGTCAAGCCGGCTAGAAATAAAGGCATTGACTATTTGAATTTGATGAAAAAATCTCCCAATCTCCAGAGGATGTTTGAGAGACTTCAAATGAAAGAAACAAGCACTCGAAACTTGGGATACCTGGTTCTCCAGCGATAGTTAAGAGTCAAGCCAGAAGCTAAGTTCCTAGCTTTTTGCACCTGCAAAGGACAGTTTCCTAAGGAAGAACAACAAAATTGGGATACCCATTCAGCCACTTTGACTTACTCATAAACCAGCACTTGGACTCACTGTATAAGCAGAACATGTCAACAGCTCAGTCTTCTGAACATTAAACCTGACCCTGTTTTGACTCATCCAAAAGTTGACCTGCTCCAGGCACGATATCAACCTTCTTCCAACATGCGTCTCAACCTCACCAAGCTGAATAATTAGCTGAGTATCATCAGCATAGATATAAAAATGAACTCCAGCCGACCTTATCAAGTGAGCAATTGGTCTAATATATATATTAAAAAGTAGCAGATTTAAGGAACAATCCTGTGGAACTCTGCAAGAGATTGATTTAGCACTGGATTCAAAAGGAGGACAGACCACTACCTGTGATCTGTCAGATAGAAACGAGACAAGCCACTTTAGGGAACTATCCCCCACCCCCAAACCACTTACTGTTCACAGAACAATATTGTGATATACTGTGTCAAATGCCAGATCAGTGACGTACAGATATCCTACATATTCATCCATTTTCGCTTACATTCCATTCAACATGATCAGGATGTCACCAATATGATGCCACCAATAGACTATATTGTTATTCTGGGTAAATGCAAATCCAAGCATGTTCTATTTCATTGTCTCGGGAGGATGGCACAGGGGCAATGTGCTCACCTTGGAAGCAAGACGACACAGAGCAACACAGGTTCGATCCCCTGGTCCACGCTTAGAAACCTCTGGCTATTAAGCGTGTTATAAATAACCTATCATATCATAGTTGCCCATGAACACATTTTCATACAATTGGGCATAATTGGCACCAATAGCTGTTTCTTTGTTATATAGCTCTCCATTGAAATAGAAGACATTGTTGTTAAGTGTGCACGCTAAACCTTTCAGGATCACCTCATTTTATTTGTTGATGTAAGGATATTGTTCTTGTTTTGAGGAAATAGTTAGCGTGGCCAATTCCTTTCTCATGTTTTATGCAAGTATGCATCTCATGTTGTATGCAAGTATGCAATGAGGATACATCCAAGGTTATAAATGCATAATTGACATTGCGCTCTACATTTTCTAGTTGTTTTATCACATCTTTTGTGTCTCTTATATATGATGAAAGATTTTGAGCAAGAGGGTTGATACATTGGCCTCTGTATTTAAATGCTGGTTCTGTTATAGGGCCTATTCCATTTACTATTGGTTTGCAAGGTGGACAATTGTCATCATCCTTGTAGATTTTAGGCATAAAGTAAATTGCTGCTAAGATTGGATATTTTACTTGCAAAACAATTAGCAGTTTTCATCCAATAGTTCTCTATTGGCTTTTTGTATGTAGTCTTGTCTTGTCATTATCACAATTTTGCCTCCTTTGTTGGCAAATTCCTTAAGAGAATGTAGTGCTTAGTGCTCCTACTTGGTCAGATTGAAATGTGTTCTCTTTTTTGTGGCTTTTTTTATGCTCCTTTTACGTCTGTCATTACTAATTTATTAGATATATCTATAGAATTATCTTGTGCTAGATGTGTAGAATGTTGATTGTGTTTTTATGAGAGATTATGCATGCATCTTTTGGAATGTTCATTTCATTTTTAAATGTTTCAATACTGTTACAGAAACTTTATGGTAACTGTGGTGGTTAGAAGAAGAACACAGACTCTGTTTTTCCATTTTATTATAGTGTTTTTTTTTCCCTAAACTATGGATGTTCCCTACCGAAAATACTACCTAAGGTGCTCGTCTGTCATCAGTGAGAGTCCCAAATCAGATTCAGTCCACTGTCCAAAGATAACCTATCCTGACCCTACCACTATTAGAACAATTAAAGTAGAGGAGAATGACTCCCTTCTCCTAATGGGTAGGATTTCCCCAAGTTCAGGTCAATATAGTATTCGTAGGTAGTTTTTAGCAACTACTATCATCAAGTCACATAGCTCAGAGACTGGATTTTTCCAGGTTTCAATGGTTTCCTTCACTTGTTTTCTCTTCTTTTTCTTTTTCTTGTCTTCCCCTTTTATTCTATTGTTTATTATCACTTTATTTTACCAGGATATGTCAGCACATTTATCTTTATTCTCACACAAGTTCTTCCAGTAGTTTATTGCTCTTTATCTTGACTGGGACGAGTATTCCAGTAACAATTCTCACTCTCTTTGGGTATTTTTAATACTTTATGAGCGTTCCAGTAATGATTTTCACTCTCTTGAGGTATTCTCAAAACTTTATCTTGACTGGTACAAGGATAAGTGTTCCAATAATGATTATCACCCTCTTTAGGTATTTTCTATACTTTGGGCCTCATGATGAGTGTTGCGGTAAGGCAACAACGGCGCCGGTAGTGCGACTGGCGCCGTTGTTACCACGCCGCAATTATGAGTTCTGCTCGCAGGGCCGCTCTGTACGCCTGGTCAAACCAGATGTGCAGAGCAGCAGCCCTAGCAGAACAGGATGCTAGCAACGGTCCCGTAATTAACGGGACCATTGTTACCATCCCCCATTCCCACTGAGCCCTGTGGGGGCTCAAATGGGAATGGGGATGTACCGGGTCCGGGTCCCGCAAATGGGAATTACTGGGCCCGCAAAGGTCGGAATGGCCTGGTAATTCCCATTTTCCGGGACCCGAACCCAAGTTTGGGGGTAACCATGCCAGTAAAAATGGCATGGCTACCTCCAAACTCTTAATGAGTCCCTTTATTTTGACTGAGGCGAGTATGAGCTTCCAGTAACAAATCTCTATTTCTGCAGGTATTCACATTGCTTTATCTTGAATGAGATGAGTATGAGCGTTCCAGTAACAATGCTCATTGGCTTCAGTCCCCCTCCTGGGTCACCCATTTTCCCTGTTACCTATTTTCAGCAGGGATAACGCCACTGGGGTACCCATTAGACTGGGACCTTATCCTTCCTGTGTCAGAATGGCGTTGCACCTCTGCAGGAACATCACAGATTGTTCCTCTGTTCACTTCACTCTGCAATACTTCTGCCAATGTGATATCAGCATCGTTCAGGCACCCCCAGGTCCATTGCGACTCACCTGCAGTCACGCTACCACTTTTCCTTTGCTCAGATGAAGGACGCTGCTCGGTATACCTTCCCTTCAGCTCAGCATTCAACATCTCTTCCCTTTCCCATCGTCTTGCGTTGGCTGCTTCACCTTGTGCTCTTCCTTGCATCAGACGCTGCACATCCAGGACTCCTTCAGCAGGTCTCGGCCAGCTGATTTGAAACTCCCAGGCTTTCTCTCATTCTCGGGCCTTGCCTCTCAATTTTATGACATTCTCATGGGGCTTCCCTGGTACCTTGTCAAAGTCCTGCTTTCCTTTTAGATTCATGCTCGGTAGGTTTCCAGTGATCTTCTTCATCCCAGTTTCCTTTAAGTTTTCTTTCATAGACACCAATGATGTGTTTGGTGGACAATAACACATTTTGAATTGTTCCTCATGTCTTCCTTCATAGGAGGTTATTGAAGAAGGAGTAGTGGTACTTTGTTTAGGGAGTTCCTCACAGGAATGGGATTCCTTGTCCCCAGCGCGGGAGTCTCTCCTGAGAGGTCCTGCTTGCCTCTACCACTATAGAGGTTGTTGCATAGTGGGCTCACCTCCTGAGACTCACATAGAAATGATCCACTGAGGGAGAAGTGACGGAATCATGCAATTTGTCACAAAACAAAGGTTGCTCTTTACAAACTTTGTCAAAATCTAAAGGTACAAAAATCTTTTAAACTATAACTGAAAAGAACTTCAGACAGAGGTAAACAACTTTGACCAAATCATACAGTGACACCGATCAATGTAGAAGAAACAGAAGATATCTATAGTATTGAATCTTTTGCAAATGAAATGGACATTCTAACAGATGCACTCATAAGCGCTCAAGTAAAAACACAATCAAAAGTCATCCTGTGTCTACTACAAGATAATGTTTTTGATATATTCAACAAATTAGTAATGACAGACCTAAAAGGAGCAGAAAATAAAAGACACAAAAAGAATATATTTAAATCTGGCCAAGGGGGAGAACCAAGCCCTACAGTCCCTTAAGAAAAGCCTAAGAGTAAAACCTGCCAACAAAAGAGATACACTTTTGATCAAGACACGACTACATTCTAGAAGCCAATAGGCAACTATTGGATGGCGGAAAACTGCTATACCAAAATCCATAGAGATACTGTTGTAAAAATCCAACAAACATCTGCAACTCAAATTGGAGAATGGAATCGAGCAGGTATATTCGATGATGATGAAACAGCATTTTTGCAAATAGGATATCAAATCTTAGCGACAGTTTACTTTAGCCCTAAAATCCACAAGGATTATGCAATTTTTCCACTTTGCAGACTGATAATGAATGGAATAGTCTCTATTTTTGATCTGGCATACAAATACAAAAGCACATTCCTCAACCCTATCTCAAAATCTTTTAAAAGAGCCACAAAAGATGTCCTTAAACAATTAGAAAATGTAGAGTGGAATGATAATTATGCATATGTAACCTTACCTGTGTCCTCGTTTTATACCTGCATAAAACATGAGAAAGGAATTGATTGTGTCAGCTATTTCCTCAAAACAAGATAGTTATTGTTATGTAAACAAAAGGAGATGATACTAAAGATGTATTTCACACTTAACAATGTTTTCTGTTTCAATGGAGAGCTGTATAAATAAAAACAAGCCATGGTGCCAAGTATGTACCTTGGATGACATGTTGCTCATGGGAAACATTGAAAAAGAACATGCTTAGACACATCTAGCATTTACCCAGAATAATAATAAAGTCTATTGGGGAAGTTATAGTGATGACATCCTGATAATTTGGAATGGTATGAAAACGGAATTGGATGAATAAGTAGGGTATCTTAACTTTAACAACTACAATGTAACATTTATAGGAAAAAATATCTTTCTTAAATTTAGAATGGAGTTCAGAGTCTAGTCCAACAGTACAGTAACAAAACAACCAAAAATTAATTATCAAATTAATCATAACAGATCCGGAAATAATTATTTAACAAAAAAAAGGAGAAACTGTTGCGAAAGTGATGATTACCAACGGAAAGCAGATGAACTGAAAAAAAAATTCTAAGAAAGAGGCTAAGGCTGCAATGTACAGATAATCAAACACGCCCTAGAAAGAACCATATTAACAACATTGTAACTAAAATATTGAAGAAACATTAGAATATTCTGACATCAGACAACGATTTCAAAACATATATTCGGAATAAACCAAAGATAACATATCAGAGAGCTAATAGTATTAAAGAAGAAAATACGTCCAAGGTTTCTAAAAACAGACCAGGGAAACTAGTACAAAAAAGGAAAACTGGTTACAAAACAAATGTCAAGGTTTTTACACATGTCGAAAATGCAATATTTGTCAATGTACAGAAGATAAATTGACCAAAATAACATTGCCAAATGGCATAAAATACAGTTTGGAAGACTACATAAAGTTCAACACCAATTTGTGGTGTACATGATAAAATGTGTATGACAGCAAAAATATACAACAAGAAAATTAAAAACAAGAATACAGGAACATATTTGAGCGATCAAAAACAAGAATGAAAAATACAGAATGTCTGTAAACTGGCAAGAAAAGCATTTCCAGGCATCAATGCAGTACATCAAATGTGCTGGCATAAAATAAGCTAAAGTTAATTTTAGGGGAGTGCATTGTGAGAAACTGATATGCCAGCAGGAAGCTAAATGGATAACATAATGGACAGCAGGTTCCAGCATCTAAAAAATTACAAAATGCTTGCAAATGTTCAATTTTTCAATTATACATTTCCGATTTCATGCACTTTTTTCACAATATATTCATTAGTGCACAACTAAAACCCAAAATGTAAGAGTAAATAACTTTAATTAGGATAGAACTAACATTTTGAAGTGCAAAAAATATGTTGATACAATGGTGTCAACAAATGAATCAGTATTAATATACTCAAAATGAAGAACAACAATGAAATAGGAATAGATATTTTCAAATAAAAACGATTTAAAATGTAAATATTGTAATATTAATTTCATGAGTAGTAGTGGATTGGAAACAAAGAGAATAAAACATATCAAATATATTAAGTAGAATGGAGTTCGGAGTATAGTCCAACAGTACAGTAACAAAACAACCAAAAATTAATTATCAAATTAATCATAACAGACCAGGAAATAATTAACAAACCGAAATGACAGCATTCAAATCATAAAGATACAATCCGTTAAATAGAACGTGACATGGTTGTAGTAGCATTTAGCAAAATAACCCAAAAAACCGAGAACAGCGCTCCTGTAATGTCATTGTGTATACATACGACTTGTTGTACAATTAAATCCCCTATTAGAATGAGGCAAATGTACAAAAAGAAGCATGTGCAGCCAAAGTGACAGACAAGCTTTATGTTGCAGGCCACACCAAGGATGTGTTAGCGCACACAGAGAGATACTCTTAGAAAATGTGCAAGGTAAGCAAAACAATTCACTAGGGTTGAATAAATATAATATCCATAACATCAGTAAATGGTAATGTTCGAAAACAATTAAATCAATAAATGTAACATATGAAGTATTATGTAAACATACTAGCAACCAAACATTAGATTCATATGTGTGTTCATGCAAGAAAATATTGGACAAATATAAGGTACCTTTTATTATGTATTTTAAGAGGAAAATACATAATAAAAGGTACCTTAATATCTAAAAATAGCATTCGAAGTAAGAGCTAATTTGACCAAAGAGGGGGCCATTTTTTTTAAAAAAAGGGAAATAAATGAGAAACAATACGCATTTTTGTTTTTTATATAAACACTGTGTTTTTGGTTGTTGCTCTCCATCTTACTTTTCTCTCTTTTTTCTATATGTGAATTGAAGTAATTATTTTGAAAAAGTAAATCCCAGATGAACCTACAGGAGTGGAGAAACATGTGTTGGAATAACAATGTGAAATAAAAATAATTAATGTATAGTGTATAATTTTAAAAAAGAATAAAAAAAAACCAACAATATGTTACAATAAGGAAAGGCGCAAACATCATGTCAAATTACACCAGTTCATCTAATAATCTAAGCAGCAATACAGAAGAAGCTGAAATATGAGGCAAGCAGCCACAATCCATTAACATGTCAATGCACAAGGCATGTCTACTCTGCCTTTATTATCAAAAGAGTCTGATTAATTTTTTCCCATTGTAAATGTTTTTAAGTAATACAGATTGTGGCAAAACCTGTTTGCTCCATTCCATATCATCTAAGCATTTGCTCAATGTTTAGCACCCATGCAAATGTTTAATAATCTGTCCCCAAGACATAATAGTATCCTACTGCTATACTGATGAAGTGGCTGTCATAGTGCAGACTGTTTGTATTTATGTCTGTAAGCATGGGTGCAGTTATTGTTGTGCAAGCACAATTATTTATTATTTCAAAAACAATCATCAACATAATTCAATATTTATTTTGTATGTATTAGCTACAGAACATGCTTCATTGGGTAATGAGAACTTGCAACTACAACTAGATGTGAAATATAAATTGAAAAATACATAGTTATGCTAAATTAAATTTGGAAATGTAAATCACTTTTGCACAATCAAACGTTTAAAGTATTTTTTAAACTATTGTTCTCTTTCCAGAGCACAGAACATCAATCGTCCCGTTTGAACATAGAAGATTTTTTGATTAAGGATGCTGTGGGAGAAGATGAAGAAGGCGTTTGGCGCCCGGTGGTAAGGAGGACTTCTGATAACCATGGAAAGAATGCAGTGCTGCCCCAATGCTGGCAGGGTATGCTCTCATGATGCACCCCGAGTGGTGGTTTTGCCCTTCAACTTCAGGCAGCGTTGGTTGGCGCCATCCTTGTATTACAATGTTCCCAAGAAATGTATCTGGGGAAAAGTTATGTATCTATACATCCCTTTATACATGCCTTCTTTCTGCATAGAATCTTACATCGATATATTCACAATTTGTTTTGAAAGATTTGACAAAAGATCTCTGTTTATTCATATTACAGATAACTGCTACAAATCATTAAAATACTTCATACCATTCCAAGTGAATTCATTTGATCATCAAACACTTTTACTCTCAACAAATAATTTCACTATAGCGCATCAATATTCTAAAACACCCCATCAATTTAAACATTTACTAGCAATAGTTTTGCCAAATGGGCTACTTCCTTTGGATGTTGTCACCAGAAAAGAAGGAAGGCATCACTTTCCAGATACTGGGAGGCCAGACAGGTCTCTGAGGTGGTGTCTTTCTAGTGCAGGCAGATCTGAATGATGATAATGTGCTTTGAATGTAGGCAGAGCTGGGTGCTCTTCTACTTGTATTATCAACTGGCAATTACCAATTCTCTCCCATTCAACACTGCATGTTGTTAGGATGTCTGATGCTGAACTCTTGTGAAAAATATAAAATCTTTCAGATCGCTAGCTTGCAGCCTCTCTCCCATACCCTTCCCACAGACATCATTATCCCTTATGACTTGGCTAGCCATGCCAGGATCTTCTCTATTTTTCTTCCCTCCTACCCCCTTAACCCTCCAACCCCCGTGACGATATACCCTGCCCACCCTTTGGGGTGTCTGGTGAGGTGATTATGGGGGTGGGTGCTGCCACCTATTCCGTGATGTAAGGCCAGGGGTGGTATGGGGAGGGCACCCTGTTCACCACCCCTTACACCTGGGTCAGAGGGCAGGAGTTTGTCACATGGGGCCTAGCAAGATATCCGCACCTTTAACTAAAACATTAACTGGTATGGAGGCAGATCCTGTATTTATTTATTTCATTTGTTGATAGCATCCAGACCCGGAAGTATTACAGCTCTAGGTTACAATAGTTACAGAAGCATGGTAGGGTAACAGTTAATATCCGGCACTCATTTACACATGGTATCCCTACATATTATCCCCACCAAACATATTGCCGTATATATGGTCGTCTGGAACACCATAGGTGATATATTTGGGGGGATAATTTGTGGGTGCAGGGACTGCAGGGGTGTCCCCCGCACATTTAAAAGTAGGGTTGTTCCCCGCAGGGTCCATGCCTCAATATCGCCGCAAAAATATGGTGATATTTTTGTATTGCAATATTTTTGCGGGACATTAACTCATGGAACCGTTACAGAGGTGGTAATTAGGCGTATTTATTTAACAGGTCAGTTTTGAGGTTTTTACCGAAGATCAGGTAGGAAGGCTCTTCTTGTTTAGATGTAGGGAAAGCATTCCATATGGAAGAGTTTGGAAGTATGGAAGAGTGTGTTATGTTCACTGCCAAAAACCATTTAATTGGCCTACAGAGGTAACCGGTTTACCAAACCAGAAATTGGGAAGTAATTCGCTCAGGCATCCGAGCATTAAGGCTGACGTGCACAGAGCTCTAACGCATCCATACATGTGCAGAATGTGAACAGAATTCAAGATGGCTGATCAGCATTAAATGAACTCTGTTCGAGGAATGTGGTAAAAGCGTGTTCCTCTACCTACAACGCCTGATTTGAAATGGATATTTGAAAGCAACCCGTTTCATACAGAAAGAGAAAATCACACACAGGAATAGGACAGGACCATATATAAGAGAGGCCAAAAGGTGCAGAGTTGTAAGTGTTTCGGGAAGATGCTGGTGTGTGTTTGGATAAGGCTGCAGAGAGGAAAATTTGGTGGGCGCAGAGGAGATTGGGCAGGGAAGAGACTGGTTAAAAGAACAAGGAGAGAAGAGGTGGAGTATAGAGTAAGATCAGAGAATGTTCTCGCAGCTAGGTCCGCGCTCAGAAATTGTAACGCTCACCTGATTCCCGCAGAGGCGCCGGTCTTGACTGGGTGAATGCCGTATCTTCAAAGGTGATGTGTAACACACGGTTGGCTCTTTGGGCTGGACCTCTGTGCACTGTATGTCTGACTCGAAGAGTAAGATGTCTTAGGTAAGTGAACGCCGAGCTCTCCATCTGCCTCAGGGCAGGGTGCCGTAACCAGTTTCTTCACTGGATAAGGGTGCAGGCCTCTTGACCTCAGAGGACTGCTGTCCGTCGTTAACTGCACGAACGGTAAGTTCTGGGCACTTCAAATGTCTTAAAAGTCTTTTGTAATGATATCTCTTGTTTTGCAGGGTTCCGGCGATGGCGGATGGCGGGCTGATGAGAGTTGAGGATCGAACCCGCGTGAGGAATAGAAGCGCCTGGAAGCACGTAAGTAAGCGCTTGTAGCCTGCTTCACGATGCGCACTAACTGTCCCTTTTATCTTGCAGGTACAAGTTCGGAGCTTTAGAGAAGCTGAAGGGTGCTGGAATACCCACTGGATTCGGCGTGGGAAGGAGTAATGGCACGTGAGTAATAAAGTTGCCCAATGTCTTTAAACGCACCTTCTTTTGTCTTTCAGATGCCGGATGCAGCGCCGAAGGCCTCTGGAGCGTGCAAAGAGCTGGTAAGCTTTTGTCTTTCAGATGCCGGAATGCAGTGCGAAGACCTCCGGAGCATGCGAAGAGTAGGTAAGCCTTTGTCTTTCAGATGCCGGAATGCAGCGCGAGGCGTTGGTGACAGCCGATGGACCAGGTAAGAGATGCGCTGCCACTGAAGACCGTAGTGCTAACCTGTTCTTTCTTTGTCTTTACAGGTGCTGCTGAAGACTGGATTCCAGGATGGTAAGCCTTTGTTCCCTTAGGCCCAGGATCAGAAGCAGAAGACACGATGAGCGTTCTGCTGCAGAGAATGCAGAATAACGCAAAGCAAGATTCATCCATCGGGTGTGGTTTAAATAGCCTCCTGTAGTGCTTAGGTGTCTCCTTCCACAGCCTCGCCTAGGTGAGAAAAGAGTTCCTGCTTTCCAGAAGAGTTCCAGTGTTCTGAACCTAGGGAGTGGCTCCTGCCCCACCCAACAGGAAAAGTAGTCCCAAACAGAAGAGGATCAGGGGCTCAACTGGCAGGTAAGTAAGCAGCATGGTCTGCTGCAGGTAAGTCCACCCAAGCATTATGAGCCCGTCGCTTCCAGCGCTGGGACTGGGCATCTTTATGAGCCTGGTGCCACTGGCGCCAGGACAGGGTCCAAAAGGTCCCAATTGGGACTGGCTGGCACTCGGAACCGGGGTTATGGGTCTGCTTCCAAGGGAGTCGGGCAAGTCCTGATTTTTTGGAAGCAGAGATCATGACGGAAATACCAAAATAATAATAAAAAGTGAAGAGCAGAGAGGTGTAAGGAAGAATATTATCAGATGCAAGTTCTGAAAGGAGAAGCAGAGGAGGTGAAGGGAGAGTATGCTCAGAGGAAAAAGTGGTGAAAGGAGGAGTCGAAGGGGAGGTGATAAAGGGAGGAGTAGAGAAGTAGAAGAAGAGCAGACCTGAAGAAGAGTTGGAGAACCAACTAGTGAAGGAGGGTGTCTGGCGAGGGAGACACACACCCTATTCAAAGGTAGTGTGTGATGCTTGTGGGTAATATTTTTCATCCACTGAGTAAATCACATTATGGTCAATTTTTAATGGTCACAAGAATTGTAAGTGATGGGCCCATCTTGAGTCAAGTGTTGGAGAGTATGAAGAACACATTTACAGAAAGAGGATATTCATGATCTTAGTAAATCACATTATGGTCAATTGTTAATGGTCACAAGAATTGTAAGTGATGGGCCCATCTTGAGTCAAGTATTTGAGAGTATGAAGAACACATTTACAGAAAGAGGATATTCATGATCTTAGTAGACTGGCTGATTGCAAAATTATTTTGCACACTCATCAGGAGACTTGCTTTTAACACAAATGGCCAGATGTACTCCAAGTTTTCAGGTGTGATCCCAAGACTAAAGTGTTTTTTGAAAAGAAACATATGTTTTCTTACAAGCCAAGTAGGAATTGATGAGCTTTTTTAGTAAAAAGTTGTCTGGACGTTGCAGACAAACTTTTCAATGTTTAAAATGATTAATTGGAACAATGTTGTAATGGGTGAAGTGCTGTATTATCTGAAAACTGGGGAGAAGATGTTTTAGGCATTTTGCCAAGAGTGATACAAGCAATGTCATTTATACTATCAGATGCCCCTGTCTTAGACGTTATGTCGCAAAGCAACATCCGGTAGGTGGAACATGGGTCTAATATTAGATTAGGTAATCTAATGTCACTGCTACCCAGACATTTTAAAGAATTTGGACATCAAGTTAAGAAAATGCGGTTTCAGATTGTTGAGGTACTCTTCATAACAAAGAGTGAATACAATGTGCAGACATGACTGTCAGTGAAAATGGTATTGGGGAGGTCAACTAAGCAATCATCTTCATACTGGGATGAATGGAACTTTTTGTATGGTATTTGTGGGAAAGCAGCATTAAGTAAAATATCAGGCATCTTACAAAGTTCTTAAATTTCCATTGAAGGAGATTACCTGTTGTGGCTCAGAGTACCTGTTGTGGCCTAGATCTTAAGGAGCCATTTCACCGTCTGACAAACAGCCTCTTGCCTCTTGCCGGTGGAAGTGTCACAGTTGCAAAGTTGTGCTTAGACAAAGAGAAACTAATTTGCGTAGAGCCTGCAACCAAAAATCAACCCTCATTCTTCCAGCCTTATGGGGTTTACAATTTGGCAGGTTCCCTGTGATGAAGAAGAGTTGAACCTAACAAGCTGCTTCCCATGCTTCCAAAACCTTTACCTACTTCGGATTCACATGCCATGAAAGTAAAGGAACCCAAAATAACAGCAGCAATGACAAGACAAATGGAGTTTGGCAGAGAATGGTGATAGAGAGGACTACTGGGAGGACAGCAGGAGGACAGCAGGAGGATAGGGCTGAAGGCAGGAGTGTCATCTTATTATATCATCTTAAATAGTTTTCATAGAGTGTGGATAATTGTTGGGGAATGGAGGTGGTGGACCATGAGAATGGGAGAGGGTTGGAGGAAGAGAGGAAGAGAGAGTTGCCATCAGGGCGAGAGGAGTTGTTGGTGAGTGAAGAAGGCAGTGCTTTAGAGAGAGAGAGAGTGAGAGTGTTTTGCAGGTGCTGGTGGAAGAGAAATTTACCACCAGAAGAAGAGGAGCTTTTTGGAAGTGGAAGAGGTTGGTGAAGAGCAATCGGAGAAACAACAATCCCTGAGACAGAGATTTAGTGGAAGTTCCTAGACACCAGTGTCTGGAAGAGTAGAGTTAGAGGAGGAGTTATCATGACTATACCTAAGGATGTGGTAGAAGCACAGGTACTCCTTATAGAGAGAGAGGGAATAGGGAGGTTTCAAAGAACCGAGTCACTCCATAACAAAATCTAAATCAGGTGGAAGGAGGTGCGCGATGGTGCATTCTCACTGGTGGTCAGGTAGTGGACCACACAAGGCATCCAAGAGAGAATTCTCTTGGATCAGGTTCTCCAGACTAGGGAGCTACCCAACAAATAGGGAACTCCCTGAGCTTGACTGAGACATGTGACAACAGTCTTTCAGCCGAATACATACCGCTCACAACTTAACCTCCTAGAGCGGTTCTTCTTGCTTTTTCCAAGACTGGTTTGAATTGGCCATGATTCATTGCACTCAAAAGACAAGGTTTTGTGAACCCTGCGAAATCCACAACCCAAAGACAGTCCAGAGTCATCATTTGAACACTCAAGCAGGAGCAGACTGAGGCCAACCAATGAAAGTGTGCAGTACCCGCTGTATTCTTTTTTTTTTGGCTTCCCACAGAAACTATCACAAAGGCCCAGTAATCCTCAGAGAGCTCCCACTGAAACAAGCTGAATTTTAGTTTCCTTATTGCTACCCTTCCCACTTTGACTTACCGCTTTCATTTGCCTTACCTAATTGACTGTATTCCCTGTAAATATGTAATACCATTCTTTAGCTTGACACCAACCTTAGTCTTTTCGTGGGTCCCCCACATGGCACACTCTTTGACAATGTATACTCCATAGTGGTAGAAGTGGAACTGTGACTCCGGTGAGAGAAGGGCAAGGCAATAGCATGGTGCAACATGCATGTCAAGGAGTTGCAGCTGAGGTAGGTTAACAGCTAAATGTGTGCACAAGGCAAAAGAAGGAGGTCCTCATGGATGATTTTTCATGGTTTTCTATCAGTCATTTGGAACATTGTGCTATCGTGTTTTCTATTGTGCATGTTCTTGCTTTCATTTGTTTCCGGCGAAGGTGTAGAATAATCAACATTTGAGTTTGGAGTATTGAGCATACTAAACTCAATCGGTGAATCCTCACCCATGTCTCCTCCAATAGCCACATCCACTATTTTCCCAGGGCCCTTTCAGCCACACTATTAGGTAGTATCACCTCCACTACCGTGGCGAGTATCTGCTTAATTGCTTGCTGTTGGTTGGCTAGCCATTGTAACTTCTATGGTATTCAAGCTTGGCCTAAAATTAGTCATCATCAATGCTGTCATCGTCCTGGGAAGTTCTTGCTGAACTATCAAGGCTTGAGTGAACTGCATCAGGCACGTGTCTATTAACTTTATCTTCAAGGTCAGGCATTGCAGAAAAGTTTGTAGGAGTTGGTGATGTAGCGAGTTCATTGTTACAGGCATTTCCTTCAGTGATGCACATCTAAGATTCAGGCACATATTCACCAAAGAATTATTATTGTCGATATTGACCATCAAGTTAGGCGAGCTGGCCGCTACAGGCGGACCTGCAGGTTTTGCTGAGGAAAAGATTGGGAAGAAATTGGAGGTCTTCTCTTGTTCCCATGGTATTCTGTCTACAGATCGTGTACACCTTACGATCTTTACTGGCATTGACACGTTCTGTGCTCGCCCTCTGTACTTCAAGTAAATGGGTCTCACCCTCAGAGCATTGCCTTGGGTCTCCAATGTTTATGTCACCCACGGCGTCAGTGGGAACCCTTAACACCTGTTGTCGGCAGGGTTTGGAGAGAATCAGATCACTTTTTACTATGGGCCAACTACAATTCACCAGTCTACGTAGGGAATAAATGCGAGGGGACAAAGGCTTGGATGCTTTTTTCTTGAGTCTAGGGCCTTCCCTTCTAGGCATTAGGCTGTGAGTATTATTACAATGTATATCTAGAAGGCTTTTTCCTTCAAATCAGCATATACCAATCAGGGGTATAGGCTGTATCAAACAACCCGTTAAATTACCATCAGGACCAGCATAGACTTCAGTTAAGTGCAGTAGATGGAGATTTTCCCAGCGCTAGGAAAAATGAATATGCCTATGTGTGGGCACTGCAGGGGTGCCACTTAAAATAAGCACCTATGTGCCCACTAATGCAATACTATAAGGTAGGGTGTCTTTGTAGGGTGCAAGTAGCTCATAGGGCCTTACTAGGGGGCCCACAGTCACTGCACACACACTCTAGAACTTTAATACACTTTTTTTTTAAATGCATTTAGTGCATGTTAACACACTGAGAGCTATCTAATGTGATAAGCCAAAAGCTCTCCTTTCCAATCAGCCACACTGACCAAATGTAACCATTTCCAGGAGCCTCCAGCATCTCGCGTCCCTTGCCAGGCGTTGGGCGCGGTCCAGCAAACTCAGAACGGGGCACAGGAGCCACCAATTACCTGTTGCCCCTCTCTTGCCGACCGCCTGCTCCACTCACCGTGTATGCCTCCACCAGTCCTCGGTCTCTGGCAATAGGCACAGCAGATGCACCAAGACGTGGACAGCAACAGCAGGTAGTTTCTGACAGGGCTATGGGCTGCTTAGAGGAAAGCACCTCAGTACGCTATGGACGTGCATGTCAAGCCAACCTTGCATCGATCAACATGTCTCTCTCTGTCAGCTGCTTCCAACACGCTGCCCTTTTCTCAACACCCTTTGTCGAAAGCCTTTATTTGAAAAAAGATTTTTTTGTTATTTAATTTTTGTTCTTCAGTTTGAGAATATTAATACCTATTTATTTGTTGACATCATTGTATCTAATGATGTCAAAGTGTTAGATGTATCCTAATTACCTTTCTTTGTTCTTAAATACTGGGTTATAGTTGTGGACTCACATTTAATAGGCAATGTATTATACAAAAATCAAACGTTTGCATGCATTATTATATTATAAATTACAAGAATACATAAAGTTAATTGCCCTGGTTTAGACCTTGGAGCTGTCAATTTTTTAATCTGTTTAGCTTCTTGTTGGCACAGTAGTGTTTGCCCATTTTCTCCCACAATATGAAGTTTAACTTGTTTTATTCCTGCACATCTGATATCCTTTATTGATGCCTGTGAATGTTTTTCTTGCCAGTGAGTATTTTTATTTTTGTTTTGATTGCTTGAATGTGTTCCTGTATTCTTGTTTTTAATTTTCTTATACTGTTTATATATTTTTGTTGGCATATGCATTCCATCATGCACCCCCCCACATTCTGTGTTGCACTTCATGAAATCTTCTAAACTGTATGTTTGCCATTCGGCAAAGTGATGTTGGTCAATGTAGCTTCCATATATTGACAAACATAGCATTTCCCCCCCTTTTTTTTAACACTTTTTCATTTGTTTTGTAACCAGATTCCCTTTTTTACCCTAATTTCCTGGTCAGTTTTTAGAAAGCTTGGGCATATTGTTTATGTAGTACTATTTGCTCTCTGATATGTTATGCTTGGTTTGTTCTAAATTCATTTTTTTAAATCTTTGCATGATGTAAGAATATTTCAATGTTTGTTTAATATTTTTGTTACAATGTAATTCTGCCAACTTTGTCTTGTTACAAATCTTACTATGTTTCTTTGAGTTAGGATTTTGTTTTTTACTCAGCAGAGATGGTCTTGATATTGTAATTTTTTTTAGGCATGTTCGATTATTTTTTTTATTTTGTAGCTTCTTTTTGTAACTTATTTGTTGAGTTCTTCTGCCTTTAGTTGGTAATCATCATTGTTGCTACAGTTCCTTTTGTTTGTAAAAATTCTCCATAAGGTATGTTATTTAGTATATGCCTTGGATGGTTACTCTGTGCATGCAGAATAGTATTGCCTGATGCTGGGTTTGTATATATTATAATTAGTATTTTGTTGTTTGATGTATATACCTCTAAATCTGATAAACAGATTTTTGTTTTAGAACAGTTCATTGTCAACAAGTGACTCAATAGACACCGCAACCAGACCGAAAATCTGAGAGCGGACTTCCCCCTCGCCCCACGAGCCCACCGTCGTTCCAGTTTACAGAGGGAATAAAAAAGTTTTAAACTTATGGTGAAAAACCAAAACTGCATCAATCATGTTGAAAATTCATTGGCAGGGAGCTTCAAAGCCAGAGAAAGAGTGACCTCCCCATTTTGCCCATCTAAAGGAGGGAACTGAGAGTAGATTGGAGGAAGCAGAGTGCAAACATCTACCTAGAGCATAACGGAGGAGTTTGGAGGTGATAAAGTTAGCCAATAGACCATGCAGCACACAATGCACAGTATGTGAAATATTCGTGTTTCCACCGGCAGCCGGAGCAGAGAGCGCATAATAGGCAAAATGTGCTCTTGTCAAACAGCTTTCAGCAGCACTCTGGTGGCTGCATTTTGTATTCTTTGAAGTTGACCGATAGCTACCTTTGGCAGGTAAAGGTATAAAGCATTGCAATAGTCAAGCCGGCTAGAAATAAAGGCATTGACTATTTGAATTTGATGAAAAAATCTCCCAATCTCCAGAGGATGTTTGAGAGACTTCAAATGAAAGAAACAAGCACTCTAAACTTGGGATACCTGGTTCTCCAGCGATAGTTAAGAGTCAAGCCAGAAGCTAAGTTCCTAGCTTTTTGCACCTGCAAAGGACAGTTTCCTAAGGAAGAAGAACAAAATTGGGACACCCATTCAGCCACTTTGACTTACTCATAAACCAGCACTTGGACTGACTGTATAAGCAGAGCATGTCAACAGCTCAGTCTTCTGAACATTAAACCTGACCCTGTTTTGACTCATCCAAAAGTTGACCTGCTCCAGGCACGATATCAACCTTCTTCCAACTTGCGTCTCAACCTCACCAAGCTGAATAATTAGCTGAGTATCATCAGCATAGATATAAAAATGAACTCCAGCCGACCTTATCAAGTGAGCCATTGGTAGAATATATATATTAAAAAGTAGCAGATTTAAGGAACAATCCTGTGGAACTCTGTAAGAGATTGATTTAGCACTGGATTCAAAAGGAGGACATTACACTACCTGTGATCTGTCAGCTAGAAACGAGACAAGCCACTTTAGGGAACTATCCGCCACCCCCAAACCACTTACTGTTCACAGAACAATATTGTGATATACTGTGTCAAATGCCAGATCAGTGACGTACAGATATCCTACTTATTCATCCATTTTCGCTTACATTCCATTCAACATGATCAGGATGTCACCAATATAATGCCACCAATAGACGATATTGTTATTCTGGGTAAATGGAAATCCAAGCATGTTCTATTTCATTGTCTCGGGAGGATGGCACAGGGGCAATGTGCTCACCTTGGAAGCAAGACGACACAGAGCAACACAGGTTCGATCCCCTGGTCCACGCTTAGAAACCTCTGGCTATTAAGTGTGTTATAAATAACCTATCATATCATATCATATAGTTGCCCATGAACACATTTTCATACAATCGGGCATACTTGGCACCAATAGCTGTTTCTTTGTTATATAGCTCTCCATTGAAATAGAAGACATTGTTGTTAAGTGTGCACGGTAAAACTTTTAGTATCATCTCATTTTATTTGTTGATGTAAGGATATTGTTCTTGTTTTGAGGAAATAGTTAGCCTGGCCAATTCCTTTCTCATGTTTTATGCGAGTATGCATCTCATGTTTTATGCAAGTATGCAATGAGGATACATCCAAGGTTACAAATGCATAATTGACATTCCGCTCTACTTTTTCTAGTTGTTTTATCACATCTTTTGTATCTCTTATATATGATGAAAGATTTTGAGCAAGAGGGTTGATACATTGGCCTCTGTATTTAAATGATGGTTCTGTTATAGAGCCTTAATACATTTACTATTGGTTTGCAAGGTGAACAATTGTCATCATCCTTGTAGATTTTAGGCATAAAGTAAATTGCTGCTAAGATTGGATCTTTTACTTGCAAAACAATTAGCAGTTTTCATCCAATAGTTCTCTATTGGCTTTTTATATGTAGTCTTGTCTTGTCATTATCACAATTTTGCCTCCTTTGTTGGCAAATTCCTTAAGAGAATGTAGTGCTTAGTGCTCCTACTTGGTCAGATTGAAATGTGTTCTCTTTTTTGTGGTTTTTTCTATGCTCCTTTTACGTCTGTCATTACTAATTTATTATATATATCGATAGAATTATCTTTTGCTAGATGTGTAGAATGTTGATTGTGTTTTTATTAGAGAGATTATGCATGCATCTTTTGGAATGTCCATTTCATTTTTAAATGTTTCAATACTGTTACAGAAACTTTATGGTAACTGTGGTGGTTAGAAGAAGAACACAGACTCTGTTTTTCCATTTTATTATAGTGTTTTTTAAATCAAAGGTCGAAACGCCTAACTTTCCCTAAACTATGGATGTTCCCTACCGAAAATACTAACTACGGTGCTCGTCAGTCATCAGTGAGAGTCCCAAATCAGATTCAGTCCACTGTCCAAAGATAACCTATCCTGACCCTACCACTATTAGAACAATTAAAGTAGAGGAGAATGACTCCCTTCTCCTAATGGGTAGGATTTCCCCAAGTTCAGTTCAATATAGTATTCATAGGTAGTTTTTAGCAACTGCTATCATCAAGTCACACAGCTCAGAGACTGGATTTTTCCAGGTCTCAATGGTTTCCTTCACTTGTTTTCTCTTCTTTTTCTTTTTCTTGTCTTCTCCTTTCATTCTATTGTTTATTATCACTTTCTTTTACCAGGATATGTCAGCACATTTATCTTTATTCTCACACAAGTTCTTCCAGTATTTTATTGCTCACTCTTTATCTTGACTGGGACGAGTATGAGCATTCCAGTAACAATTCCCACTCTCTTCGGGTATTTTTAATACTTTATGAGCGTTCCAGTAATGATTTTCACTCTCTTGAGGTATTCTCAAAACTTTATCTTGACTGGTACAAGTATAAGTGTGTTCCAATAATGATTATCACCCTCTTTAGGTATTTTCTATACTTTGGGCCTCATGATGAGTGTTGCAGTAAGGCAACAACGGTGCCAGTAGTGCAACCGGCGCCGTTGTTACCTCGCCGCAATTATGAGTTCTGCTCGCAGGGCCGCTCTGTACGCCTGGTCAGACCAGATGTGCAGAGCAGCACCCCTAGCAGAACAGGATGCTAGCAACGGTCCCGTAATTAACGGGACCATTGTTACCATCTCCCATTCCCACTGAGCCCTGTGGGGGCTCAAATGGGAATGGGAATGGGGATGTACCGGGTCCGGGTCCCGCAAATGGGAGTTACCGGGTCCGCAAAGGTCGGAATGGCCTGGTAATTCCCATTATTCGGGACCCGAACCCAAGTTTGGGGGTAACCATGCCAGTAAAAATAGCATGGCTACCTCCAAACTCGTAATGAGTCCCTTTATCTTGACTGAGGCGAGTATGAGCTTCCAGTAACAAATGTCTCTTTCTTCAGGTATTCACATTGCTTTATCTTGAATGGGATGAGTATGAGCGTTCCAGTAACAATGCTCATTGGCTTCAGTCCCCCTCCTGGGTCACCCATTTTCCCTGTTACCTATTTTCAGCAGGGATAACGCCACTGGGGTACTTATTGACTGGGACCTTCTCCTTCCTGTGTCAGAATGGTGTTGCACCTCTGCAGGAACATCACAGATTGTTCCTCTGTTCACTTCACTCTGCAATACTTCTGCCAATGTGATATCAGCATCATTCAGGCACGCCCAGGTCCATCGCGACTCACCTGCAGTCACGCTACCACTTTTCCTTTGCTCAGATGAAGGACGCTGTTCGGTATACCTTCCCTTCAGCTCAGCATTCGACATCTCTTCCCTTTCCCCTTCGTCTTGTGTTGGCTGCTTCACCTTGTGCTCTTCCTTGCATCAGACGCTGCACATCCAGGACTCCTTCAGCAGGTCTCGGCCAGCGGATTTGAAACTCCCAGGCTTTCTCTCATTCTCGGGCCTTGCCTCTCAGTTTTATGACATTCTCATGGGGCTTCCCTGTTACCTTGTCAAAGTCCTGCTTTCCTTTTAGATTCATGCACGGTAGGTTTCCAGTGATCTTCTTCATCCCAGTTTCCTTTAAGTTTTCTTTCATAGACACCAATGATGTGTTTGGTGGACAATAACACATTTTGAATTTTTCCTCATGTCTTCCTTCATAGGAGGTTATTGAAGAAGGAGTAGTGGTACTTTTTTTAGGGTGTTCCTCACAGGAGTTGGATTCCTTGTCCCCAGCGCGGGAGTCTCTCCTGAGAGGTCCTGCTTGCCTCTACCACTATAGAGGGTGTTGCATAGTGGGCTCACCTCCTGAGACTCACAGAGAAATGATCCACTGAGGGAGAAGTGACGGATCATGCAATTTGTCACAAAACAAAGGTTGCTCTTTACAAACTTTGTCGAAATCTAAAGGTACAAAAATCTTTTAAACTATAACTGAAAAGTACTTCAGACAGAGGTAAACAACTTTGACCAAATCATACAGTGACACCAATGAATGTAGAAGAAACAGAAGATATCTATAGTATTGAATCTTTTGCAAATGAAATGGACATTCTAACAGATGCACTCAGAAGCTCTCAAGTAAAAACACAATCAAAAGTCATCCTGTGTCTACTACAAGATAATGCTTTTGATATATTCAACAAATTAGTAATGACAGACCTAAAAGGAGCAGAAAATAAAAGACACAAAAAGAATATATTTAAATCTGGCCAAGGGGGAGAACCAAGCCCTACAGTCCCTTATGAAAAGCCTAAGAGTAAAACCTGCCAACAAAAGAGATACACTTTTGATCAAGACACAACTACATTCTAGAAGCCAATAGGCAACTATCGGATGGAGGAAAACTGCTATACCAAAATCCATAGAGATACTGTTGTAAAAATCCAACAAACATCTGCAACTCAAATTGGAGAATGGAATCAAGCAGGTATATTCGATGATGATGAAACAGCATTTTTGCAAATAGGATATCAAATCTTAGCAACAGTTTACTTTAGCCCTAAAATCCACAAGGATTATGCAATTTTTCCACTTTGCAGACTGATAATGAATGGAATAGTCTCTATTTTTGATCTGGCATACAAATACAAAGGCACATTCCTCAACCCTGTCTCAAAATCTTTTAAAAGAGCCACAAAAGATGTCCTTTAACAATTAGAAAATGTAGAGTGGAATGATAATTATGCATATGTAACCTTAGCTGTGTCCTCATTTTATACCTGCATAAAACATGACAAAGGAATTGATTGTGTCAGCTATTTCCTCAAAACAAGATAGTTATTGTTATGTAAACAAAATGAGATGATACTAAAGATGTATTTCACACTTAACAATGTTTTCTTTTTCAATGGAGAGCTGTATAAATAAAAACAAGCCATGGTGCCAAGTATGTACCTTGGATGACATGTTGCTCATGGGAAACATTGAAAAAGAACATGCTTAGACACATCTAGCATTTACCCAGAATAATAATAAAGTCTATTGGGGAAGTTATAGTGATGACATCCTGATAATTTGGAATGGTATGAAAACGGAATTGGATGAATAAGTAGGGTATCTTAACTTTAACAACTACAATGTAACATTTATAGGAAAAAATATCTTTCTTAAATTTAGAATGGAGTTCAGAGTATAGTCCAACAGTACAGTAACAAAACAACCAAAAATTAATTATCAAATTAATCATAACAGATCCGGAAATAATTATTTAACAAAAAAAAGGAGAAACTGTTGCGAAATTGATGATTACCAACGGAAAGCAGATGAACTGAAAAATAAATTCTAAGAAAGAGGCTAAGGCTGCAATGTACAGATAATCAAACACGCCCTAGAAAGAACCATATTAAGATTTCTAACAAGACAAAGCTCTCAGAACAACATTGTAACTAAAATATTGAAGAAACATTAGAATATTCTGACATCAGACAACGATTTCAAAACATATATTCGGAATAAACCAAAGATAACATATCAGAGAGCTAATAGTATTAAAGAAGCAAATACGTCCACGGTTTCTAAAAACAGACCAGGGAAACTAGTACAAAAAAGGAAAACTGGTTACAAAACAAATGTCAAGGTTTTTACACATGTGGAAAATGCAATATTTGTTAATGTACGGAAGATAAATTGACCAAAATAACATTGCCAAATGGCATAAAATACAGTTTGGAAGACTACATAAAGTTCAACACCAATTTGTGGTGTACATGATAAAATGTGTATGACAGCAAAAATATACAATAAGAACATTAAAAACAAGAATACAGGAACATATTTGAGCGATCAAAAACAAGAATGAAAAATACAGAATGTCTGTAAACTGGCAAGAAAAGCATTTCCAGGCATCAATGCAGTACATCAAATGTGCTGGCATAAAATAAGCTAAAGTTCATTTTAGGGGAGTGCATTGTGAGAAACTGATATGCCAGCAGGAAGCTAAATGGATAACATAATGGACAGCAGGTTCCAGCATCTAAAAAATTACAAAATGCTTGCAAATGTTCAATTTTTCAATTATACATTTCCGATTTCATGCACTTTTTCACAATATATTCATTAGTGCACAACTAAAACCCAAAATGTAAGAGTAAAGAACTTTAATTAGGATAGAACTAACATTTTGAAGTGCAAAAAATATGTTGATACAATGGTGTCAACAAATGAATCAGTATTAATATACTCAAAATGAAGAACAACAATGAAATAGCAATAGATATTTTCAAATAAAAACGATTTAAAATATAAATATTGTAATATTAATTTCATGAGTAGTAGTGGATTGGAAACAAAGAGAATAAAACATATCAAACATATTAAGTAGAATGGAGTTCGGAGTATAGTCCAACAGTACAGTAACAAAACAACCAAAAATTGATTATCAAATTAATCATAACAGACCAGGAAATAATTAACAAACCGAAATGACAGCATTCAAATCATAAAGATACAATCCGTTAAATAGAACGTGACATGGTTGTAGTAGCATTTAGCAAAATAACCCAAAAAACCGAGAACAGCGCTCCTGTAATGTCATTGTGTGTACATACGACTTGTTGTACAATTAAATCCCCTATTAGAATGAGGAAAATGTACAAAAAGAAGCGTGTGCAGCCAAAGTGACAGACAAGCTTTATGTTGCAGGCCACACCAAGGATGTGTTAGCGCACACAGAGAGATACTCTTAGAAAATGTGCAAGGTAAGCAAAACAATTCACTAGGTTTGAATAAATGTAATATCTATAACATCAGTAAATGGTAATGTTCGAAAACAATTAAATCAATAAATGTAACATATGAAGTATTATGTAAACATACTAGCAACCATACATTAGATTCATATGTGTGTTCATGCAAGAAAATATTGGACAAATATAAGGTACCTTTTATTATGTATTTTAAGAGGAAAATACATAATAAAAGGTACCTTAATATCTAAAAATAGCATTCGAAAGTAAGAGCTAATTTGACCAAAGAGGGAGCCATTTTTTTTTAAAAAAGGGAAATAAATGAGAAACAATACGCATTTTTGTTTTTTATATAAACACTGTGTTTTGGTTATTGCTCTCCATCTTACTTTTCTCTCTTTTTTCTATATGTGAATTGAAGTAATTATTTTGAAAAAGTAAATCCCAGATGAACCTACAGGAGTGTAGAAACACGTGTTGGAATAACAATGTGAAATAAAAATAATTAATGTATAGTGTATAATTTTAAAAAAGAATAAAAAAAAAACAACAATAAGTTACAATAAGGAAAGGCGCAAACATCATGTCAAATTACACCAGTTCATCTAATAATCTAAGCAGCAATACAGAAGAAGCTGAAATATGAGGCAAGCAGCCACAATCCATTAACATGTCAATCAGCAATTCTGCACAAGGCATGTCTACTCTGCCTTTATTATCAAAAGAGTCTGATTAATTTTTTCCCATTGTAAATGTTTTTAAGTAATACAGATTGTGACAAAACCTGTTTGCTCCATTGCATATCATCTAAGCATTTGCTCAATGTTTAGCACCCATGCAAATGTTTAATAATCTGTCCCCAAGACATAATAGTATCCTACTGCTATACTGATGAAGTGGCTGTCATAGTGCAGACTGTTTGTATTTATGTCTGTAAGCATGGGTGCAGTTATTGTTGTGCAAGCGCAATTATTTATTATTTCAAAAACAATCATCATTATTTCAAAAAACATAATTCAATATTTATTTTGTATGTATTAGCTACAGAAGATGCTTCATTGGGTAATGAGAACTTGCAACTACAACTAGATGTGAAATATAAATTGAAAAATACATAGTTATACTAAATTAAATTTGGAAATGTAAATCACTTTTGCACAATCAAAAGTTTAAAGTATTTTTTAAACTATTGTTCTCTTTCCAGAGCACAGAACATCAATCGTCCCATTTGAACATAGAAGATTTTTTGATTAAGGATGCTGTGGGAGAAGATGAAGAAGGCGTTTGGCGCCCGGTGGTAAGGAGGACTTCTGATAACCATGGAAAGAATGCAGTGCTGCCCCAATGCTGGCAGGGCAGGGTATGCTCTCATGATGCACCCCGAGTGGTGGTTTTGCCCTTCAACTTCATGCAGCTATGGTTGGCGCCATCCTTGTATTACAATGTTTCCAAGAAATGTATCTGGGGAAAAGTTATGTATCTATACATCCCTTTATACATGCCTTCTTTCTGCATAGAATCTTACATCGATATATTCATAATTTGTTTTGAAAGATTTGACAAAAGATCTCTGTTTATTCATATTACAGATAACTGCTACAAATCATTAAAATACTTCATACCATTCCACGTGAATTCATTTGATCATCAAACACTTTTACTCTCAACAAATAATTTCACTATAGTGCATCAATATTCTAAAACACCCCATCAATTTAAACATTTACTAGCAATAGTTTTGCCAAATGGGCTACTTCCTTTGGATGTTGTCACCAGAAAAGAAGGAAGGCATCACTTTCCTGATACTGGGAGGCCAGACGGGTCTCTGAGGTGGTGTCTTTCTAGTGCAGGCAGATCTGAAAGATGATAATGTGCTTTGAATGTAGGCAGAGCTGGGTGCTCTTCTACTTGTATTATCAACTGGCAATTACCAATTCTCTCCCATTCAATACTGCATGTTGTTAGGATGTCTGATGCTGAACTCTTGTGAAAAATATAAAATCTTTCAGATCGCTAGCTTGCAGCCTCTCTCCCATACCCTTCCCACAGACATCATTATCCCTTATGATGTGGCTAGCCATGCCAGGATCCTCTCTATTTTTCTTCCCACCTACCCCCTTAACCCTCCAACCCCTGTGACGATATACCCTGCCCACCCTTTGGGGTGTCTGGTGAGGTGATTATGGGGGTGGGTGCTGCCACCTATTCCGTGATGTAAGGCCAGGGGTGGTATGGGGAGGGCACCCGGTTCACCACCCCTTACACCTGGGTCAGAGGGCAGGAGTTTGTCACATGGGGCCTAGCAAGATATCCGCACCTTTAACTAAAACATTAACTGGTATGGAGGCAGATCCTGTATTTATTTATTTCATTTGTTGATAGCGTCCAGACCCGGAGGTATCACAGCTCTAGGTTACAATAGTTACAGAAGCATGGTAGTGTAACAGTTAATATCCGGCACTCATTTACAGATGGTATCCCTACATATTATCCCACCCAAACATATCGCCGTATATATGGTCGTCTGGAACGCCATAGGTGATATATTTGGGGGATAATTTGTGGGAGCAGGGGCTGCAGGGGTGTCCCCCGCACATTTAAAAGTAGGGTTGTTCCCCGCAGGGTCCATGCCTCAATATCGCCGCAAAAATATGGCGATATTTTTGTATTGCGATATTTTTGCGGGGACATTAACACATGGAACCGTTACAGAGGTGGTAATTAGGCGTATTTATTTAGAAGGCTCTTCTTGTTTAGATGTAGGGAAAGCATTCCATATGGAAGAGTTTGGAAGTATGGAAGAGTGTGTTATGTTCACTGCCAAAAACCATTTAATTGGCCTACAGAGGTAACCGGTTTACCAAACCAGAAATTGGGAAGTAATTCGCTCAGGCATCCAAGCATTAAGGCTGACGTGCACAGAGCTCTAACGCATCCATACATGTGCAGAATGTGAACAGAATTCAAGATGGCTGATCAGCATTAAATGAACTCTGTTCGAGGAATGTGGTAAAAGCGTGTTCCTCTACCTACAACGCCTGATTTGAAATGGATATTTGAAAGCAACCAGTTTCATACAGAAAGAGAAAATCACACACAGGAATAGGACAGGACCATATATAAGAGAGGCCAAAAGGTGCAGAGTTGTAAGTGTTTCGGGAAGATGCTGGTGTGTGTTTGGATAAGGCTGCAGAGAGGAAAATTTGCTGGGAGCAGAGGAGATTGGGCAGGGAAGAGACTGGTTAAAAGAACAAAGAGAGAAGAGGTGGAGTATAGAGTAAGATCAGAGAATGTTCTCGCAGCTAGGTCCGCGCTCAGAAATACCATAATAATAATAAAAAGTGAAGAGCAGAGAGGTGTAAGGAAGAATATTATCAGATGCAAGTTCTGAAAGGAGAAGCAGAGGAGGTGAAGGGAGAGTATGCTCAGAGGAAAAAGTGGTGAAAGGAGGAGTCGAAGGGGAGGTGATAAAGGGAGGAGTAGAGAAGTAGAAGAAGAGCAGACCTGAAGAAGAGTTGGAGAACAAACTAGTGAAGGAGGGTGTCTGGCGAGGGAGACACACACCCTATTCAAAGGTAGTGTGTGATGCTTGTGGGTAATATTTTTCATCCACTGAGTAAATCACATTATGGTCAATTGTTAATGGTCACAAGAATTGTAAGTGATGGGCCCATCTTGAGTCAAGTGTTGGAGAGTATGAAGAACACATTTACAGAAAGAGGATATTCATGATCTTAGTAAATCACATTATGGTCAATTGTTAATGGTCACAAGAATTGTAAGTGATGGGCCCATCTTGAGTCAAGTATTTGAGAGTATGAAGAACACATTTACAGAAAGAGGATATTCATGATCTTAGTAGACTGGCTGATTGCAAAAAATTTTTGCACACTCATCAGGAGACTTGCTTTTAACACAAATGGCCAGATGTACTCCAAGTTTTCAGGTGTGATCCCAAGACTAAAGTGTTTTTTGAAAAGAGACATATGTTTTCTTACAAGCCAAATAGGAATTGATGAGATTTTATAGTAAAAAGTTGTCTGGCCATTGCAGACAAACTTTTCAATGTTTAAAATGATTAATTGGAACAATGTTGTAATGGGTGAAGTGCTGTATTATCTGAAAACTGGGGAGAAGATGTTTTAGGCATTTTGCCAAGAGTGATACAAGCAATGTCATTTATACTATCAGATGCCCCTGTCTTATACGTTATGTCGCAAAGCAACATCCGGTAGGTGGAACATGGGTCTAATATTAGATTAGGTAATCTAATGTCACTGCTACCCAGACATTTTAAAGAATTTGGACATCAAGTTAAGAAAATGCGGTTTCAGATTGTTGAGGTACTCTTATTAACAAAGAGTGAATTCAATGTGCAGACATGACTGTCAGTGAAAATGGTATTGGGGTGGTCAACTAAGCAATCATTTTCATATTGGGATGAATGGAACTTTTTTGTATGGTATTTGTGGGAAAGCAGCATTAAGTAAAATATCAGGCATCTTACAAAGTTCTTAAATTTCCATTGAAGCTGATTACCTGTTGTGGCTCAGGGTACCTGTTGTGGCCTAGATCTTAAGGAGCCATTTCACCGTCTGACAAACAGCCTCTTGCCGGTGGAAGTGTCACAGTTGCAAAGTTGTGCTTAGACAAAGAGAAACTAATTTGCGTAGAGCCTGCAACAAAAAATCAACCCTCATTCTTCCAGCCTTATGGGGTTTACAATTTGGCAGGTTCCCTGTGATGAAGAAGAGTTGAACCTAACAAGCTGCTTCCCATGCTTCCAAAACCTTTACCAACTGCGGATTCACATGCCATGAAAGTAAAGGAACCCAAAATAACAGCAGCAATGACAAGACAAAGGGAGTTTGACAGAGAATGGTGATAGAGAGGACTACTGGGAGGACAGCAGGAGGACAGCAGGAGGATAGGGCTGAAGGCAGGAGTGTCATCTTATTATATCATCTTAAATAGTTTTCATAGAGTGTGGATAATTGTTGGGGAGTGGAGGTGGTGGACCATGAGAATGTGATGGAGCTTTGGGAGAGGGTTGGAGGAAGAGAGAGTTGCCATCAGGGCGAGAGGAGTTGTTGGTGAGTGAAGAAGACAGTGCTTTAGAGAGAGAGAGAGAGTGAGAGTGTTTTGCAGGTGCTGGTGGAAGACAAATTTACAACCAGAAGAAGAGGAGCTTTTTGGGAGTGGAAGAGGTTGGTGAAGAGCAATCGGAGAAACAACAATCCCTGAGACAGAGATGTAGTGGAAGTTCCTAGACACCAGTGTCTGGAAGAGTAGAGTTAGAGGAGGAGTTATCATGACTATACCTAAGGATGTGGTAGAAGCACAGGTACTCCTTATAGAGAGAGAGGCAATAGGGAGGTTTCAAAGGACCAAGTCACTCCATAACAAAATCTAAATCAGGTGGAAGGAGGTGCGCGATGGTGCATTCTCACTGGTGGTCAGGTAGTGGACCACACAAGGCATCCAAGAGAGAATTCCCTTAGATCAGGTTCTCCAGACTAGGGAGCTACCCAACAAATAGGGAACTGAGCTTGACTGAGACATGTGACAACAGTCTTTTAGCCGAATACATACAGCTCACAACTTAACCTCCTAGAGCGGTTCTTCTGGCTTTTTCCAAGCCTGGTTTGAAATGGCCATGATTCATTGCACTCAAAAGACAAGGTTTTGTGAACCCTGCGAAATCCACAACCCAAAGACAGTCCAGAGTCATCATTTGAAAACTCAAGCAGGAGCAGACTGAGGCCAACCAATTAAAGTTGGGAGTACCAGCTTTCCCAGAGAAACTATCACAAAGGCCCAGTAATCCTCAGAGAGCTCCCACTGAAACAAGCTGAAACAAGCTGAATTTTAGTTTCCTTATTGCTACCCTTCCCACTTTGACTTACAGCTTTCATTTGCCTTACCTAACTCACTGTATTCCCTGTAAATATGTAATACCATTCTTTAGCTTGACACCAACCTTAGTCTTTTTGTGGGTCCCCCACATGGCACACTCTTTGACAATGTATACTCCATAGTGGTAGAATTGGAACTGTGACTCCGGTGGGAGAAGGGCAAGGCAATAGCATGGTGCAACATGCATGTCAAGGAGTTGCAGCTGAGGCAGGTTAACAGCTAAATGTGTGCACAAGGCAAAAGAAGGAGGTCCTCATCTATGATTTCTCATGGTTTTCTATCAGTCATTTGGAACATTTAAATATCTCATTTGTGAAATCAGTCGTCTCAGTGCACAGATCTTACCTCCGCTGGAACCCATACCTAAAAACTAGAAAAATCAAGGCTGTCATTAATAGAATTTGGCAATGCATTTCAAAGTCTGCCTCACAAGACTGAGTCCTAGAGATGCTCAGAACGTCTTCCGTACGGTTGGTGTATTAGTTATTTCTCCTTGCATTTAAAGAATGAAGGACTGCAGTGGTTATTTTCTAAGTGAAACTAGCAAATTCATCGTCACATAAAGGTGTACTCGATTTTATAATTGTCATTTGGAATTATGATTAATGACAAGTTGTTTCTTTTGCCAGTGTACTCATCCTGCTTGTATAACCCTCTCTCCCCTCTCTGTTATCACTCTACATCTCTCTACTTGTATGTTCCCTCATTTATCCACTATTCTTCTTCCAGATAATGGAAATTCTCAGCGTGGGGGCCGGCGTGGCTATTTGTCGCTGAATTATGCTGGTCCAATGGAAGTTTCTGCCTCTGGATTAACCCCACCTACAGCTTCTGTAGTACGCTGACCTGACACTGAGACTGACACTGTGAACTACGTTTAATGTTTCATCCTATCATAAGCAGAATGACAAGCACCTTCTCCTACTCCCCACTGTGGAACCGATGTATGTGCTGGAAGACTATTAGCTGTTTTTTTAGTCTGGTATTTGTCGTCATATCTCCATACCTACCATTAATTCATTAAAGGGGGGCACACACATATTGATCTCACCCTTTCAATAACTATCCTATCATTCACCCAGTCTTAAACTCATCACTTTATGCTACTACTCAACCACCATGCTTTTTCTTAAACATTTATCCAGACAGCTGTTCATACTTGTGGTATGGCAAGGCCCCAGGCCCAAGGCAAGTCTCATATGGCATGTAAAAGATAAACATTGATCTGTGGGGGGTTTACTGCGAAAAATGATATGAGGAATGCCCTGTCTGACTATTGCATTTAGATGGGGATTGTTCCCTTTTTGAAAAGGGGAACAGGGGTAACCCATCTGTTTACAGGGTGATTTCGCTACTTTAGAGTAATGCAAAAATCTACATTTGTTTGTAGGCCTTACAAAGCTGGGTTGATGTGAATGTGGTCCTTTCCCGTACCCAGCTAAGTTTCAGGGCTGGGGTTCCGGAAGTCAAACAGTGCCATAATTGTAATCTCCTTTTGACCGAGTATGAGCACTACAAAGAACAGCCCTTATACATAGCATGCCTGGACCTTAAAACTGCTTCACAATGTGGATAGAACACGCTGTTGTCTGTCCCCTCTCATTTTGGTGTTGAGAAGTGCTTACTTAATGCCACTATTGGTCTTCATCAAGACAATTTAGCTAGGGTTATCTATTGTGAGAGATGGCAAACCTCTGATTGTTTTATGATGACGACGAGTGCGGCAGGCTGTGTCCTGTCAACCCTATTTAGGGGATTAAAATGAAAGTACAAAAAAAAACGACACAGATCTTGGGATCAGCTGTTAACATCCACCCTTTTGTGGCTATCTCCTATTGTTGATTGAAGCGTTGGTATGGCTCAATACAATAGTAGGTCTATTTTTAAACTGGAGAATACACTTATGAAGAGTATTCTTGCTGCAGCTCTGTCTACAGTAAATGAGCTTGCCCGCCATGAATTGGGGGCTGGATTCCTAGAGGACCAGATAATGCTAGCGCCCCTTGGGCTTTGGGTAAAGATCTGGACAAAAATTGCTCTCCACTTCTGCAAAGGTTAATGTTGGATGTAATTGAATGCAACACATGCCAAACAGGCCATCAGTACCTTATATTCACACCAGTTTTAGTGTGCTCCAGCTCTGGGATCAGTTCAGTAATCTTTGGGACATCCCTGTAGGAGAAAAGAATGAGAAATAATGAGTTAAAATCATGCGTTGGTTTTTAGTCCTATTTGGATATCCTTGCTACTACAAAAGTTTGGCTTTTGTATCCCATGATGCAGTTTGGGCAGTTACTGCAACACTCACTTATTGCTAAGTGGGCACATTTGCTAAATAGCTCTGTGTTTATTAAACGAGAGGAGGGATGAGACATTAGCACATCTCCTATTGCTTTGCGAATGGTCCAGGAGATTATGATCTAATTCCCTTCTTCCCCTCTTCCATTCAAATAGAACCAGGATATGGAAGGAAGCATTACGATGCTCACTACCTAGTATCCTAGACAGCTTTTAAAAATGACATTGCACGTACAAAGGGGATGAGGGGACTGGATAATCGAAACAAGATAGTGCAGGCGATGTGCTAGTTTAGCTGGAGAAAGACCTAAGAAACAGGAGTATTTGTGACAAACCGAAGTGCATTATTTTCATATGTTATATTTATTAATTGACTTTCTATTAGGCAAACTTTGCTTCCATTTTTATTGATTGGGATTTATGTGTGCTGTTATTTTGTATGGATTTTAATGTAACTTGTTTTTTATGCTTCATGGTGGTTTCCAATTGTATTGTTAATTATGTGATGTATGAGGATTGTTTTTAATATGAATAAACCTTGTGTAGAGGAGCAGCCACATGCCTCTGCAGGAAGTCCCGCCCCCTACTAGCTATAAATTGTGAGCCTCGACATTGTGCCATGTTTGACACCAGCCGTTGTAATTATTCCACGGTGAATATTCGAGAAAAGGTATCCATTCAGAAAGCCATATCAAATGTATTCCCGAAGAGAAGACAATCTAATGGAGGAGCTCCCTGAAGGAATATGAAAATAAGAGAAGGAGAAGAATGGAGCGTGACGCCCTGAAGAATGGCTGAAGAAGAAAACAAGGATAATATAAAAACTGATGATGAAATGAAGAATCGAGAGTAACTTTAAAGTATGAGAGAAGATTGCACGTGTGAGGATGCAAGCTGTTCAATAACTGTACAGATGCAGCAACGCAAGTAGATCAAGCAATCTTAGAAGCTGGCCATAAGTAGTGAATAGACTGCAGGCGGAGCCGCCATTATATAAAAGCTGGACATCAGTGTCACCAATATAGTAAGTTCAATCCCATGGAGAAGGATCGAAAGCTGTGGCACAGCTAAGAATTAGCTGGGATTGTGGCAAGACTATTAGCTGTCAAGAAGGGCTGATCCGGCCTGGTGTCAAGGCTGAAGCAGCCAAGACTGGTTATCTATTCTTGAAGGCAGTAAAAGCGAGATGCTGAATCATTCCTTGTTAAGGTACAAAGAAACAACACCGTAAGTGCCAAGATGTATTCATTTAAGACAATTAAATGCTACAAATTGGGCCGAATTGTGGTCTTCTGATACGTGAGCCAAGGATGGAAATAGAGTTTGGCATGTAGTTCCAGAACTATGATAGCATGCACTGCATCTCCCTTATATTCCTAGAGAGGAGAATACACTGCAAGGCCAAGTTCAAAGACAATCTTCATGGCAGAAGGCATGGGTGATGAGAGACGTTGGGCTAATTGGGTGGGGAGGGAAAGTCATGTCCACCTCCTGGCACCTGGGTATGAGCTTACATGCTGATACTGAGCTGAATGTCCAGACTGGCACAACCATGCCAACCAATTATAGAGGGCCATATAAGGAAGGGCCTTATAGTTTGTGAGCCAATGATATACTGTGTACTTAATAATGATGAAGATGATTTGCATTAGAGGTGGGCATACATTGTCCACCTGGTAGTAAGTATCCAATCACATATGAAACCCTTATAGAAAGTATACTTAGATATTCCACTTGAGCTATCTCAATAACCCATAGGTTTCTCTTAGTTTGCCAATAGTATGACATCATGTAAGATGAATATTTTGTATATTAGTGTGATTTTTCATTAACTGCTTTGAGAAAGCTTGTGCGACTTCCGTTGATGTCCGTTGTAACTCCCTGTTTTAGATGATTGATATTAAAACAGAAAATACTTTGCCATCTTTCTGAGTTGGTTTTGATTATTTGGTGTCCGAGTTATTCTGCATCCCATCCATTGCATGCGTGCTAACAAAGGTCTCTAACGCTCACTTGTTTATTACTCACATATTACTTTATTAAGCACTTTCATCCACTCTTTACCTATCAGCCCTTTTGTCCCTTTTCTCACCTCTTCCTCATGTATTCCTTCACAATGGCATTCCATTCTATGGGCCTCATTACGACCCTTGCGCTAATGGGTTAACGGTGCCGTAAAAGGCTGCGGCGCCGTTAACCCATTAGCGCCTGATTACGAGGTCCCTTTGCGGGACCCGACCTTAACGGCTGGTCTACACCAGCCATTAAAGTAGGGTCCCACAAAGGGACCTTGGTGCTAAGTACGGTACCGCAATTTGCAGTACCGTACTTAGAGCCTTCCCCATTGCCATTGAGCCCTAAGGGGTGAAAATGCTAATGGGGAAGGGCCATGGTTCAATGGGGAATTACCGCCCCGCCAACCTTGGAATGGGGTGGTAATTCCCCAATGAACCATGGCGGACACGTTACAACACCGGCACCAACCATGGTGCTAATAGCGCCATGGTTTAGCGCCGGTGTTATAATGAGGGCCTATGTCTATATCTACCAATCCTGTAACTGACCCATACTTCTGTAAAACTAGTGAAATCCTCATTGGGTTAATACTTTTACTTTACTTTAATACATTTATATAGCGCAGACATAGACCCAAAGGCGTGTGGGCACTACATGACATATACCACGAGTAACAAAAAGAGTAGAGGAGCCAGTATGCATCGCCGCAAGAGGTGATATTCCAGAGACAGCTCAGAATAATTTAATTGAAAAGATGGGTCTTCAATCTTTTCTTGAATTTTTCTAAGGAATCTATAGATCTCATTTCTAGGGGTAGGGCATTCCAAGCCCTTGGTCCAATGGAGAAGAAGGCTGAGTTGGCTACTCTGGCAGTTTGGCACTTTGGTTCAGACAAGAGGTGCTGATTATTCGACCTTAGTGTTCTCATATTATTTCTCTTAGTAAAGAGCTGTTGCAAATATCCAGGCATATGCTGAACATGGTGCCACTTAGCGATTTAGGGTGCATTCCCAGTCAGAGGATGAAAGCAATATGTTCTTTAGAGTGCCAAGCGGCCACCGTCACACCATTAACTCTAATTGAAACCGTCTTCTTGGGTCACTAGTAATGTGTGCATCTCATAGTGGGTGAAGGTGTGGTCTGATTGCAGGGCCTTGTTCCAGAAAGGATGGTCATGGTTCCCTTGCAAGTTAATGGCAGCCAGGTTTCCACAAGGATTTCTGTTCAGAGCAGGACTTGATATCATTCCCCCCAGCAGCAGATGACTAAATGAGTAGAAGATCAGCCTGTTGTTTATCTTCTATAAGGCTGTTGACGTGACCAAGCCCAGAAGAGTGTCCTAAGTGGAGTAAAGAGATAAGAGCCTAAGCTCAGAGAGAGTGTGAACACTTTTCCCTTGAAAGCATCCCTTCCATTTTCCATGTGAACTAAGAGTACTGCATCAGAAGTGAACGTCCAATGTGAAGCCTGTGACAGAGGGCCTACTCCTTTTGGAGTGCAAGGGTCTCCTGTGCTAGAGCAGGTAGGGGTCCCCTCACTCCTTTTACCAATATCAAATACCATGACTCTCCTGTCGAGCCAACCCGAGAGTGACTCTCAGGGGCTATCCCAATCAGAGCCTCTGAAGGGGCTCTGACAATGAAGGGAGTCAGGCATTAGCAACAGCACAAATAAAATAGTGACCAATGTGTTGAAATCCCATGTTCGTAGCTGAAGAACGGGACCGGGGAGACTATGAGGCCCAAGTGCCTCCACACCCTCTCTCTGATGCAGGGTCTAGAGGAAGTAGATGTGTATCCCCAGGCTTCCCAGTCCATCCATGACACTGCGAGACCCTCATAATAGCAAAGACCCTAAAGCTCAGCTCACTTTTCATGAGGAAGAGAAGGACAAGGGCCTGGAAGAGATATGGTATCAGAGAGCCAAAGAGACGGAGTACTAAGAGGAAACGTCCCTTCCAAATATGAAGACCCTGTTAACCCACCCCAAATTATATTCCCCAGCAAGGTTAGTGTAAATGGTACATCCAGTAGAAAGTGTCTATTTTGCAAATGGCCAATACTGTGCTTGACCATCAGAGAGACCGCTGCACAGGGGTGTGACTCAGAGACTGGAGAAAAAATCTGCTCAAATTATTTTAAACACAGGATCACCCCCCCAAACCCCCCTTTTGGGCAAGCAGCCATAGGTACCTACGGCAAATTGGCTCCAACATTGCAGAATGGTTTGCCAAAATACATTTTCGAGTAGCAGGTCCTGCTCGTCTCTGCTTGGACAGGGCACCCTCAGTAGTACTCTCCTATCCAGCTTCAAGATGTGCTTCCAATTCACCTTTTGTTTGAGTTTCACTTGCTTTGTTTACCTCTTATGAGCATTTATGCTGTGGCTCCCCTTATCTCTGTTCTTTGGTCTCTCTCTACCATCCTGTCCGTGAGCTTTGATCTTCATCTCAATTTTTTCTTCCTGTCCCTCGTCCTCCTTATGCTGCTTCTCATTTCTGCTCTTTCCAACTCCTTGCTCTTCATCTTTGGAATGCTGTCCCTCTAGATGTCTGTTCCAGCCCATCTCTTAATCAATTCAAGAAATTACTCAAATTCCATCTTGTTCAGTCTGTCATCCTAACCTTCACTTGTACCTAAAGTTTGCCTTCTGAGTGGCACTGTTACCTGGTCTTTGCCTTTTTCTCACTTTCATTTTTTGTACCTTCTCTTATTATGTTCAGCGCTTTCACTAAAAGCGCTATACGAGCGTTGTTAAATAAATAAATAAGATGGGGTCCTCCCTGGACATCAATCACAGCCTTCCAAATTAGGTGCAACCTGAGCATGCCAATTTCCACACTTGGGTGATACGAATGAACAACTGAACTTAATACATCAATTATTGATTTAAGTCTATAAAAAGGCTAAAGTATAACAGGGCACAGTTAGCAAGGGAATATGTGTAAGTTAGAAGCTGAAAGCTTACAGAGTTGGAGTTAGCAGCACAGTGCTGCAAGAAAGTTTCAGGAGGTGACAGAGGAGGAGGCGGGGAAGCAATTGGTGCAGGAGGAAGGGTGGAGAGGAGAACATGAAGAAAGGGGTCATCAAGAGGTGGAGGCAATAACATCAACAAAAGTGAAAACCAGAAGAGAAGGTAAAGGAGGGGAGAAATCATCTAGAGGAGAAGAAGGTGGTGGAATCCCAGAAAGTGGAAACTGGTAAAGTAGAGGAGGTGAAGGTGGGAAGGAATCACCCAGAAGAGAGGAAGGAGGCAAACATTAAGGGGAGAGAAGGAAGCCAGGAGGGGAGAGCAGGTCAAATTGACACATGAGGGGGTGCTAACAGACGGATGACATCAGGAGGTAAAGGGAGGTTTCAAGGTGGAGAGGAAAGCTAATCAGGAAAACAGTGGAGTGGAAGAAAGTGGAGAGACGAAGATCAGAGCATTGCAAGTCATCAAGAAGGATAGAGGATAAACAGGTTAATAAGTCAGTGGAGGAAAAGGCAGAAAGAGAGATAAGCAAGGAGAAGGAGGTGGAGGAGCCTGAGGGAAAGGATTAAAGCTTGGTGGAAAGATAACCCCCCCCCCCCAAGAGCTGCTAGAGAATCTGATATAGTTAGCCAAAGGCTCTCAAGACTTGCCAATTCTTGTGCCTACATCGATCGAAGCCAAGATCATCAGAGGTTGGAAGACTGGCTCATGATTCAAGGGCCTTGAAGACGTTAGAGGGTGGAGAGTTCTGCAGATCAGAGTGGCATCCTGACAACCATGATGAAAGACACTGACTGCCACCTATCAAAGGCAAGAAAGAAGTGCTGGGACACTTAAACTGAAAGACTCTGTGACTTTGTTTCACCACTGACTGACGAAGCCTGTGTGGGAGATGGAAGGGCTGGTGGACTACGATCCTCTAGCCAGCAGGATTTATTCCACATTTTCTTAGCAGTTTCCCATTACCCTGTTTCTAGTCCACATTAATCCCTGGACATATTTATGTTGTGGCATAAACCCTTTGAACTTGACTTTCTGGGCTAGTAGTTGTTGATCACCTGGCTGGGATAGTGTCCCCACTATGCCTCCTGCCTGGTAATTAGCCCACCTTATAAATAGAGTGAGTAGAGAGAAGTGTTCAACCTCCCCCTCCTCATTGTGTATCCTGTGCCCAGATATCCAAACATGTGTGCGCCCAGGGCCGGTCTTTGCATCAGACTGTCCCGGTGATTTCGTGGCGGCGTCTGCTAATAGGTTCACAGGACAAGAGTGAATTTAGCCAGTTTGGAAAAATGAGTGTGTTTCATTTCTTCATTAAATTGACAAATTAACTATAGGAAAAATTGCATGCAGACTACTAGGTTGAGACTCTCAGCAATGTGCAACATTTGTTTCCCCTGTGGCTGCTGTGAGGGTTCAGAATTGAGAAGCAGACACAAAGTGATACTGTTTTCAACATTAGACATCTTTATTCAAATAAAAGGGTTGGATAAAGGCCTTTCTTTCTCTATCCTAAAGAGAGTTTCCCTTCCTAGGAAACTGAAAGTAAACATCAGTCTGTGTCTTGTCGTCAAAATTATATACACTGTCCTTCTGTCCAAACCTATTACTCTGACCCTCACACTAGAAATTAACAACCAACGGTGTAAGGGAAGTGTCTATGATGTAGGTTTGGTAAAAGTGTTCAAAAACAGTTAGATAAATCCAACAAAAACAATCCTTGGATCCAGCGGGTGGTTCCCTTCCCCTGGATGTCTCCGGTAGGATGACACAAGTGTCTCTTTCAAACAATAGTTCCTTAAAGGTGGCAAAAGTGTCTCTTTCAAGCAACCACTTCTTAAGGATAGCAAAAGTGTCTCCTTCAAGCAACCACTTATTAAGCATGGCAAAAGTGTCTCTTTCATATAACCACTTTTTTTTTTTTTTAAGATCTCTTTATTAGATTTTCAGTAAATCATAACAACTTCTCATAGATTCAACAGAATCTTACAATAAGCATTAACATCCAAAGTTCCCGTACATCTTACATTATAGTCTTCATTAAAATAACCATCCTATTTGAAACATTAGAGCTATCACTACCAAATGTACTCACTAACATACACAAAAAACACAAAAGACAACATGAATGGTTAAGAGCAAGGAAAAGGAAAGAGAGAGGGAAGAAAACAAAAGAAAAGGTGGCGTGGACGCGGGGGGCGAGAGGTGAGTAAACTGAACTTCTCTCACTATTACCTTAAGAGCCCCTCATAGTCTCTCTACTATATCAATCATAAAGGGCTTCAAAGGGTCCCCATAACGATAAATAAGTATTCCTCTTCTTTATCTTTATTCTTCAATGAGACCTTATCATATTTTGATAGAACCTGTAATTCCGTTAACCAATCTTCAATATTAGGTTTCTTCCTCGTCTTTCAAATCCTGAGGATCAGCTTAATCGCTACCATCACAGCCCTGTCAATCCAGAAATTGTGTTTCCTAGTGCGCACACATCTTTCTTTATGTGAGAGAAATATTATGTTTGCTGCAGATCTTTGTAAGCTTATTCCAAAAATTAAATAAATTCTATCAACTACATCCTTCCAAAATGTTTGTACTCTCAGGCATTCCCACAGTAGATGTAAAAGAGTATCTCTATCAGTACCACAGCTCCAGCACAGCTCATCTAATTTCAGTTTCAATTTGAACATTTTTACTTTTGTCCAGTAAACTCTTCCAATTATTTTCTGTTGAATTAAACGCACATTTATATCTTTCCCTAAATTCATGCTCACTCTTAGAACATCTCTCCAATCTTTTTAAAAAATGACCTTATTGACATCATTCGACCAAGCCTCCTTTAACCCATTCCATGCTAAAAGATGTCCTACTTCTATGGGCATGAAATGCATGTAAGTCTGTACACTGTATTCTTGTCCAACTAATAGTTTACTAATCTCTGGTTTCATTCCAAGTGAGCCACCGGCCATATCTTTCCTTTGATTAATTAGGGAAACCAAATCCAAATATCTATTAATCTCTCTTTGTCCTAGATTATATTTACTTGTAACTCATACTTGATCAGGAAGTTTCTGCACAAACAATATGTCCCACACCCTTCAGCCATTTCTAGGTTTCTTCGCACTGAGTTCACAAATCGAAGGGGTCTTACTTACGATGAGAAATTCTATGGTTCTCTTTATAAATCTCTTTGATATTTTAGCACACTACCTGATGTATTTGTCCATCAGAAATCCTCTTGTGAGCTTTTTAGGTCTCCACTTATATCCTTCAACCAGGTATTTTGATTTGTTTGTTTTCTTAGAGTCTTTGATTCACTTGTTTTGCCATGTATCTGCAAACATGTATTTCTAGGACTTGAATGGACTTCCTGTTATACTCCCGTGCCAGGAACCCTTTAATAGGTTTATCAGATCCCCAAGTATACTCTCCTGCCAAGTATCTTCCCACAATGTCTTATTCCTCTGTGTTTTTCAAATGGATTACCTGATGTACTTCCCTGCCAGGAATCCCTTTCTGGGACTTGAAGATTCCCTGGTATGTTTCTCTGCCAGGTATCTTGCTCACTGCCTGATGTGCTTCATTCACCAGGGCTTCTTTTAATTTTCTCGCTGTCTTTGTATAGCACAGTTGTATTCCTTCACTGTCTATACTTTCTTGGCTTCACTTACTGCTTGTTCCAATTTTCCCCACATTGACATGTGCAAATTCTGCCTTTGTATTTCACTTGTTCATCATTCAAAATAGTTTTTGTATTGCCCACATGTCTATTGGTATGCCCTGGGGTCCCCAATGGCTTGGGGAGACTCACCGGTATCTGGTAGTGTTCCCAACCCGTGACATGTTGCTGCAGTGAAGCTTTCACTCTCGGGTGGCGTTTCCCACTCTGCAGACCTTCTCTCAGCTTCCTTGCCAGCTCTGCATACACCCACCAGTAAAATTGCTGGTGCTTGTCACGGCCGCGTCTCCATTAGCTGCGCTGCAGCTGCCGTCTTCTCAGAGGTTCTCTCATGGTGCTTGCTTTGTCTTCTGTGGCCTCACACCAGGTCGGTAAGTAATGTTGAGAAGTGGCAGCTTGGAAGCTTCTGCCTTTTCCAGCACGGTCAATTCCTGTGCTGTTGCCTGCTCCCTCGACTCTGCTTTCTGCTTCTACCTTTCTGCATGTTCAGTTTGGTGTTTCCTTCAATCCACATTAACTCCTTTCTCCTGTTCCTCGTCTTAGTACTTGGGGCTTTGTGGGAGCTGGAGTTCATAGGATTTATGGAACTTTTGAAGTCATATCGTTTGATATCTTGGTTTGGAACAAAAACCTCAGAGATATGAGATGTTAGGTGTGTGTTGTGTGTTTATGAGGCATGAATCGTATTATGCATAGAGTGTTCTACATGAAGGCATTTTGGAGTTTTACAACCGGAGACATGTGCATAGTGACAACAAGCCATCAAGACTTTAGGACTTATGAGGGTTTCTTCCTCATAAAGAGAGGAATACTGTCTCTCTCCTGATGGGGTCACCACCTTCCCACGACAGCCGTCTCCTCCCATGGGATCCTCCCGCATAGTACCACCCCCAGGGTCAGGATCGGGTAGCGGTTGCCATTCCCTGGCCACATGGGAGGAGATCTGTGACTGGGATTCAGTGATGACTCCACAGGATTCATTACACTGCCCTCCCGCTGCACGTGCTGAGTCCAACCGAGCATGTAGGAAGGATCTCAAGCTCATGGCAGTGTTTGGAGTCGGGAGAGTGTAACGAGAGTGCACAGTCTATGGAGCAAGGTAAGGAGCACGTAGGCTGAACTGGTGCAGGGTGATAGGGGTTCGAGCATGAGAAAGGAGTGGAGTGAGGGGTAGAAAATAAAATCGAACTTCTCTGTTGTTTGTGTTCTGGCTCCAGCAAAGAGATTGCTATCTAGTCCTTCAACATTTAACAAGTCTGCAGACATTTAATCTGAGTGCAGGTCTCAATGATTTTCCAAAAAGTACTTTATCCACAATTTCCCTTATTGTAAATTGACATTAATCAAATTGGGTTTCTTTTGACCAGTTGCCATAGGGTGCAGAGCCACGGTTTTGATGTCGTTTTTGCTTATTCTTATATGCTAACATTCTTATTTCATCCACTGCACCTTCTAGGCTGCAAGCTCTAACCTTTTATCGGCCAACAAATGTACCTCACAGATGTGTCTATTCTGTGTACTTTCCTTACAAACAGTCCTCAGACTCTTTTCTGTTTAAAGTTTGATTTCATGTGCGTGAAAAGATCATGGCTTGCCAAGTATCCCAGTTATTCTGCGTGTAATAAAGTATGGATAGGCTGGTTCAATTCTGCTGCCTACAGAAGAGGGTCGTTTTCAACAGTCTTCACAGTGTACTGTTGAGAACGCCAGAGATGCGCATTTCAATCTTTTAATCCAGGTTGCTAAATTGTCCTTTGCAATATGTATCCACTTTTATGCTCATTTGTCCTTTGAAAGTGAATCATGCTTCTTTTGCCTAACATGTTTCTGTGAAGACTTGTCACATTGATTTTCTGTGTGGTGGTGTACTTTATACGGCAGCTTTAGTGAACACAGAGTATCTCATTCAAGAAAGCTATTCTGCAATCTTTGTACATTGGTATAAACATAATGATGGGATCAGCAGGAGAAGAGGAGTTGTAGTTTCCTTTTGAGTTGAAGCAGGAACTTTGAACCTTGAGTTCAAATCCAGGGGTTCCCCACTTGACCAAATGATGGGGCTTTGGGCAAATCACTTAACTTACCATGTTGTAGCCTGTATAAGTTCAAGGTAGTGTTGCGATGTGGAACGTAACCGGTTTGGTCCTCATGTATTAGTGTCGCTATGCAGTGCAGCGGTCTGTACGAATCACACACATCTGATGGTTTGCAAGGTTTAAGAATGGGGATGATCCATGTTTCCCTCATTGTATCTGGAAGTTTCCCGGTTTCAAAGCTCTCCTCAAAGACCTTTAGGAGTGTTGGGGCTATTGTACTTTGGTACGTTTTATAAAACTCTGCCAGGAGGCCATCACTTCCCGCCGTCTTCCCTGAGGTGGATGCAGCAATCGCGTCCTCTAGGACCTGTAGAGTGAAGGGTTGATCCAAAAGATCACGCTGGCTGGTAGCAAGTGTGGGGAGCTTAATTACAGTTAAGGCTTCCTCTGTCGGCTGCCGGTATGTGTGCATTATGGCTGTATAATGTGGCATAATCAGTGGCGAATATGTCATTGATGACTGATTGTGCCCTCCATGATTCCCCACGTTCGTCCCTCAGGAGCGTGATCAGTGTTTTGGGTGCTCTCTGCGGCATAGCCAGACAAAGAGCCTCCCTGACTTATCCCTTCTGTGTGTGTACGCGCAGTGCTAGCAGCATAGTCAAACTTTGATCATCGTTCCCATGTGGTTTGATGGTTGAGTTGGGCTTCCCGGAGGGTCCGTTCAGCGACTCTTCCTGTAGGTTGTATAGTTTCCAGAAGTCCAACTATCGTTAGCTAATAAAATTGGGAACACCACGAAGTGATTTTTTTGAGGGACCATATACTATAAGCCCCACTTGTGCATTAATAATAATAATAATAATAATAATAATAATAATAATAATAATAATAATGATAATAATAATAATAATAATAATAATAATAATAGACATGTATATAGAACTCACCACAGGCAGAATGTTGCTTTTGATCCACAGTAAGTTAAAAAAAAAAGATATATTTCAGGGTTTGATGGGTTGGGGATATTACATGAGGCTTCGCCAGCAGGAGACAGCATGAATTGCTGAACTATGTATTGGATCCTGTCCTCGAGATAAACAATGAAATCAATGCCAATAATTTCTGCTCAGTACCCAATAAGGTTTCTTTGGTGGGAGGGTTGGTATTATGCTTGCTTGCACTGACAATATATTTTGTGTCATTCCATTGTGCGAGTATTTATATCATTTTTAATCAGGAGAGCAGGCTTTGAATCGCAGATTCCACAACGTCCCAAAAATTGTTTGATCCTAGCAAATAACTGTATCTCTTTGTGCCTCTGTGATCACTGTAAGAATTAAGTGCTATATAAACATTTTAATGAAATTGGGCATTATGAATGGCCAATACCCACCCACTTTTCGCCTGAAGGGCCATTTGGCCTGAGAACAGCACTGGCTGTGCACAACTCTTCTTCTCCTTAAAGCCAGTCCACTATAATTACTGAATGGGAACTCAAATCTGATGGTGCATTGTCCCTTTAAATAAAGCCATTTCTGCCCAATTCACCACAAGGATCGGACTGCTTCTGAGTCTGTCCTTTGTATTTTGTTTTTTGGTAATGGTTGAAAACGTCAACCTTTCAATTAATACAAAACAAATTAAATTCAAAATGATCAGTTAGATAAATGGATAAGAGAAAGAGAAGAAGATGATGTAGTACACCATTACATAGTCTTAAGAATTTAAAATTGCATGGAATCACGAGGTTAAAAGGAATTTAATGCACTTGTGCTTAGTGAATTTGATGTTCAGAGCATTTTTAGCCACATGTTCGACCACTTAATACCCTTATAAAATGTAAAAAACATATGAAATATAGCAACAAGGTGAATCTTAAAATTCGATACGTTTAACCTCAAATAAACAATTGCAATCCAGAAAGGGCGAGAATGTATATTTGGCACATCATAAAAAAGGGGGGAAAATGCTGTGGTATGTTAAACTATTAAAGGCTTAGTGACAATAAAAATGTCATGGCTGCAATGATAAAACAAATGCGCTCACCATTAAAAACCTTGTACCATAACAAGTCACAAGTTAAATTTGACTAGTGTTGGAATTGGGATTGCAAAAAGAATGGCCTCTTTGATGACAAGGAGGGACAAAATGTAAGCAAATGCTTGAGTGTTTCAGGTTCGTTTGGGTTTTGACCATATCTACACAAATTGTCCACAATTTCTCTCTGATTGGCCAAGATATCTCTCGTTGGCCACAGATTCAGCCAAAATCGAAGAAATACATTTCTGTACATCGGAGAACGGAACTTCACAAGATAAGATTCTGATTCATGAAGGCTCTTGAAGTTTCCAAATCTGAAGTGTTGATAAGTCATGAATTGTTGGCGTGTTAAAATCCAATCATATCATAGCGCCATAGTTTCTGATTTGCACGATCCGGGTTGGACGTGAGGAGTAGGGTTGAAATATCCACGGTCTCCATTACTTCAGCAAGTTGTTGTCTCCAGACTGCCATGAAATGATGCTTAGTAGAATTAAAATAAGTGGCCAAGGTATATAACAAAGAGTGAGGATCATTGGCGAGTAAGCATTTCCTATACAGATGACACAATTTTTAGATATAGGAAAAGCCAAGTGATAGCAACCCTAATTCGTGCCTGACTAGTGTAGAGGAAGAGTCAAGTTCCGCCACCTCAACCACCTCACCCATATTGCCTATATGTTGGGAAACCGAATGTGGAAAACCTTGCAGTACCAGTGGGTATACCGATACCTAGGAGAATCGTGGAAGCAAGGTTCCCATTGAGAAAACCGTACCTGCATACAAGAAAATATGATAGCCATTTGAATGAAATCCCGTAAGAAGCAGGGCAAATAAATGGCAAAGACGAATGGTGACGTCACACAGAGCTGAGCTGACATGCCCAGAAAAGATGCAGAGACTAGAGAATGCAGACATTCTATAAGGCATCATGAGAGTATCAAAGATAAGTGACATCTTTCGATCAAGGTGAAGAAGCTTATGCTACAGAAATGATAGAGATATCAAGTCATTTTACGTGTGTACAGATGCAAAAGAAACACAAGCAGACAAAGTAACCCTGAGGCTAGCTTTATAGTGAATAGATTGCGGCATTAACCAATATATATACATATATGCATAAAGAGTAAAGGGTGGATGTTTCCAGTGGCAGTGCCTAGCCCTGGTACAAATCCCATTTGAAATTTATCATGCAGATGCTGACTAGTCATCCAGCGATTCAAATCTCTCAAGATCAAGCGAGCAAATAGTTTTCCTGCGGCATCTAACAAAGTGATTGGTCGATAGTACTCTGGCCGTTCGCGATCACCTTTTTTAAAGATTGGGATTATAATGCACTTTTGCCACGACGGTGGAATCTGTTTCTGGATAATGACATTAGAGAAGATATTGAAAAGAGTAGTGGCACAAGCTTCAGGGTACGTTTTCAGCATTACATTTTCAGCATTACATTAGTGAGCCCATCAGGCCCTGGAGCTCTATAAGTACTTAGTTTTGATATCTGATGTGTATATTATAGTACTCTATAAGTACTTAGTTTTGATATCTGATGTGTCTAACTGAATGCTGATGTCTACAGTCTGTGTCTCTGTTGTTTCCCATTGATTATTGGGTGCTATGTTTGAAAGTATCGTACCCAGACTGCTTCTTGAACCACATTGATTTGCATCAGAGTTTGAGTGATATGATGTGCACAGCACAATTTAACAAGCCCCAAATCAATGCAGAGTTTTGGGAAGCTAGAGCTCTTAACATTTGTTCAGCATCTTGTTGAAAGATGATGTTTTTATGAGATTTAAGCCAGTTTTTATGTTGGGCTTTCAGGTGTCTCACCTTTAAGGTTCTGATCTCAAGGGTCAGACTAATAAGATTTCTTATGCGATTGCGTAACTGCGTCTTTCTTGTATGCAGCTCGTAATCATAGACATACTCCTGCCTGTAAATTGGTTTAGCAAGCGTAGACAGCTGCAACTTGAAAATCTGCAATGCAGCCACATATAAACCATCAGACTTGATCACTTCTGGCTTTAGCGATTCATGATCATCCTGCATGTATCTATTAAAATGCATCAATGATTCTGGGGACCATTTGAATCTATTTCGGCCACCAGAAAGTTTGAGGGCAGAGTAGTTCATGATTGCTATGTTCTTGGGGACGACTTGAAAATGCCTAATGATTGCGAACATATTTCTATGTTCTATGACTACTAAAGAAGTAGTCAATAATGGCTGTTTGTCGGCCTCTCTTCCAGATACTCTGTGGAGGTATGTCACCCTGAATTGCACCGATGAGCATAACAAATTGACTTTCATCCATTAATGATAGCCAACGCTGCATGAGAACTACAGATTTGTGCAGCTTTTTTGCTAGGCAATGAAGATTGTGATCACCCGCCAGTATCACATGGCCTATGGAAACGTTGTTAGTGATTAGGTCTAAAATGTGCTCCATGTCTCGAAAAAATAACCCTGCACCAATGCTGGAATGATTCCACAAAGGTTTTACAAGGGCCAGCGCCTATGAGGGAGTGCCAATCTTGACCAGCTGAATGAATATATTCGGGTAGCCCATGGCTCCACTTGGAAACCCTGGCTGGATTAAACTGCAACCAAGAGGCCCGCCTTTGGTCTTCCCTTGTCTGGGCTCTTGGCTGGCAATAGCGAGATGGCATAGTCATCCCATAAAGGGAGTTCCGTGAGCCAGATTTCTTGTAGAGCTATAATGTCAAAGCCACTTACCGGGTTGTTGACGGAGGTTAAGAGATGTTTAAAGCCCCTGGTGTTCCAAACGGCAAGCTTGCAGGTTCGCTCCTGCATGGGCATGAGTTGTTCATTTGAATTTGGGTCCTGTATCTGAGAGGTGCAACTAGCTTTATGTGTAGTTTCCACATGGCGAAATGACTCAAAGGCCCCACGAGTGCAAGTAACTTTTAGGGTAACATTAGTGCAGGCGCACTTGGTCTATCATGCATAGTAATTTTATGAGGTGGTCGTTCTTGAGTGAGTGTGAAGCCCAGTTGATATAATTGATTGTGCTCTTGTCTGCCATAAAGTGTTAAGAACTATGTCAGATTGGATCCACAGTCTTACAGCTGTGAGATTGTTGTCGAACAAAAATTCGCAAATATAGATGTATCCCACCCGAGTGAGAAAAGCGTGAAGTAAAACTAGTACTGGACAACACCCTACTGTTGCTTCGCGGGTGTCACTTCTGAATCTTCAATTATCCAAACCAATTATTTAGAAATGTCTAAGGATAATTGAACATATTGGAGAGGGAACACATGCTATGTACCAGATTATAGAAAATTGTCATATGCCCATACTTTGCTAATTTGTGAACGAATAAACAGTGCTGTAACATATAATATTTTAATTCACGTATGCTGAGAGAAGGTAAAAAATGTTTGGGTTAACTAAACAATATTTCAAAGAAATGTCTTGAAAAGAAAAAACGCAAACAATACAATGGACAACATTAATCATGATACATTTTGACAGAAACATGAATCAACATCAAAAACAAAATGCAAAACACTAAGAGTGAATTGAAATTGGAAATTCCCAATTATACACCTAAACAGAGGTGTCGTGAAGTAATCCCTGTATCTATTGTTATACTTGGTAAAGAACAGGAAATTGTGGAATAGGATAGTGTCCTTAGGCTAAAATAGAGCCTATATCCTGGTCTTCGGGTAAAAGAATTGCCTACGTGGAGCTTGATATCCAACCAAACTATACACGTTTCGGCGGTCTTAAAAAACATTTAGTCCGCCTTCATCAGGGCGTCTGTTCGGAGACTCGGTGTGAAAATATGGAAAGAGCAGTCATTTAGTTCCCCATCTCAATAGGTGCCAAAATGTATCTGGCTATAACAACCAAATAAACTTAAGTTAAAACTCAAAATGACCCGCCGTGGCTTTACCTGCCGATACTGAAATCCCAAGTCTTGAGTCGTGTCCGGTACGGAGCACAAAGTGGTCCTTGGACTTAACCGCTATGTAGTCTATGTTTCTTTATTGCAACGGGTGCTAAAGTGTACTTGCAGATCATGCTGTTTCTGTTGATTCCCCCTTGGTGTTAAATCAAACTACCTGTTGGCATAGATAATCATGAAGGACTAGTTAAGTAAGGGGTGAATAATGTTAGAAGCCATAGATATGCATGCCAAATTACACGCCAATCTGAAAGAAAAAGACTCCAAAATTTTACCTCGGGGTCCCTTGAAGCTTCAAATTTTGGATAAATGCAGAATTAAGCTGGTGTGTTGGAGGGGTTTATTCCTTTCATCTAACGTAACAAAAAATGCTCAGATACAACTGAAAAAATAGTACAAATGTATAAACTAATGAGTCTCTTGGTTGGCTCACTGCTATGTTCTAGTTGGCGTTTTCCGCAGCTAATGGCTTACATAAATACTTGTATTAGCTGGCATGTAGGGTACGTTCTTAGGAGCAATTGTGATGAGGATGGTGGCATCCCCCTTGATCTCTGTCCCTGTGAAGAAAAAAGACAGAGGGCGTGTATATTTGGCTGTGTGTGGCCTCATTATCGGGGTGCTGTATATGGAGCATGCTGTGTGCTCAGTTCGCATCTGCAGTTACTGGTGACAGGTAGAAAGTGAAAGCTTTTCTACTTCAGAGTCATTTATGGCTGTGTCGAACAAACATTCTACTTGGCTACATCAGAGGAACAAAGGTCCTCTAAGGTTTGAATGTCACTGAAGATGTTCAATATACTTGCTCTATTTAAATCGCAAACTGGATAAGAACCACCTCTGCGCTGAAGAATTAGATGATGATAATCTGATTTAGATTGGGAAAATCTATTCTGGTGACTTGCGGATAAATGCTGCAAATTCTTGTGATTGACAATAGCATTGCGCACAGAAGAGGAGTGTATCTCAGATCTGGGTTCTGAAAATTACTTCGGAATGACCGGATTAACTGAAACATTGTGATTAGACACAGGCTACTTTTGACCCCATGTCTCATTTTATGATTTGTCGTGACTAATTTGAAATGTAGGCAAGGCAGCATATTTGGCACCTGATTTGGCAATCTCATTTCTCCTTTGCTCCAGCGTAAGAAACTCGTAATCTTGATGGCATATTGTCTCAGAGCCACTGCCAGTTCTCTCAATGGGCAGGACTAGAGAGGATTCAGAGATAGGCTCGCCCGACTTCTTGTTAAGAAGTTCCACCTCATGTAATAAGTCATCAAGAGCTTCATAGCATAACTCGCCTGTGAGTGAGGGAGTAGAAGCTGAATATTTATCACTCTTTTGTGGGATTCTTTTGGCTCGAGCTAGGGTGGCATATTTTTTAGTTATAGCATTCTTCGCTATTAAGCTTTGTCAGGCATTGTCAGGGATTGAATGAATGTGCGCAAGCCTGATTGAGCAGAGCCAGGCCGAGCATTCATATTTTCTTTTTTGACAGGAGAATGGAGGTTAAGATACTGGGCCCGTGATGGGTGGACTCCCACCTCCCACTGATCCAAGCCTCCTCCCTTGGGGTTATGTCACACCTTAGTTTTTTGTGCATTGAGCTCTTCGTCCTGCGTCTCCGTGCAGGGGCATGTGATAGATGTGGGCTTTCCGAGGACCTAGTTGCTTCACTGGTCCATGTGTCCTCGTGTCGGGTCTAGACCGGCTGTGAATCCTACTCTGCTTGTTGTGTTCAGGTGAGTCTTTCAGTGTCTATTCTGTCCCTTCCTTCCCTTCGCTTTCTGTGTCTTCTCAGTGTTACTTTTCTCCGCTATGCTATTTGTAATAATGTCTCTTTTTGTTTCCACACTGATGGTTTAGATTTCGGAGCTACTATGGTAAGTTGTTAAGGCGCAGAGCGCGGCGCTGTTATGTGGAGTTAGTTTCTAACCTGTGCTCTCTTCTCTTCTTCGTGCAGGTTGCGGTGATGTTCCAGAGTGGTGATCGATCGAAGCGTTGCTTGCCCAGGTAAGTGTTTACTAATGCTGTCCTTGTTTATTTGCCCTTGCAGGTTGCGTTGTAATCCGGAGGTGAGGCGAGGCAAAACGAAGTGCAGAGCGATGTCATGATCCGCTGCTTGCCCAGGTAAGGATTATTAATGCTGTCCTTGTTTCTTTAACTTTACAGGTTGCGGTGAACTCAGGAGATGGGTGAGGGACCGAAGCGCCGGATGGATTCAGGACCTGCTACTCACAGGTAAGTGTATTTGCTTGCTAATGCTGTTCTTGTTCTTCCAGGTTGGCGGTGGAATTCGGATTGATGGCTTCAGGATCGGGCCATCGGGAAAAGCAGATGAGCTGGAGCTGGACACAATCAGCGTTACGCTGCAGGAGTGCAGAATAACGTGAAGCGTGGATTCCAGTTTGGGCATGGCTTATATAGCCAGCCACACCTGAAGACCCGACCACACCCAAAACACTAGTCTGCACAGCTTGCTTCTAGGAACTGAACTGTGTAACAGACCTCCATGTTGGATTAAGGTCCAAATGGGTACTTGCCTTATTCCTGAAAATAAGCCTGGCACCAAAGGCGCAAGGACTGACTCCATGTATGCTGATGATGGGGTTTTAAGGCTCTTGGGGCCACTGTGGAGGGCTGTAGCCCCCTTGTTGGCAGGGGGCTGTTACACCTGAGAGGGTCAGGGATGCGGACCGTGACACTTGGTTGGCGTTCTACTTGATGCAGAGGTAACTAGCGGCCCCTTCTCCTACTGCATCTGGGAGAATTGAGTCTGCAGGCCATCTGAGCAGTTGTTCAATAACATTGTCAGCATAGAGATTTGTTTGTCGATCTTCATGTCTAGATTTTTAAATAATTTAGTTAAGGACAAGAGGGCCATATTCATGGCACTAAGTGTTAGTTCAACAAGGGGCAATGATGGTGCTTGAGGGAGAGTTGGTCTACGCAGTGTAGGGTGAGCAAAGGAGATAGAGCCGATGAGTTATGAGTTGAGTTAGCAAACATAATTGGAGATTGAGATGTTAGTCAGGCGGGGACGGGGCCGATGGACTGGAGAGAGCTGAAGTTCAAATGCCTTACCCCCTGAATTGAGTGAATAACTGGTCACATTGATTGATTCCATGGCAATTGGACGTATAGCAGAGGCAAGATGTGGGCCATTATCGGGGTGTGCCTGAAAGCTTGTCGCAACCTCATGGTTTACAGTATCTCACTTGAATCGCTTTGCTGGTCCATGGGTGGGATCTCCATTAGTTGATTGGAGCTTGGAACAGTGTCAAGAATCCAGCAAACAGTGGATGAAGTGAAGCCTGTAGCCATAATTGAATCTGGGAGAGACAAGTCAATTAGCGACTTGTCAGCATCAGAGTCTTCTTTAGTATTGTGAGTTGACAATGTGGAGGGGTGGCTACCCACTGCTGCTTTGACCGGAGCCTTCAGGATGCGCTCCGTGCTGCAAAAACCTCTGATGTCGGCTGTAAAAGATTGCGAGCAAAGCCTTGACGAAGCTGCAGTTTAGCGTGTCGAGCTTGCAGGTTTATCGTCCCTCACTGGAGTACATTTCACTTGATTAAGCAGCTTGTTAATCTCATTAGGAGATGGCATAGCTGTTTTCAAGGAATACATTTCATGCATGGAGGAACTCTGCAAGAAGTGTGTTCTCAACAAAGACAGATTAAGTCACTATTGGGGTGTAACATGTAGGGACAAGGGCGGTACAGATGAATGAGCACTCACCAGTCACCAGCTCAACTGCTTAACTGCACTCACCAAAGCACGCTGCAATACACGGGCGCAAATGCGGGCAGCTCCTTGTTTGTATGGCAATTGCAGGTAAAAGGGCTGAGCTAATTATTTGTGGGTAAATGGCAGCATTTTCTTTCAAAAAGCAGTAGAATTGTGCTCTAAAATATAAGAGAGCAAGTCAACATTAGATTGATGTCCAAGATGTCTAAAAAAGTTGTTAAACTGTTGAAGTCCAAAAGAGCATACCATCCAGCAGCAACGAGTCCCAGTGTTTAACTGCACTCACCAAAGCAATGCACATGGCTCCTTGTTTTTATGGCAATTGTGGGTAAAAGGGGCAGAGCTAATTATTCATGAGTAAAGCAGTAGAATTGTGCTTGTCCAGCAACAAGTCCAGGTGCTTAACTGCACTCACCAAAGCACTCTGCAATGCTTCTGTCCTTTGTAAAAAAACAGTCCATCTGAATTCCCTATCCTCTGGGTTTTCTCCATTTGTGAACAACTATCTACCCCACATAGGAAAAACTCTGCATGCTGAAACCTGACACTAGCCAGCGAGTAGAGACAAGATTGCTGACATTCATTGTATTATGAGATTTCAGAGGCGGCTTCAGACTAGCTGATATGCGGCTTGACACAGACTTGTTATGCTGTTAGCTTCTTTTTTCTAATCCCACATCTCACAGCTCCTGGTACGCAGCTCATTGGTTTGCTATTGCTTTCTGGACTGCTGTGGGGAAATCAACCTCTGTGTACTTGGCATCCAGTCCATGGCCCCATGTGTGCACCCGTGTGTGCACCCTGCCAGTTAGGGACCACTCGTAAGGGACCAAGGAGCATCTAGGACTCTCAGAGATTGCTGGTGAGCTGGGCGGAGCCTCGCGTGCTATGACTGAGGACTGAACCCATAGAAGAGCATCTTTGAGACCTTGCAACATGGACCTAAGACGGATCTATTGTTAGGTGTTCTCGCTGTTAAGTCACGGCTTATGAGCCTAAACAGTGGTGAGTGTAAGGGAGAATTATTGAGAGGCTGCTGTGAGTTCTCAGGATCCCCTCTGCTTGAGTGATCATCTAATTATCCTTTTACAGTCAAGAAAGACTCTGACAAGTGTAAATATTGTCTATGTAGTGCATGCATCATGCACGGCAAGCGAGAACTTAGTCCGATCAGGAACCATGGCTCAATAAATGGTGCCCCACGCACAAAAAAATTTGCATTCAATAAGCAGCCTAAAATAACATTTCCTGGAGACGGGTCCTGTGCCCCCCTGGCCATTGAATTACCACTAGTAACTGCCACATCAAAGACACTCTTTACTAATCCGGACTTAAACAACTCAGCCCATTCTTTCACTATTGACAACAATGGCTCTCTATTGAATATGTGCTATAACTTAAACCGAAACTCACTGGGCTCTTCCTCACTCTATTGTGAGAATATAATTTATCTCAAATATATCAGCGAGCCCAAACTTGGAGGCACTTGAATCAAGTGCGAAAGCTTCGTATGAAGATACCATTCTAGAGGGTACAGAGGCAATTAAAAAACAGCAGACCAATCCAGTGATGACCACTGTATCACCTCCATATATAGCAATTTTAACGGATAAGCTGGATGCCCTATTGACTTTGTGTTCTAAACTGGTATATAAACTAGTAGATGTGATCCTGGCAACCAATCCAGAACATTTAGTCAGGTTGGAGCAGTCAAATGGGGAAGTACTATTAATTACCCAACTTGTCAATACAGTGACTCATTCAATCTCGGCCATGGGGACCACTGTGTCAGTTATCCATCGGATAGACAAGGAGGGAAATCAGAGCTCAAATCTGGAACATCTGACATTGGAACAGTACCAGAAGGATTCTCTGCGGGTCACACGGGAAACTGAAGAGCAGGCCATAGAGGCTATGTGCAACAAAATATCACTGCTCAAGAGCTCTCTCAAAAAAAGGAATAAACGTAGGAAGCGGTTAATAAAGAGAAACACATCATTTCCGCTCAAACGGGTAGACTTTTTCGAATGATAAGTTGGATAGCAGAGCACAAGATGTTTCTGAGAGGAGAGCTACATCATCTACGAGGCTAACATCTATTGTTACCCAGGACCAGGGTAATGTTCTAGTAGACAGGTTTAATTAGGAGGCCCTCTGGATAAATGGGTATGTGTACAAAGGTCTGGAGCAGCCAGGACATATTCCAAAATGAAGGATAGGTGTACGGGCGAAAGAGAAGATTGTCAGTCATTTGTTACATCACAAGCAGCCCATCGCTCCCTCTTCTCAGGTCACCCAAGCAAAGGCCCCTAAAAGCAAACAAAATCGATTTGCTACGCTAAGTAATTATCATCATTCTACTAAATGCATGCACATATGCGATTGGGAGCCATGGTAAAGTTGCAAGAAATTGATCCAACATTTGATAGCCCTTTTCTAAATAGATAAAGGCTACATTTACTAGGGAAAAATGTCCCAAAGCTTAGAGCCATTAAGAATAGTAATAAACAATGCTTAGAGGTTCCGAAATGGGATAGTGCATGTTACACTCACCTGGCTCCCACAGGGGCGTTGGTCGGACCCAGACAGCTGCGGTCTCCACCCACGTGATGCGTAGTGCAGCGATGACTGACTGGATCTGCCCTCCTACTCTTGTCTGCTTAACCCATAGAAATATTCTCCTGCAAGTGGAGAGATGGATTTAGCCACTTGTGGATTCAAGTGATGGCACCCCCACAGTCCTCCCCAACTAATCACCTCCGAAATGCTCTCACAGCAATCTCACCTTATATTCCTGAAAGATGAGCTCTCCATCCTGCGTGGATTTGCAGGGGCGCGTCGATTCCAGTTACTTCACTGGTTTGAAGGCTCGGGAGAGTTCCGGAGAGTATTGACTCTGAGGTTCCTGGTGAGGACCAGTAAGTATTAAGTTCATAGAGTTCAATATGTCCGATGTTCACACTTGTTTCCCCCTTCCTTTCTTGTCTTGCAGCTGGCTCGTGAAAAGATGCTCTTGTGGCAGCTGGTGGCGCTCAGGTAAGAGTCTGTATTACCCGGCGCTGTCCGGTAAATGTTGCACGAGGAAAACGTGTTGTTTTGTCTCTCTTTACAGATGCGGCACGTGAAAATATGGAGAGTCACAAAAGGATGCCTCCGGTGGTAAATCAGGTAAGTCTGTGGTGGTAAGAATTATATTTGTTGGTTCCCTCGGCTCCCCTTGTGGTTTTCTTTTGTCTCCTAGGTTTCGAAGTTCGGCAAAGAAATGGTGGAGGCAGCGCCGACCCGAAGGATGCTGTGAAGACTGGTGAGTAAAGCGCGGCGCTGCAGCTGGAGGTGCGGCGCGTACAGAAATTATGTTCTTTACAGGTCCGGAGACAAGATGGATCCAGAATCAGGTGTGGAATAGAAATAAGTTTGTTTTCTAACCTTGTCGCTTTCTTTCCTCTTTGTTTTAGGAGCACCGGATTTGAGGCGGGCGTGGCAGAATACTGCATGCAGCCTGCAGGCACAGTGAGTGTTACGCTGCTGGATGCAGAATAACACGAAGCGTGTGTTGCTGGTCGGATGTGGTTTAAATAGCCTCAAAAGTAGTCCCAGGTAAGAAGTCCCTAGAACCACACCCGAGTAAAAAATAGTCCCTGTAGAAAAATAGTCCCTTTCAGGCTTCATGTTGGATTGGAGTCATTTGCACCATGGTCTGCCTGAGGTAACTAATGACTATGAGCCTGGCGCCTTAGGCGCCAGGACTGATTCCTACTGTGAGCCTGGCGCCAAAGGTGCCAGGACTGAACCCAGATAGCCCCTAGCCGGGGCTGCTGAGGTTTTACTAAATGTCTAGATGCCTGCTCCCGGGGCTAATTGGCTTGGTCCGGATTCCTGGGGGAAGCATCATGACAGCACTCCCCCCCCTCCAAGGCCCCTCCTAAAATTGTTCTTCCCCTGGGCCCTGGTTTGTCTGGGAAGTTCTGATGGAATCTTTTCACCAACCGAGGTGCATGGACGTGGTCACTAGGTTCCCATGACCTTTCTTGTGGTCCGTAGCCCTTCCAATCGATTAAATAAAAAAGTTTTGATTTAACCATCTTGGAGTCCAGGATATTTTTTACCTCAAATTCAGGTTCTCCATCTATCAAGATGGGGTTGGGTGGTTTGGTTAATTTTGTTCCTGGTTGAACTGGTTTTAAAAGTCAAACATGAAAGACAGGATGAATGCGCCTATTAGAGGGTAATTCCAATTTGACGGCTACCGGGTTGATAATGGCCTTAATAGTGTAAGGTCCCAAATATCTAGGGTTAAAAGTCTGAGTTCCCTTCAGAGGTATGTGTTTTGTAGCCAGCCAAACTTGATCCCCAATCTGGTATTGTGGAGTTTCACTTCTATGTTGATCAGCATTTTTCTTATACTTCTTTTTTGCTTGTTTCAAATGTTCTGTTGCCTCTTTAAAGGCTTGTGTAATAGTAGAATGCAAATGACTAACTGCAGGCATTTCTAAATGCTGAGGTGAATCTAGTTCTGAGGTTCGAGGGTGATGTCCATATATGGTATAAAAGGGGCTTTGTCCGGTTCCTGAATGTACAGAGTTATTGTATGCATACTCGGAAATCCATAAAATATCTTTCCAATTACTTTCGGTCTGGTGTAGCATGCAACGTAGGTACTGTTCAAGGGTCTGGTTGGTCGCCTCTGTCTGACCATCGGTCTGGGGATGGTGACTGGTTGATAACCTCACGTCGATTTGCGCCAGTTGACAACATTTCTTCCAAAAATGTGAAATGAATTGACTACCTTGGTCAGAGACCAATACGGAAGGAAATCCGTGTATTGGAACAATGTTTTCGAGGAACTCCTTGGCCAGAATTGAAGCAGAAGGTAATCCCTTTAGAGGAATAAAGTGGGCCATCTTGGAAAAAAGATCCACAATAACTAGAATGGTGTTAAATCCATTACATGGAGGTAGATCTAAGGTGTGCCATGATGTTGGTGGAATATCCAAAGGTTGTAAGAGGACAGCTGGTTTTTTCTTCTGACTTTTGTTTTGGGCGCAAATGCCACAAGACATTTCAAATGACTTTACGTCTTAATTGTCTCTTAATTTTAGCTTCAGTTTTTGCGATACCTGGGTGTCCTTCCATCAGGGTGTCATGATAATTGGAGATGACTAGTTCTTGTAGTTCCTTGTGTGGTAGAAATAGTCACCCTTGATAATAAGGTAGGTCATTGATGACTGAGTAGTCCAGACCTTTCTTCACCCTGGCCTGCAGGGCTGTTGGATCGAAGAGTTGTTGGATCTTTACTTGAATATCCTCTAGTGTCTGTAGAGTGGTTATGCCAAGAATTCTTTGTTCTGAAATTATAGGCACCGGTTCCGGGTTCGCATATGCTTCTCCTATCCCTATTCTGGATAAGGCATCTGCCTTGCCATTTTTACAACCTGGTCGATAAGTGATCACGAAATTGAACTCAGCAAAGAACAATGCCCATCGAAGTTGACGCGACGATTGGGCCTTGGCTGTTTTTAAATATGCAAGTTCCGGTGATCGGTGATTACCGAAATGGTATGCCTGGCACCGAGAAGATAATGCCGCCAAGCCTTGAAGGCGAATTTGATGGCTAATAATTCTTTATCGGTAACCGGATAGTTTAACTCGGGTGCCGAGAACTTTCTGGACCAAAATGCTACTGGGTGAAGTTGATCGGTTTCAGGATCCTTCTGGGACAGGACAGCTCCCACGGCTAAACTGGATGCATCAGTTTCAACTATGTATGGAAGTTCGGGGCGTGGATGCTTTAAGACAGGTGCAGACGTGAATTTTGCTTTCAGCTCTTGGAAGGCCTTTTCAGCTTCTTCAGTCCACAAGAAGCGTTTGTTTTTTCGCAAAAGTGCTTTGATAGGGTGTACAACATGTGAGAAATCCGGAATGAATCTGTGGTAGAAATTAGCAAATCCGAGCATGCTTTGTACCCCTTTAACTGAACTGCGTGATGGCCACTTGAGGATTGCGTCCACCTTTCGAGAGTCCATTCAGACTCCTTTTGGAGTCAGGATAAATCCAAAGAATTCAACTTCCGTAGCATGAAAAACACATTTTTCCAATTTTGCATATAACTTGTGCTGGCATAGTTTCTCAAGGACTGCACGAACGTGCTTCACATGGTCTGATTCTGAAGAGGAGTACACTATAATATCGTCTAAGTATACAACAACACAGACGTCAATGAGTTCACGAAGGACACCGTTCATAAAATACTGGAAGGCTGCTGGTGCATTGCACAACCCGAAGGGCATCACCTGGTATTCGAATAACCCTTATTTAGTGCGAAAAGCAGTCTTCCATTCGTCGCCTTTTTTTACACTTACCAGATGATATGCCCCTCGGAGATCTAATTTAGTGTAGATGCAAGCGTCCTTTACTTGGTCTAGTAATTCGGGGATCAGAGGCAATGGGTATCGGTTCTTAACCGTGATCTGATTTAATGCGTGGTAGTCTATGCACGTTCTGAGGTCACCTTCCTTTTTAGGCACGAAGAACAAAGCTGAAGATGCAGGGGACTTGGATGGACGAATGAAGCCATAGCAAGGTATTGGTCCAAGTATTGTCGTAGGTGAAGGTTTTCAGGTTCCGTAAGGGCGCAGATCCTACTACATGGAGGTTGTGCACCGGGTATGAGATCGATTTGACAATCGTATGATCTGTGAGGTGGTAGGGTGTTTGCCTCGTCCTTTTGGAAAACATCCTGGAATTCTTGATATTCCTGAGATAACTGCACGACTGGAGTAGCGACTGTGGCCAGGCCTTGGTTCAAGGGTTTTTTTGGGTAACAAGTATGTGCACAATCCGGGAAGGTTATTCTCTTCTCTTGCCAATCAATACAAGGATTATGTGTTTCCAACCAAGGTATCCCCAGTATTATTTGGAACTGCGGGGCTTTCATTAAATCAAACACAATAGTCTTTCGATGCCCATCCTGACCCAATAGTGTCATCTCAGCGGTGGAATGAGTTACAGGCCCAGAGGCAATTTCAGTTCCATCGACTGTGGTGATGACATCCGAAGTGGTCTTTTTGCAGAGAGATAGATTCATCCTAGAAGCCAACTCGTGGTCCACATAGTTTCCTATGGCCCCGCTATCAATGTATGCCCTCACTGCGTGCATACGTGATGGCTGCCTTGGATCTATAAGGACCATTGGTATGATGAAGTGCGAGGTCTGAGTATCCTTCTTAAAGCTCGGCAAGCGGACCTCTACGCTTGTCGGGCGTGGTCGTTTCCCGAATCAGGCTCAGTTTGATTTTTATCAGCAACTCTGACTACTTTTTTAGATGTTTTTATAGGGCAATCCCGTAGAAATTGTCCTGAGGTCCCACAGTACAGACACAATTGCATCTCCCGTCTTCTTTCTCTTTACTTTTGAGTTAAGGGTCCCTTGACCCCCCCGATCTGCATCGGTTCTGATACATCTGTTCCTTTGAGGGTAACATTGGGTTTAATCAATACCCGATTCTCGAACTTAGCTCGATCAGCCTTTCTATTCTGAAGTCGGTGGTCTAACTGGACCACTAAGTCTATATATTCTGCACAATCCTGAGGTGGGTTCACAACTTGGGCCAAAACGTCTTTGAGTTCACCCTGAAGTCCACAATGAAATAATGTAATTCGTTTTACCTCTGGCCATCCGGTTTCCGCCACTAACCTATTGAAAGTGGCGATATAGGTTAGTAGATCCTGGTTACCTTGTCGTAATGATAAAAGTTCGTTATCCAGGGCCTGTCCCTGTGAATGTCTGGCAAATAGTCTTTCCATGCTCAATTGAAAACCTTGAAAATCCCGAAGAAGAGGGTCATCCTGGTTAACTAATGGAATTGACCAATCCGCTGCGCTGCCACTAAGATATGATAGTACAAAGGCTACTTTGGTTTGGTCGTTCGGAAAAGCGCCAGGTCTGCATAAAAAGTGCAAGCGGCATTGGTACATAAAAGCGGCAAACTTTTTTGGGTCCCCAGCAAAACGTTCGGGTGTAGCTAAAGGAATGCTCCCTGGTAGAACCACTTGCACAGGATTGCTCAATGAAACAGGAGTTGGATTCCCCCCGAATCCAGGTAATGGTGTTTGCCCAGCTTGGTTTTGCAGTAATTGTCTAGCAAGATCATCAGTGCGCTCCTTTGACACAATCAGTTCTCTCCTGAGGCCATTAGTCTCTTGGCGCGCGGAGTGCACTTCTGCCCTAAGTTCCCCTAACAATAGGGCTAGTTGGTCGGTTTCTGAGGTTTCCATAACGCCCGGGTCGAGATTTGTAGATAGGCTTCGCATCCTGTTACGCTCACCTGGCTCCCACAGGGGCGTCGGTCGGACCCAGACAGCTGCGGTCTCCACCCACGTGATGCGTAGTGCAGCGATGACTGACTGGATCTGCCCTCCTAATATTGTCTGCTTAACCCGTAGAAATATTCTCCTGCAAGTGGAGAGATGGATTTAGCCACTTGTGGATTCAAGTGATGGCACCCCCACAGTCCTCCCCAACTAATCACCTCCGAAATGCCCTCACAGCAATCTCACCTTATATTCTTGAAAGATGAGCTCTCCATCCTGCGTGGATTTGCAGGGGCGCGTCGATTCCAGTTACTTCACTGGTTTGAAGGCTCGGGAGAGTTCCGGAGAGTATTGACTCTGAGGTTCCTGGTGAGGACCAGTAAGTATTAAGTTCATAGAGTTCAATATGTCCGATGTTCACTCTTGTTCCCCCCTTCCTTTCTTGTCTTGCAGCTGGCTCGTGAAAAGATGCTCTTGTGGCAGCTGGTGGCGCTCAGGTAAGAATCTGTATTACCCGGCGCTGTCCAGTAAATGTTGCACGAGGAAAACGTGTTGTTTTGTCTCTCTTTACGGATGCGGCACGTGAAAATATGGAGAGTCACAAAAGGATGCCTCCAGTGGTAAATCAGGTAAGTATGGTGGTAAGAATTATATTTGTTGGTTCCCTCGGCTCACCTTGTGGTTTTCTTTTGTCTCCTAGGTGCCGAAGTTCGGCGAAGAAATGATGGAGGCAGCGCCGACCCGAAGGATGCTGTGAAGACTGGTGAGTATGGCGCGGAGCTGCAGCTGGAGGTGCGGAGCGTGCAGAAATGATGTTCTTTACAGGTCCGGAGACAAGATGGATCCAGAATCAGGTGTGGAATAGAAATAAGTTTGTTTTCTAACCTTGTCCCTTTCTTTCCTCTTTGTTTTTGGATCTCCGGATTCGAGGTGGGCGTGGCAGAAGACTGGATGCAGGCTGCAGGCACGGTGAGTGTTACGCTGCTGAATGCAGAGTAACGCGAAGCGTGTGTTGCTGGTCGGGTGTGGGTTAAATAGTCCCAGGTAAGAAGTCCCTAGAACCACACCGAGTAAAAAATAGTCCCTGTAGAAAAATAGTCCCTTTAAGGCTTCATGTTGGATTGGAATCATTTGCAGCATGGTCTGCCTGAGGTAAGTAATGACTATGAGCCTGGAGCCTTAGGCGCAAGGACTGATTCCTACTATGAGCCTGGCGCCTAAGGCGCCAGGACTGGACCCAGATAGCCCCTAGCTGGGGCTGCTGAGGTTTTACTAAATGTCTAGATGCCTGCTCCCGGGACTGATGGGCTTGGTCCGGATGCCTGGGGGTAGGCATCATGACAGTGCATCCAACTGGGTGATTATTCAGCTAGCATCCATGGCTATTGCTTCCTTGCTATGCTCATGTTCAAGTGCTCTAAAGACAATGGAATTCACACTGTGCTCAACCCCCACAAAGAGGATCGTGATGACGGGGAAAATTACAATACCCACTACTATTGAAACCTGGTCAGGTGATGCCAGACCATCTTGCTAACCTGACTGCTTTCTACACAAGTTCACAATACCAGCATTCTCTACAGTTGGAGGAGGAGCCCGATAACGTCCTTTCTAAAGATCAAATGGAGCTTGAAACATACTGACATTTCTCTCACTTGAATTCAATTAAAAGGCTCTGCTGGAACACGTGAGGCTTTTACTCTCATTTATGAATCATCAGCTAGGATCCACATTTGTAAGAGCGAGTGATATAGTTATGTTGCAGGAAACTTGGGCGATCAAAGATGCGTTTATCGATGGCTATAATATACTATCTAGACGTGCAGTACGTGGAATCAAAGGCCGCCCATCGGGAGGGCTTATTGTTGGAGCCCGATCTCATATTAAATTGTCACCCTCTCTGGCTGAATTTGAGTCTCCACATGTATTACCAGCAACAATCAACATCCAATTAAGTGGCATTTATATACTGATTATAAATAAAGACATTTTAACCACACTTGAAAGAATATTGAGTTGCTGGTATGACAAACATCCTGAGGGGAAAGTTATTGTTGGTGGTGATTTTAATGCACCACAGCTGGCTGAATGGATTGTCTCTCCTACTGAGGATTTATATTTGGGGCAGCTTAATAACCATCAGCCAGTTAAACATGGCAGTGATTTTGCATGGGCGATGATCATGAACATGTTTGACCTGGTCTGTTTCAATTATAAATATGATAATGAGAAGCAGTTGACCTATAGTTGGACTAATTGGTAACTGAAGGGATAGCCCTCATTTTGTGGCTGGAAATAGAGCTAGAATAGAATAGGTAACAAAAAAAAGGGGGGCTCCAACCACATAGAAACGTTTGTCACTCTAGTCTCGCTTAGAGTGTTCTTACTGTGCTGTGTCAGTATGTCATTTTCTAATAGTGCTTCTAAAGGTAAGCCGAGTATCCAAATAGAAGGGTCAATTTTATTCTGGAAATAGATTCCAAATATATACCCTGAGCCATTGCTTACGTGCTCAAAACATGTTGCTTTTATTCAGCAAAACCAGTCCCCAAGACTGGATTATATCAATCATATTCATAATTCAATAAATTAACCGAATATGGGTAGTGAGATCCTTTACATGAAACCAAACCACATCACAATGTATAAATCACGAGTGTGTTAGTATTGCTTTGTGAAGTAAATATTACATCATATTCACATTCTCGCAAAGTAATGGCCAAAGAGATAAATTAACAATAATTGCACATAATGAACCAATAATCTTCATTGTTGTACACACATCCCCTGGTGTTAATCCTAAGTAAGAATGTGTTCATATATATGCATATTGTCTTTGGATAGAAGGAAATAAGTGAGAAATTCAAACTAGTCTTGTAGTTCTAGGTTGACTATAGAGCTGAAATGAATTATATAATTATATATAGTTGGACTAATGCACCAGTTTTTCCTGTTTGGGTTATGTTTTCATGGACAGACTGACAGGGGGATTGTGGAAACATTGCTGCAACTTTTACCCCCATTAGTGATCATACGATATTGACTTGGTCCTTTACACCCTTTAAGCTGCTTAAAATTAGTAAAACATTGCATTGGGTAACTATGAATGGTCAGGGCAATTGTGTTTTGTGGTGCAATCGGAACATTCTGAAGATTAGTGCGATTATAAACATTAATGGTATTGGCATCCTAAATTGGTTCAAAACAAATTATTGGAATATTTGGCATCTTATGTTTAAGCTAAAAAACTTACTTAAACTCCAATCGAGATATCAAAGAACATCAGAGTATCCTATCAATTGTTTTGATCCACTAATCCAGCAGGCAAAGAACGTGCTTTGGAAGCAACAGATTGCAATAAATAAGGTTGGTATCTATTCCGATCTGGAAAAAATGTTAATTAAAGACACTTGCCCAAACCAGATATAGGAATTGGTTAAAAAGCAATACATTTTCCTTGGGATCAGCAAATTGGAGATCCTTTTCGGAAATCTTCAACTATAATGATGCAAAAGGGTTCTGGGCCTTGTCAAGAAGATTTTTTAATACTAAAGAAAATGTAGATTTGAAACCAATTGGTGTTTTGGAATGGCCAGTGACCATTAGGAAGTTATATTATAATGCTGACTATCAATATATGATTGATTGCAATTATGTAGCCTCCCATGGCTTTGCCAGGATGATATATATCTGATTATTAAACCTTTGAACAATTCATGTGCTCCAGGTCAAGACACATCATCCAATGCTGTCTCAAAGGGTAGTCACAAATTTTGGGCATTTGTTCTTGCGCAGATATTTAGGATCCTTTTGTGGGAGGGTGCCATCCCGGTTAGTTTGAGGCGATCGATTCTGATCCCTGTACATAAGAAAGGTGACTGGGCAGACCCCTCCAAGTACCGCCTGCTGGCAATGTTGGATTTTATTGAAAAAACTTGAAAAATGGGTGGCGGAAGCCGGTTTGTTGTCAGGGCTTTTTCGGAAGGGACATAACACTCTGCACAATCTTTGTGTTCTCCAATATGTCATTGCTGCTTGTAAACGGACTCCCAAACTCTATCTCTGTTTTATCGATTTTAGTAAGACCTTCGATTCCGTATCTTACCCACTGCTGTGGCGGAAATGATGTCAATGGGGTATAGACCATTCCGTATTGTGGCAATAAGCCCTGAGAAAGCGGGACCCTGGGTCACAGGTAGTCACAGGGCCCTGGGGGCATTACCGAGGGCGGTATTGGCCCGTTGTCGAGGGGCTTATATCCATTAGTACCCTGCCCCTAGACCGGGGTACTAATAGCATTTTTTTCAGCCCCGAAACGCTGCTGCGTTTAAAAAAAAATAATAATAAAGTCAAGTAAAATGGCTGCCGGGAAAGGCAAACGTAGTCCGTTTTCCCTTTCCATGGCGGTAATTGGGAGCGGACGTGCTGGGAACAGAAGTGTTCCAGGCGCGTTCGCTCCCGAGAAAAGAAGAAAAAAGAAGGTACGTGCGGTTGGGAGGGTGGGGAGGGAATAGTTTGTAGGGGAGGAGGGTGGAGGGAAAAAAAACGTACCTGAGTTCCCAGCGAGGGACTAAGGCAGCCCCCAGCCATGGGGAGGCTCGGAGCGGGGATTGCCCTGTTTCGAGCCTCCTCATTGGCTAAGGGGCCGACATGCCCCCACTAGTAACAAAAGGCACGTAGTGCCTGTAAGCGATTCCCGGCCTGGTAATTTCCCGGCGAGGGACAATCAGAATGCGTGTTGCATTCTGGTTGACCCTCACTGGGTACTAATGTATTTTATTACTCTCTTTAACACAGATAATACTGTGGTATTTCGTATGAACCATGAGGGTCAAATTTCTACAGAAATCACTGTAAGTATTGGCGTAAAACAGGGATGTGTCCTTGCACCCCTACTATACACTCTATATGTCAGTGACATGGGCAAGACGATTGATTCCGTTCACAATTTTCCCATGCATTTAGGATCTATGGGAGCACCCTGGTTGAGCTATGCTGATGACACTGCTTTATTTGATCTCACGCCAATTAAACTGCAGCGCTCCTTAAATGCTGTAGCAAAGTCTGCTGGTAACAATAATCTAAAAGTTAATTCTTAAAAAACAAAAATACTAGTTATTGGGGCACAATATAGGAAAGTTGGGTTTACATGGTCCATGAATGTTACGACCTTGGAAATTGTTCACCGATATGTGTATTTGGGTTTTTCTATTTGGGATTCCCCAACGTCAGAACTCTGTAATGACGCTATCTGTTTCAAAATATTGAAGAAATGGTTTCTCTATAATGAAAAAAATGGATTCATCTTAAGTGTGGCTGCAATATCGAAGGAGAAATTGCCCTATATTGAAAGAGCATTGTACCTGGAATACTATATAGTTTGGCCGCCCTTACGGAACGTTTGATGGTCTGGATGGAGAGAAGGTGAGAATTTGGTGTCCAATCAATAAAATCATGTTGGCTAGTGCAACTATGCATCCTATATCTTACGATTGCTTTTGCATTGAATTAATCGAATACGTTGTATAGATACTTAGACCTTTCAAATATGCAAGTCTGTGAAAACAAATTTGTAATACAATTCCGCAAGACTGCTCTGGGACACCTTGCCATCTGAATATTTCTTTGGATAATTTGCCAAGTTTACCCAACTGGAAAGTTATGCATACAATACAGGTTTTCCGAGATCTTAGGAAGTGTTGAACAGAACTATTAATTGGATGTGTAAATATTAAGTATAACATTGTAATATAAGTGACTATGGGCATCATTACGAGATCAGTGGTAAGGGCAAAAAGTGTCAGTAGCATAATTATTGCCACTTGTACTGCTCAGCTGAAATATAGGTAAAAAAGAATAGGCATTTATTCGCCCAATAGTTATTCCATCAGAGGAATTAGCATTGAAGGAATTATTATCAAAAAACTGCGGTAATTCCTACAAGGCTAATTCCACCTGTGGAATTAGTGATAGTTCCATAGTGGCCAGGGTGCTTTCACTGTGGGCTTCATGGTGCTGGAGAATAATGGGTTGCATGTGACAGCAGGGGGTGTTGGCTATCCATGAGGCCATGGCCTGCCCTGATAACAACTGTATTGATGCAATGGTACATTTCTGTCATCACTAACATTTTAATGTGGGGTTTGTCCTTGGGTGTCACGTGCATTCAATTGCCCCCGGTATATTCTGATGGCCTTATGACTGTAGGTTCAGCCAGCATTTGAATTCTTAACATGCTACATGCCTTTGGGTGGTGAGAAAAACCATGCATTCATGTCAAAGTGATAACATTTCTCCCATGCTGTACTTACCTGGCTAGTTTGACTGCCTACTCAAACATCTACTCCTCTGATACCCACCAAGCAAGCCATGTGGAGGATACTACTTGTTCTCCCAGGTTGTGAGGGTGAGTGGCTCAACACCACCTGTGACAGCAGTCTCCCGTTGGTGGATGGATGTTTAACTCTGCACTCTGGCCTTCAGTTCATTTCACATCTCTTGCTGCAGTCTTCAATGACCAGAGGCATTGTGCCCACAGCTACCACTGTGTGTTTTGTTTCTGTCCAGATGCTTGTTCTTCCTATGGACAGATTTCCTGTGCTGCACTCCAGACAGTTCCTCTTCATGGCTGACCACTGCATCAGCAAGGACCTGGAGATCTTTCTGGCTGAATTTTGAATTTTTGGGTGTCATCTCTTTGCCCTTTGTCACAGCTTGTGAGCTCAGAAGACAACAGGAAATGGCTGATTTTCAATGGATTACGTTTTCAAAAATGGCCATCGCTGAGCTTCTCATTCGTGGAATGATTCTATTTCCGCTCAGTACTAGTCCCGCTGGTGGAATTACTTTTTGGTAATTCCTGCACTTTTTGGCCGGTAATGTGATTTTCACTGAAAGGTTTGTGAATTACTGATTGGTATTGGTTTTTGGTGCTAATTCCATGGGACAGCATTATGGTTACTATTGAAGGATGGAACACACACCCATGGCCTTGCAATTTGTTGCTAATTGCGCTAGACACCAATGACGGTAACACTAAATTCCATCCTGCAGAATTAGCAGTGTTTACCACCGTACTCATAATGAGGTCCTTTTTTTTTACAATACATCCTTTGTATTATAGGTTACTGGTGATTTGTTATTAGTGAAGTTTGTGTACTTACTTTGGTGTGCCATAAAAAATTAGAAATATATATGTATTACTAAGGGAAAGATGTGTGCACTTAGTCTATCTCCTAGAGGATAGTCACGAAGCACATATGGATCAACAGACAAACTTGAGTTAAAATGACATTTTAAGTTTTATTGAGAGAATTCCAATCTGGGCCAGATTAAATACAGCCTTCCCAATTCCCTCGTCGTTCAACTCAAGGGTGGACCAACTTGGATGAAATGCAGAAAACGTTCTCAATCCACAATGGGGGAAATTCATTTGTCGTTTTGGAAAATTTAAGACATCTTGTTTTGGAATGCCCAGTATTAACTCCTAGGAGAGTCTTGTATTACATGCTATTTCGAAATAGGGTGGCCCTGCAGCTTGCAATTGTGAGATGTTTATCAGAAATATGCGGTTTATTATTCCTCTAACTGTGGTTTTATATTATATTCAATGAAAAAACTTTGTTAAAGGGACGTTATGGTTAAGTTGCACTAATAAAAACCTATGAAATTCAATGAAAAACCTTTGTTAAAGGGACATTATGGTTACAAGTAAAATCGAAAAGCCCCAGAAATTTGCCAGTTATGGTAAACTAAGCAACTATAACTCGCGCCACCAACGTGCACTGCTAAGACAAACACCAAAGACATCAAAGATGACATCACAAATGGGGAGGTAAATAGGGGGATTGGTTGGGAAAGTCTGGGGAATTAGTATCTATGTCACAATAGGGCATACAGTTATTTTGTAAAGGTACGTGGGTGTCATGTGGACTAATGGCTGCAAGATTATTTTGGTTCAGTGTTTTCCTACCTCTCTGGAGTTTGTCTTACCCTATGTGGTCCTCCTGCAGGTAGCCACCCCCAGGGTCAGAGCCAGGTAGCTTCTGCTTTTCCTGATCATGTAAGAGAAGCTTCCCTCCAGAGAGTCATTGATGATATTGCTAGATTTATCACAAAACTGACAATATTTTTCATAGGTACTATGTATCCGGCAATATTATTCTCCACCTTCCATTTTGTATTGCATCCGCAAACAGTCGTGCATGTTCGTGGACTTCCATCAGGGCAGGTTGCAGCAATGCTACCCGAATGGACAGTGGGATTCACTATCACTTTTTTAAATAAAATAATAGTTTAATTGCAACCAAAATAGTGCAGATTACACATTTGTAAACACAACGAGTTAATCTTTTATAGTTAATATTATTTATTAATTAATTCATCTTTTATAACACACTTGCCCCTGAGCTATTCTCCTTGATATTTAACATATATCCATTTTCTAACTTTATAAATGAAATATTTTTGTTCATATTACAACAGCCACTTTAGAATTCACTTGAACACTTTACACGTATTGAAACACCAGGGCAGGACAAAGATTGATATGTTTGGGATATTTCTTCTCTGTGAAAGATAGTGAGCTAAAGACTCTGGGCAGATCTCTCGTAACCAGGACTAATGTCTAGCAGAGGGACTCCCAGGACCCCCTTTGTTAATTTACGTATTGAAACACAACATTTCTTTGCTGCACGAAACTCCCTTCTTCAAACTTCAGTATGTGATGCTCTCTTTAATAGCCCAACCCTCATTTAGCAGATTATATATAATCATGTTGTAAGTTTACTAAATACAAAAAGCTTGCTTTAAAACAAACAAAAATATAATTTTCTGTTTTCAAATCACTTTTTAAAAAACTGCATGACATCATTTAAAATAATGTACTGCATATTTATTTACTAAATGCATTTTCAAAACATTATAATAGTTTTTTTTAAATAACTGCAAAGTGTAATATAACAAACTCGTTCCATTTATATAGTTAGAAATAAAACAAAGGTTTTTCAAAACTATAATAACAATTTCAAATAAAGAAAAATGTATACTGTGATTATGCCAAAAATACCTACTATATTTCATTATAACAGCACTCTATTGTCTAATAGCTACGAGCAATACCTGTCACACTGCTTACCTCCTTGGGATGTCACTTGCGAGCCCCAACTTGGCAGTTGTATCCCCGCTGGAGGCTGCCACGAGCTCGCTCCATCCAGGCATCGATTTCTGTGGGCGTGGCCATCTGGACAGCACATGTTGCAGGCGACCCTGTTCGGCGCTCCGCGCATGCACAGTTTTGGTGCCTCTACAGGGATAGCAGTTTGAGGTCCAAGCCTCTTTTTCATCCCGCGCCTTTCTTCAGGCAGCCCTTCACGTCTCAATGCTTTTTTGTCCCGAACAGTGCTGCGCCCACGAAATGAACTCATTGCCCTTTTTCTCTGACTGACCCTGTTCCGTCTCTGGCTACCTTACCTTCTCCTTGTCTCTGAGCTGCCCCCTGTCTATCCCTGAGCATCCTCCTCTCTTGCCCCGCTGGCTCTCTGCTGCTTTCCTTGTTCTTTCCTTGCTCCTCACTTCCAGTGCCAATAGTTGTCTGTCCTGGGTGCCTTGTGGTTCGTGCCTTGGCCAGGGCTTTGTCTGCCACCTGCCGTGGAACCCTAGCCAGCACCCTGCTCCATATTTGCCTGTATTCAATGCCCTCAAGTCATCCGCTGTGGACATCTGAGATACAATGCGGCCTTCCTTGTCAGTGCTTGCACTGTCTCCATGTCACACCAATCAGGAAGCGCCGTCCCATGACATGGGCAGTTCATCCAGGGCTTTTCTGTTCCATTCATGGAAGTGTTGGGTCGGCATGCCACACTGTACTCTCTTTGGCACCGCATCAGTCACAGTCTGGCTTCTACTCCACTGCGACAGCCACAGAGAACAGGTATGCAGCCCCAGTGAGATGATTTGTATGATAGATTAAGATGCCTACCTTCGAAATCCGAGATGGCAGCAGTCCAAGAGTTTAGGGATGAGCGCCAAGCCCTTTGCTTAGAAATGACCACCCTTTGCCAAGAGTATGCCACCCTCTGGCAGATGGTGATCCAAAGTGCCAGAGCAGCACCCCAGGCCGAGAGTGCCATGGCTCATAGCAGTCAGATAAAGTTTGATTGAGACCCAAGAAGTCTGGCTGAATACTGTAACCACTGTAAGGTGCACTTTCTGTTCCGCCCATTGAATTTTACTCAAGATAAGGCCAAGCTTGGTTATATCCTGGGAAACCTGACAGGGAGTGACCTTTCTTGGGCGGCTCCATATGTGTCCTCAAACAGTACTATCCTTGATGATTTTGCTGCATTCGAAAATACCTTTTCGGACGTCTTTCAGTCTACAAATTTTGCCTCTGTGGCCCAGAATCAATTGATCGACATTTGGCAAGGAACCAGTGATATAATAGCTTATATGAGTCAATTCCGGCAGTTGGCAACAGATTCTCAATGGCCGGAAATTACCCTTAAGACCCTGTTTTGTCGGGAATTATGAGAATACAAGGATGAGTTGATGCATATACCAGACCTGGAAACGCTACAAGCCCTTCTGGAACAAGTACTTTGCATAGACCATCGTTTGTCAGAAAGAAGGGGAGAAAGATGCAGGTCTGAACATACTTTTCAAGGCCATTGTTACCACAGCAGTACAAGCAATACCTGCGGAATCAAGGCCAGAACCTATGCCATTGGGAGCAGTTCAGGGCCCGCTCTCTGAGACTGAAAGAAAGTTACGACATATGTTTCGTCTTTGTCTTTACTGTGGAGCAGCGATGCATTACCTGGGATCTTCCTCTCTATGACCTCCAAGAAGGTCGGAAAACTAGAAGGCTTGTGGTTATGTAAGAAGGCAACGGCAGGCCCTCCATTTTCTCCGGCCCTTCTTATAAAACCACATACCCTTCTACCGATGCAGCCCGTACCTCTCTTGGTGTTGAAAGTCTAGATCGATTGGGAGAATCGGAATGAGGAGACACTGGCGCTATTATATTATGGCGCTTACGGAAATTATATTAATGTTGCTTATGTGGCCAATACCAACATTCCACTATACAACAAGGTGACAGCAACTTTAGTAGAGGTTATTGATGGGAAAACTCTATCTTCGGGACCAATTCGTCAACACACTGAAGAGCTTCGTCTTTAGATAAATGAACATCATCAAGGTATTTCTTTGGATATCATCAAATCACCTTCACACTCTATTGTACTAGGTTTACTCTGGTTACTGTTCCACAATCTGCATATCAACTGGGAGACACGAACCTTGGTATTTGCATCCAATCGTTTTACTCAGGTCTGTTGTTCCTCAAGGACACCTTTAGCTCCCACTACATATATTGCACCTAACAATAGGCGCACTTCATTTCACATATGTTCCCTGAATACCATTGCAATGGAATATGTGGACTTTCACCATGTCTTTGCTGAACCAGAGGTCATTCCTTTACCCCTGCACAGGACATACTATTGTGCCATCGAACTCGAACCTGACCAGTCAGTTCCTCATGGGAATATCTACCCCTTATCGCCTCCTAAAAAGGCAGTGCCTCGAAAATACATTGAGGAATGTCTTGAAAAGAGATACATTGTTCCTTCTAAATTACCTGTTGGTTTTCCCTTGTTTTTTTTTGCAAAAGAAGGAGGGAACTCTTCGCCCCTGTATTGATTACCACCAATTAAATGACATACCCGCAAGGACAGTTATCCCCTGCTTTAATCCAAACATCATGGAATCATTGTAGACCGTGAGGCTCTTTATCAAGTTGGATTTACAGGGGCCTACCACTTGGTCTGGATAAAAGAGCAGGACGGCTGGAAGACAGCATTCACAACTCCATTGAGGCATTATGAATATTGAGCCATGCCCTTTGGCCTTTGTAATGCCCCAGATGTCTTCAAATGTTTCATGGATCACATCTTTGCAGATCTTACTGGTTTGACCATGTGGGTCTATCTTGATGACATTCTCATTTTCTCAATGTCTATGGAAGACCACGTTTGGCATGTCAAGGAAATATTGCGTAGTGTGGCTGCTAACCATTTATATGCTAAGGCAGAGAAGTGCCTTTTCACCGAGAGGATGGAGTTGCTGAGCTGCATGGTAAGCAATTCTGACATGCACATGGGTCCTGTTAAAGTGAAAGCTGCTTTGCAATGGAAACAACTGCATTACCTCAAGTCTCTTCAATGGTTCTTGAGGTTTGCCAATTTTTATCCGCGCTTTATATCTCATTTTACTCAACTGACTGTTGCTCATGTATTTTATTACTCTCTTGCACACCGGCCTCACTAGTATCAAGCTGCTTTTTTTCAGATGTCCATGCCGAAATTGGCATTCAAGCTACTAAAGGACGCTTTAATGTCAACTCGCATTTTACGGCATTCCCAGGACGATTTACCATTTATCATTGAGACTGATGCTTCCGACTCAGCCATCGGTGCAGTTTTGCTGCAACAAGTTCCAGATACCAAGATAGAACATCCCATGGTTTATTTCTCCGGTAAGTTATCCCAAAGTGAGTGGAATCGGGAAACCGTTATTGGCAATAAAAGCAGCCTTTGAAAAGTGGCAATATCGTCTTCTGGGTTGATGATTTGCAGTAGAGGTGCACACCGAGCATAGAAATCTCCAGTACTTCCGCTGTTGTCAATGTTGGAATGCCAGACAGGCTCGTTGGGCCTTCTTTTTCTCTCATTTCGATTTTATGATAACTTACATTCCCTGTGCCCAGAACCTGAAGGCTGATGCTCTATCACGCTCCTTGGGACACAACTCTGCATAGAAGGACGTGGATACTATCTTGATTGCTCCGAAACATTTCTTACTTGCTATTCGTCCTCATTTGAGCACCATTCTACAAGACACTATGGGCCTCATTACACGGTAGGTGGTAAGGGTTTACCGGTACTGGTAAGGGCACCGGTACCGGTAAACCCTCACCGCCTTACTACGAGGTCCCTTTGCGGGACCCGACCTTAACGGCTGGTGTAGACCAGCCGTTAAAGTTGGGACCCGCAAAGGGACCTTGGTGCTAATTACGGTACCGCAGTTTGCGGTACCGTAATTAGCTCCTTCCCCATTCCCATTGAGCCCTATGGGGCAAAAATGGGAATGAGGAAGGGCCATGGAGAAAGGGGAAATTACTGCCCCGCCAACCTTGGAATGGGGTGGTAATTCCCCTTTCCTCCATGGTGGTACCGGTATGGTACCGGCGGCAACCATGGTGCTAATAGCACCATGGTTTACCGCATTTCGTGTAATGAGGCCCTATGACTGCTCCTGCCAGTTCCGACCTGTCGCACATGTCCAGAATCAGTGAACATAATGGACATTTGATCTTTCAGAGTTGCTTGTATGTGCCCATGTCTGCTCTCTGTGATGCTATCGGGCATGCATTTCATGACTCTAGTATTGGTGACAAAGCAAAAACAAAGAGGTGATGGCTGGAAGGTTTAGAATGAATCCTAACCACTGGCATTGCTCTGGGCAACCCTCCAGACCACCGTTCTTCGCCTGCCAAGCCATTACAGAAGGGGAAAGACCATATGCAAATCAGGCTTGGCCCCACCCCAAAAGGGGCAGTCCAGTCCGAACTGCTAGGTCACATCCCTTCTGCACGAGACCACAAGCATCCCCAAACATGTTTCACCCTTGTTGGGGCTCATCAGTGAGGAGTAGCTTGGGTCTCTAGGCCCAGCAGGCACGGGACCCACGTCTGGGCATACCCGTCCCACTCGGGGTGACAAAGCAAAAACAAAGAGGTGATGGCTGGAAGGTTTAGAATGAATCCTAACCACTGGCATTGCTCTGGGCAACCCTCCAGACCACCGTTCTTCGCCTGCCAAGCCATTACAGAAGGGGAAAGACCATATGCAAATCAGGCTTGGCCCCACCCCAAAAGGGGCAGTCCAGTCCGAACTGCTAGGTCACATCCCTTCTGCACGAGACCACAAGCATCCCCAAACATGTTTCACCCTTGTTGGGGCTCATCAGTGAGGAGTAGCTTGGGTCTCTAGGCCCAGCAGGCACGGGACCCACGTCTGGGCATACCCGTCCCACTCGGGGTGACAAAGCAAAAACAAAGAGGTGATGGCTGGAAGGTTTAGAATGAATCCTAACCACTGGCATTGCTCTGGGCAACCCTCCAGACCACCGTTCTTCGCCTGCCAAGCCATTACAGAAGGGGAAAGACCATATGCAAATCAGGCTTGGCCCCACCCCAAAAGGGCCAGTCCAGTCCGAACTGCTAGGTCACATCCCTTCTGCACGAGACCACAAGCATCCCCAAACATGTTTCACCCTTGTTGGGGCTCATCAGTGAGGAGTAGCTTGGGTCTCTAGGCCCAGCAGGCACGGGACCCACGTCTGGGCATACCCGTCCCACTCGGGGTGACAAAGCAAAAACAAAGAGGTGATGGCTGGAAGGTTTAGAATGAATCCTAACCACTGGCATTGCTCTGGGCAACCCTCCAGACCACCGTTCTTCGCCTGCCAAGCCATTACAGAAGGGGAAAGACCATATGCAAATCAGGCTTGGCCCCACCCCAAAAGGGGCAGTCCAGTCCGAACTGCTAGGTCACATCCCTTCTGCACGAGACCACAAGCATCCCCAAACATGTTTCACCCTTGTTGGGGCTCATCAGTGAGGAGTAGCTTGGGTCTCTAGGCCCAGCAGGCACGGGACCCACGTCTGGGCATACCCGTCCCACTCGGGGTGACAAAGCAAAAACAAAGAGGTGATGGCTGGAAGGTTTAGAATGAATCCTAACCACTGGCATTGCTCTGGGCAACCCTCCAGACCACCGTTCTTCGCCTGCCAAGCCATTACAGAAGGGGAAAGACCATATGCAAATCAGGCTTGGCCCCACCCCAAAAGGGGCAGTCCAGTCCGAACTGCTAGGTCACATCCCTTCTGCACGAGACCACAAGCATCCCCAAACATGTTTCACCCTTGTTGGGGCTCATCAGTGAGGAGTAGCTTGGGTCTCTAGGCCCAGCAGGCACGGGACCCACGTCTGGGCATACCCGTCCCACTCGGGGTGACAAAGCAAAAACAAAGAGGTGATGGCTGGAAGGTTTAGAATGAATCCTAACCACTGGCATTGCTCTGGGCAACCCTCCAGACCACCGTTCTTCGCCTGCCAAGCCATTACAGAAGGGGAAAGACCATATGCAAATCAGGCTTGGCCCCACCCCAATAGTATTGGTGGACATCCTACAGTCAGAGCCACTCAAGAACTAATTGCAATACAATTTAGGTGGCCAGGATGGGCGAGTCAAGTAAGCGAATATGTGTATTCTTGTCCCATTTGTGCTCAAGTTAAGGCGGCATGCAACAAACTCTTGGGCTTATTGCAACCAACTAGTCGTGCCTTTTCCTTGGCAAACCATCACCACTGACTATATAGTCGATTTACCACTGTCTGATGGGCACACCTGCATTATGGTCAGTGTTAATTGCTTTTCTAAAATGGCACACTTCATACAACACTCGAACAGTATCTGCGCTGTTACACCAATGCATCACAAGACAATTGGTATCCCCATTTGGATGTTGCAGAGGTGGCTTACAACAATTCTTTGCATACAGCTGCCGGTCAAAGTCTTTTCTATTGTTCGTCTGGATTACATCCCAAGGTGATGCCATTCTGCCCGGTACTGCCTAATGCCATTCCAACTGCTGATCAAATGGTGGTCTGGATCCAAGCCCAACATCATCTGGCCACAGATGCCCTGGTTGAGGCACAGTATCGCATGAAGGCTCAGGCGGATGAGAAGCAGACTTGTGAACTCGCTTTCCAGAGTAACATGGCGTGGTTATCCTCGAAACATCTGCCTATCTGCAACCCACCCACTAAATTGGCTCCTCATTACTTTGGGACAAGCAGAATTACCAAGTGACTGTCTCCGGTTGTCCTTCGTCTGCGCTTGCCACCCTCTTGGCACATTCACCCTGTGTTTCATGTCTTCTTCCTGAAACCCTACTTACCTGATTCCTATGGTCGCGCATGCTCTCGTCCAGCTTCCCTTCTGCAATGTGGTGTCCCCGAGTTTGAAATGCAGGTGATCTGTGATACATGTATCCGTCGGTGGGTTCTTTCGTTTCTGGTGAACTGGAAGGGTTACCCAGCTTGTGACATCACTTGGGAGCCCTGCTCTCATGTCCATGCCCCGCGTCCGGTCTGTGAGTTCTTTTTCCGGCATCCCTGGAAGTGTGGGGCTCATGGCCTTCCTGAGAGTGGGAATAGTGTCACACTGCTTACCTCCGCAGAAGGTTGCTTCTGAGTCCCAACTTGGTGTTTGTATCCAGGCTTGTGTTTGCCGTGGGCTTGCTCGAACAGGGCATCAAGTTCTGTGGGCGTGGCCACCTTTGCTGAACAGCGCAAATGCAGGCAACCCTGTTGGTGCTCCATGCACAGTGTTCTTGGCTCTACTGCGACAGCATTTTGAGGTGCAAGCCTCTCTTTCATCCTGCTCTGTTTTTCAGGCATTAGCTGTTACCAGCCCTTTGTGATTCAGCACAATTTTGTCCCAAACCATGTTGCGCCCCGGAAATATCTCCATGCCTTTTTCTTCTACCTGATCCCTGTTCTGTCCCTGGCTACCTGACCTTCTCCTTGCCTCTGTTCTGCCCTCTGTCTTTCCCTGAGGCTCCTCCTCTCTTCCCCGCTGGCTCTTTGCTCCTTTCCTTGTTCCGTCCTTCCTTCCTTTTCACTTCCATTGCCTTTAGTTATCTGTCCTGGGTGCCTTGCAGTCCGTGCCTTGGTCAGGGTTTTATCTGCACCTGCTGTGGAATCCTAGCCTGCACCCTGCTCCATCTTTGCCTGTATTCAATGCCCTCAAGTCATCGGTTGTGGACATCAGAGATACAGTGTGGCCTTCCCTGTCAGTGCTTGTACTGTCTCCACGTCACGCTAATCAGGGAATCGCCATCCCATGGCATGGGGAGTTGATTCAGGTGTTTCCTTCCATTCAGTGAAGTGTTGGGTCAGCATCCAGCACTGAGCTCTCTTTGGCACCGCATCCTCGGCAGTCTGACTTCTACTCCACAGCGGCAGTTATGCAGAACAGGTACGCAGCGCCACCAAGATGCTTTGTATGATGAATATCTTTCACTAGTTGGAAATTAACTTTCTGAAAAATGGTATGTATGACTTAAGAAATACCAAGTGTAAATGGTAAATAAGTATGTATTTTAGCATGCTACACTGCTGTCATCCCATTTAGTAATAAAATATTACTTTCTTGCCACTGTCATGAGGATCCGCTTGAAGCCCAAAGCCAAGTGCAACTCTTGGTACGACGCTGACCTCGCCACCCTCAAACGCAAGTGTAGGGAGGCTGAGAGGAAATGGCGTGCTTCCGGTTCATCCTCTAACGAATTGGCCTGCAGCCTGCTCCAAAAGCAATACCGGTTCTCTGTCCGCACCAAGAAGAGAGCCCAAATCCAAGCCTGCGTCTCTGCGGCATCTAACAGCTCAGCTGAACTCTTTAAAATCTGCAAGTAGCTGGCCAGTCCTGCTACAGTCTCTACTTCTCCTGTCCCCTCCCAGGCCCTCTGCAGAGCCCTGGTTTCACATTTCATCTTTAAAACTCAGGACATCCTGTCCTCTCTCTCTTCCTTTCCCCCTCCTCCTTCTACACCCTGCTCTTCCTCTGGCCCTTCTTCGCCCACCTCTCCTCCCTCCTTCTCTGGCTGTCCCCTGTTCTCCCCAGACAAGGTTTCTAGACAAGTCCGATCTATTAAAGTCTTGTCGAAACAGGTTCACCCCTGTTCCTCCGAAACCATCAAGGATCACATTGACACCCTGGCCCCTGCTTTGGCTGACTTCTGCAACCACTCGCCGCTGGAGTCTTCCCTCCCCCTTAAGCACTCCCTTGTGCTCCCTCTCCTTAAGAAACCCTCTGCCGACTCTTCCTGCCCAGCTAACTATCGCCCAATCTCCATCACTCCCTTCCGGGCAAACTCCTGGAAAAGCTGGCCATCTCCCAGATTAATCTTCACACTGAATCTGTTGGGTGCTTCCATGACCATGAGTCTGGCTTCAGAGCTGCTAGAAGCATGGAAACTGCTCTCATGAACATCCGTGAAGACCTGGTCTCCAACCTAGATTCCAACACTCCCTGTGTCCTCATCTTACTTGATCTCTCTTCTGCCTTTGACACAGTAAACCATGCCATCGTGCTCAACCGTCTCCGTGACTACCTGGGTATCACCGATCAGGCCCTGGCTTGGCTGACTTCTAGCCTCTCCGATTGACCTTCCCAGGTCCAACTTGGGTCCTTCCTCTCCTCTATCTCTATCTCCACCTGTGGTGTTTCCCAGGGGTCTAACGTCTCTTCCTGGCTGTTCAGCCAATACCTGTCACTTCTTGCACACCACATGCCCGCTCTCTTCCCAACTTTCAGTGCTATGCGGATGACACTCAACTAATTTTCAGGCTCCCTTCCACCACCTCTTCTCCTTCTCTCATCTCTGACTGTCTGTCTGCTATACAGGAGTGGTGTGCCGCCAATGATCTCTGCCTTAATGCCAGTAAGACTGAGATTCTCCTCATCGGCACACCTGCTCCATCCTTTGCTGTCACTCTCTGGCCGGCCTCTCTTGGCCCTCTTCCTGCTCCCACCTGTGAGGCTAAAAACCTTGGGGTCATCTTCGACTCCACACGTCTCTAAGAAGTCAAACTACCAGATGCACCTCCTCTGAGGTATTCTTCATTTCCTCCCCTTGCCCCAGAAGCTCACTGTCTCCAGAGCTCTGGTTCTCTCTAGGCTGGACTACTGCAACAGCCTCTTTCTAATTATGCCTGCCTCTACTCTCCACCCTCTGCAACTCATCTAAAACAGGAATGCAAGACTTGTCCTTGGCCTCAAGCCCAGGGATCGTATCTCTCCAGGACTGAAATCTCTGCACTGGCTCCCAGCGGCACCGAGGATTAAGTTCAAAACCCTCTGCATTGTCCACAAAGCCTTCTGGGGTCTTGGGCCTCAAAACCTTCAACTCTCTCTTCCTAAGTATCTTCTTTCTCAAGCTCTTCGGTCATCCGCCTCCAACTCCCTCAGGGTCAGTCACTTCTCCAAGCAACGAGTTGGTGGTAGATTTCTTTCTTCTGCTTGGGCATCCCTCTGGAACAGTCTCCCTGCCTCTTGGAAACTTGAGGAGAACCATCTCCGTTTCCGGAAGCACCTCAAGACCTTCCTCTTTGCTTCTGCTTTCTCTCCTGCTTTCCCCTGCTGATCTCCTGGCTGAAACTGAAATTTCACTGGTTACCTGGCTACCCTCTGATCTCGGGCCCAGGTCCCCTCCCCGCCAGTTGCACACCGGCACTGCCCCCCTGGCAACCCTTGTACTTAGGGACTGTTCTGCATCCCTACAGCCCCTTACCAACACTTGACACCTTGATGTCTGCCCTTGCACTTGCCACCAGCTGGCTGCACTTTTATTTATGGTCTTATTTATTTTACTGTTATCCTGTGTGCTGCATTGCTCCCCCACACTTTTCCCCTTCCCCCCTCCCCTGCACTTGCGTGGTCTCAATGTCACCTGGCCTAGTAAGATTGTTGTCTCTGTCTTCCCTCTGTTCCCCCTCCCTTGCCTCGTCATGCCTTGAAAGACTTACGTATAAGTGCGTTGTAAATGCAATATCATATCATATATTATAAATATCTTGTACATGACATTTAAAAAAAAAGAAAACAAACACAGAAGAATCCACACAATAAAGAAGCCACAACATGAGCACCAAAGGAAATTAACCAACAACTACAAAAAATAGAAACCTCACTGCAACAAATGTCAGGAATCAAGATAAATTAAAAACTATTTAAATCAGATTATGTACCCACATGAAAAAAGTATTTTAACGAAAAATGAAATACTGCTGGAAAAGGTGCACTTGTAAATAATGACCCCAAATGCTAATGCAATAAAAAGCAGAGGATCTTCTGTATAACCAGAGATTACCTGCAGATTCGGCTTTCTGTAGAAATTAGACACCATAAAAATGACACAGATAATAAACATAACGCCATAAACAGTTACTTATCAATTAATCGCTGTAAACTGTCATAGAAATCTATTTTATAAGAAAGAATTGTAAAACCTTGTCACATCCATAATTAAGTGCTCAATAAAGATTACCCCTGCTAACTGCGCAGGGAGTATTAATTCTATTAAAGACTAGGAGGCAAGCATTATAGCAGTTCAACAAACCTATATATATAACAACTTTGAAATGTTAAAAGTGCTCCACTGTAACTTTTTCATCTTAAAACTACAATCCCCATAGTCTCTGTAGTCCATCTGTCTCTCAGCCCCTCTATGACACACTTCCTGCCTTTGGCTTCCTCCTCTGCTTTTACGTGCTCTGAACTGTCTTTAAGATCCATAACTTGTCCCGCCAACAGTGCGAAGACTCTGAAACCTGTATGCTTAACAGCCCTTGACCACTCCGTTCTTTGGGCTAACTTGTTCCTTCCTTCTGTTTTCAGCTATTCTTCTACTCATCTCCTATGAAAACATACAATAGAGATATTCAGGGTGGTGTCCATGTACGTGTCCTAAGCCATACAATTTACATATTCATTAGACAATACATGATTGGGCCTCGCCTCATAGTCTTTAATAGAATAAATACTCCCTGCGCAGTTAGCATGGGTAATCGTTATTCTATGACAAGACTGGAGGCGAGCATTGTGCTTGTTCAACGCTTCCCTAATACTGTCCTTACCAAATTTTCAGTAGATTTAAAGTAAAATTCTTTAAATACACGATCACTCGACCAATCTGCTGCTAGCATAATCTCTCTCATTGTCACTCCTGTCATAAATGCCTTGGAGGCCATCGCTCCTCTCACTGAATGCGCTCAATACGTTCCCACATTCACACCTGCTGCGAGCATCACTTCCTTAACCCATCTTGCAATGGTGGCTGTCACAACTGCGTGAAAAGGTTTCCTACGCGCTATCAACAACTGTGTCGTGCCTGCTGATCTGCTCTCTGTAGTTCTCCCCTCATATTCCTTAATACATTCTACTACACACCAATTAGCCTTTCTCAGGAAATAGGGGTAATGGACCGTCGTCGTCCCTGTCTTAGTCCTCCTAGCTATCGAGAACGTTACACCTTCTGGCCCAAAAGATCGCCTGTTAATCTCTAACGCTCTAACATCCGCTACTCTCTTGCAAGATACAAGACATAACAGCATTGCTAGGTTGCCCGACAGCTGTTTCAGAGATAGATACTTATTGGATGGCCAGTTTTCCAGCAAGCGGAGAACCGTCGTCACATCCCACATGGTATTATACCCCGGCTCTGGGGGTACTTTGTACTTCGCTCCTTTGATGAGCCTCACTACTGCTGGGTCCTCCCCTGCCGGGATTGCCTCTATTGGCAGGTGCCCTGCCGAAATCGCTGATCTGTACACTCCTATTGTACGAAATGTTTTCCCATCCTGCATTAAATGCGCTAGAAAATTTAAAATTGCTATTACAGGAGCTGAAGCGGGATGAAAACTTCTCCCCTTACACCGTTAGTCCACTTGGCCCAAGCCGTGTCGTAGCTCCTCCTAGTGGAAGGTGCCCAGGATTCTGCAATAAGCTCTGCAGCTTCCGTTGAAATTCCTGGCAGCGTCCAACGTCTCCTGGTATCCTGCACGCGACTAGCGGGAGCGTCCCTCTCACTCTCAGAGGATGACACAACCAGGTGGGTCCGTGAGTAGTTGGTCTCCTTCGGGAAGGACTCTCGGGAGGTCTATTGACAATTCCATCAGTGTCGGGAACCATACTTGTGATTTCTATAATGGTGCTACAAAGATCAATTCCGCCCTCTCCCTCTGACATTTTGCTAGAACTCTGCTCATCATCACAAAGGGGGGGAATGCATAGTGTGGGCCGCCTGACCAATCTTGTCGGAAAGCATCGGTCCCCTGCGCTCCCGGGTCTAGTCTCCAACTGAAATACTCTTTTTTCTGAGCATTGAGCCGGGATGCAAAGAGATCTATATGTACTGGGCCCCATCTCGTGTTCAGAGTCTGAAACACTGCTGGATTCAGTCTCCAGTCGCTGGAGTCCGTAAGGTATTGCGAGTTCCAGTCTGCTACTACGTTCAAGGTTCCGGGAAGGTATTCTGCCATCACTGATGTCTCCGACTGTAGGCAGAAATGCCATAAGTCCTTCGCTAGCTCCACTAGTAATTTGGACTTCGCCCCTCCTAGATGATTTATGTAACGGATTGCCGATATGTTGTCCATTTTCAACAGTACGCATGACTTCATCCTTCCTCTTGTAAATGCCTTGATCGCGAAGGAGCCTGCTAGAAGCTCCAGGCAGTTTATATGAAGATGAAGCTCTTCCTCGCTCCATTTCACTCTGGTTTCCAGAGTCCCACATCTGGCTCCCCAGCCCTGGCGGCTGGCGTCTGACTCGATTATCAGATCTGGTTGGTCTCCGAAAATGGCACGCCCATTCCAGGCGTCCATATTCTTCAACCACCATTCCAGCTCTGTAATGGATTCCTGATCTAGCGGCACTAGCTGGTGGTACCTCAGACCTTGCTGCAGGTGTCTTGTCTTCAGTCTCTGGAGGGCACGGTAGTGTAAGGGACCTGGGAATATGGCTTGAATGGATGCTGCTAATAACCCCACTATTCTTGCTAATACCCTGAGCGAGACTTGCTGTTTGCTTAAGCACACTCCGATTTCTCTCTTGCTATCCCTCATCTTCTGAGCAGGGGGTTCTAATGTCGCTTTCTTGGTGTCTAACACGAATCCCAGAAAGTCTAGCCTCTGCGCTGGCATGGTATCTGACTTCTCTACATTTACTAGAAACCCCAGTGATTGTAGCAGGCTCTGCACCCAACTCGTCTGATAGATCAGCGCCTCTCGATCTTCTGCTAGGAGCAGTAGATTGTCTAGCTAAATAATCAGCCTGATGCCCTTCTCTCGAATCGCTGCTGCTACTGGCTTCATCAGTTTCGTGAATGCCCAGGGAGCGGATGCATGACCGAAGGGCATTGTCCTAAATTGCCACAGCAGACTGTTCCAGCGAAAAGCCAGGAACGTCTCAAATTCCTTTTGCATAGGAATAGTAAGGTATGCATCTTTCAGATCTAAGCGCGTCAGCCAGTCTCCCTCTCTCAGGGAGTCTCTGAGCTGATGGATGCGCCCTCCATCTTGAAGTGTCGGTACCAAATCCACCCATTCAGTTCCTTGAGGTTTATAACTGGGCGTTCTTTCTCCTTCCTTCATACTAGGAACATATTGCTCACAAATCTGGGGGTTGCTGTGCATCTTTCTATTGCGCCCTTCTGTTCTAACCGCGCTAGCTCGCTGTCTAGACACTTCTGCTCTGCTAGTGCTAATCTTTGCTGGTGTGGCCAATACTGCTGCGTCGGTGGCTCCATAGAATCTAGCTACAGACCTCTGACAGTCTGCAATATCCAAGCGTCGTGGGAAAGCACGCGCCATTTGCTCCAAAACATGTGCGTTCTCCCCCCAACTGGAGGATACACTATTGCTCTCACCTGGGGTGAATCCTTGACCATGTCCCGATCCTCTGGGTCTGCGAACTCTGAGGAAGCATCCTCTGGATGGGAAGAGTGTGTCCTGCTGTTTATTTTCCCAGTATTGTGCTCTGGGTTTAGGGGGTCTTCTTCCTCCCTGACCTCGACCAGCTGCTCTGAGCACTCTGAGCCCAGCCGGCCAGTGCGTCAGGGTCCTCTTCTTCCCCTGTGTCTTTCGCCCTCTCTGCTAAATCCATGATCTTAGCGAGAGGCCCGGCTAAATCTAGCACCTTTTACTGGCAACTCCTACATGATCTGTCGATTCCCTTGCGGGGATCCTTGCTGGTAATTTGCCACAAATGTTAGCATCTTGGGGTCTAACTCGGGGGTCTCCGCCACTTTTCCTGGGAGGTCTGGGCACGGGCATTCCGCTCGTAGGCGCTGCCTCACTTCCTTATCGAGATCCTTACGTAGCCTCATTGTCATGTATTGGGTCACCCTCTGGGATGGTTGCCACTCCGTGGACCTGGGGTTCCTGATACTCTCAGGATCAAACATGTCCTCCTGTATTTCATTGAGGTGTTTCTCTTTACGAGCTCTTTTACCACTGCTGGGCTTGACCTCTTCATCCTCTGACCTCTCCTCACTGTCTTGCGAGGTCAGGTCTTCCGTTGGCTCCTCTTCCGAGCCTGGGTAATCTCCTGCATTATCGTCCCCAGGAGTGGGGGTCATGAGGTCTGGCACCTTTGAGCTTAGCGAAGGTGTTGGCAACCTCTGGGGCCTTATCTTTCACCTCGTCTGAAGTGCCCTGGGGGTTGTCAGAGGCTTTCCTCTTGCGGGCTTGTTTACTCCCCATTGACCCTGTTCCTGAGGGTCCTGTGGGCGTGCGCTCCATATCTCTGGTGCTTTCACTGGGCTGTGTGAGCATGGCTTCCAGCGTCTCCAGTCTTTCCTGTAGAGGCCTTACCCCTTGAGCCACTGCATCTAGTAGGGAGCTTCCTAGCACCTCTTTGAAGCTGGCAGTGAGGTCTAGCTGCTGCTCTTCCTCACTCCACTCAAACTCCAACATTAGTTAGTGCTCTGTGCCTGTATACCTTGCTCAGGTGTCTTAGCACGCCCACTGCTTCCTGTGATGCTCAGTATTATAATAATAATAAAAACATTTTTTTTTCCTTTTTTCTGTGGCTGCACCAGTCTGTTAATTTGACCTTTTACTGGGCCTTGACGCGAGAAAAACTCTCTTCTATAAGCTGCTGCCTACTGAGGAGCCTTAGTGTTGAGAAGGGAGAGTCCCCTCCATGCTGAGAGCCGGCGTGCGTCTTTGCACGAGGCTTCTGAGGCATACCGCACTTTGCGTGGCCTTCGCTGTCCTGCGCTACTTGGATCGCTTAATTCTATTTGTTACAGCACCGTTCCAAGTCGTTCTTTCTTATTATCACCGCCGGGCCCGGTGTTCAGTTCCTCCTTCACCGTGTAGCACTGCGGCGCCTGCGCATTAGCGTGCGCTCGCGAGCGCTGAAGCTCCACCCCTGCGAGGGTGGGAGCTGGAGTGGGGTGAGCTCCGTATGCTCTTCCTCCTGATGGAGGTGCCCAGTGCGGTGAAATATAAGCCGCGAGGCAGAGCTGGGCCCCTGCGGTGCCGGGAATGCGGCACAGGGCTGCTCGCCTCAAGGCAATGCTATCTCCTGCTTACCTGCAACGTGAGTCCGCCAAAGCCTACTTCCTACGTAAGAAGTGCTGATAACTTGCTGTGCCCTTCGTATTATGGTAAAAATACCTAATTCTATACAGAATAACGTTATCCTTTTACAGGAACTGTTACTGTACGCTTACTATGCAACCTTCTCTCTTCTCAGTCACAAAACTCACATCTGACATACTGAGAGGGGTAGAAATAGTACTTATCTGCTTGAAGAGCAGTAAACGAAGAGGAGGAGCCCAAAGACAGGAAGTGTGTCATAGAGGGGCTGAGAGACAGATGGACTACAGAGACTATGGGGATTGCAGTTTTAAGATGGAAAAGTTACAGTGGAGCACTTTTAACATTTCAAAGTTGTTATATAATAGTTTGTTGAACTGCTGAGGAGTAGTAATAAAAGAAGTGAAGCATATTACTCGCCTCCAGTCTTGTCATAGAATTAGTATGCTGCATTACTTAAACAATAACACCTGCAGCAGGGGGCTGTCTCATATGTTAGCATCCTGGGACCCAATTTATCAGCCTGAGTGCAGCAATGGCGTTAACAATAAGCGCTGTGCTTTTACCACCAGATCCGGCTCGCCACCGTAGTGCTATTGTTGTTAGCACTCTGTGCCCCAAAGTGCTGGTAGCAAGTCGTTTTTTAAATCTGCCACCTGCAGCGTGCGTGTTCTTTGCAGTTTAGTAGTTCGTGGAAATGGAAGGTAGGCTCTGTGCAGAGCTCGAGTTGGAATCTCTGTGGCTGGTTTTGAAGTGCAGGGTGTTTGAAGAGACAGGTAGTTGACAGGATTGGGTGGAGTAGGAGGTATAATCCAGGTCGCCATGATTATAAGTACAAGCTAATAGAGTATGCCCGGCTTCTTCAACTGGCGATGAGCAGGCCGTTCTGATCCCGTTCTGACCCTGCTCCCCGTGAAATATCTTCACATTTGCTGACAACGCTGACCTCAGTTCCTGGTCAAGGAAACACATCCAAATTGAAGTGGGGAACACAAAAGAAGGCGAGCCACCTCAGAGGAATTGGTTCAGCATGAGAGCATGACACAGGGCTCGCAGAGGCTCATACACAACACATACATGTTAGACGCTTGGGCACCATGACTATGCTAATATGGACCATTGAAATAAAGCACCTCACAGCATAGAGGTGTGTGTCTCCATGAATGCCATGATTACGTGAGCCCAGAGTCTAGAGAAAAGCACCACACAAAGTCAGAATGCGCGCCTCCATTTTGGAAATGATCCCACAATATATGGAAACACTACCAAGGAGAGTCATAGGAGGTTCCCAAGAAAATAATACAGTAAGTGGGGGCAATAAACAGAAACACTCCAACCCAGTAAATATAATTTGTACACAGTTATTGGGATTACTGAGTGTAAAAAAATTCTCGACTGCAAAGTATCACTAATACCCACTGCAGAATATCTGACAGTGCCAGGAAAACCACCTACTTTATGGTTGGAGTGGAAGGAGTATTGGGATAATTATATAGGCAGCGTTGACAGTGCAAATATGACAGCTGCCAAGAAGATCGAAACAACTGGGTGGAAGCCACAGAGTTAGCCAGTCGCTCTCAAACGGTGCCCCTAGCGGAGTTATGCTCGTCCTCCACATACTGTGGGCGTTTCTGCTAACAGCGGGTAAGCAGCTGTTTTGCACACCCTTGTGTGTACGGTGCCCCTAGCGGAGTTATGCTCGTCCTCCACATGCTGTGGCCGTTTCTGCTAACAGCGGGTAAGCAGCTGTTTTGCACACCCTTGTGTGTACGGTGCCCCTAGCGGAGTTATGCTCGTCCTCCACATGCTGTGGCCGTTTCTGCTAACAGCGGGTAAGCAGCTGTTTTGCACACCCTTGTGTGTACGGTGCCCCTAGCGGAGTTATGCTCGTCCTCCACATACTGTGGGCGTTTCTGCTAACAGCGGGTAAGCAGCTGTTTTGCACACCCTTGTGTGTACGGTGCCCCTAGCGGAGTTATGCTCGTCCTCCACATACTGTGGGCGTTTCTGCTAACAGCGGGTAAGCAGCTGTTTTGCACACCCTTGTGTGTACGGTGCCCCTAGCGGAGTTATGCTCGTCCTCCGCATACTGTGGGCGTTTCTGCTAACAGCAGGTAAGCAGCTGTTTTGCACACCCTTGTGTGTACGGTGCCCCTAGCGGAGTTATGCTCGTCCTCCACATACTGTGGGCGTTTCTGCTAACAGCAGGTAAGCAGCTGTTTTGCACACCCTTGTGTGTACTTTTAACTCCTGATTGTAACTTGTTCTGTGCACACCGTCGTGTACATTCCACACACGCTTATGTCCTGATCTCACTTTTGTTTGATTTTAGCACGTGGAATCGAGTGTATACTACATAGTTGTCTCTTGCTTGAGAGATTATTGGACCTGACCATCTGGTCATTTCACAAAGGTACCTTCTCATTCCTTTTCCTTGGTACCACTCTTGCAATATAGCATTTCAGCACTGTGATCTGGTATCACATTTTGTCTCTTGTTTTATTGGCAACATCCATAAATGTATGGCTATGTGCTAATTGTGTTGAATTTGTCAAACATGTTGGATTTGTTTGTTGTAACATTCTGTAGGGCTCTTCCCTGTAGAAGTTTTTACTCCGAAATGCATTGGCTTTAGAGCTCTCCCTTTGGTGAGGCAACAGCTGGCCCCCCAACTGTTGGATATTACATTTTCGTTTTTTGCACTAATCGAATTTCAGGACTTTTTGTTTGAAACTCTACTTCCAATTTAAGTATATGCTCTTAAGAACTATACAGAAAGGATATCGACTTGATTTACCCTTCTACAATCTATTGGTAAATGTGCAAGAGGGACAGTGGGAGAGCGACTGGCTAACTGCGTGGCTTCCACCCAGTTTTTCGTTTTTGAATCTCAACAACCAGTCAGCTCCTCGAAATTTTCACTAACCAAACCATTTGAGACAGTATTAAACCTATCATGGAAGCTAATTAGTTGTGCCCACCTCCTATCTTCACCAGCTGGCACGAAGAAGACAATGTCACTCCTTGGGTCTTAAGGGGCATCGCATTTTCAGGGAAATACCGCCCCTTCAAGATGGAGAAGGAGATGGCAGGAATGAGTATGAAGGGGCAATACAACAACTAGATCTCTATTACTGCTTGAAAACTAATGTGCCAGTCAATAGGATTCACTTTTGCTCCTTGAAGCAAGAAGCAGATGAAACAGTGTGTTAGTGCATTGAGGAAATTAGCATTAACGTGCATTTTCGGCAGAGATGTAATGCAGGATGAATTATAAAGTATCAGATTAGAATTCGTAGGAACAATAAGGTAATCCAGGAGGGATTTTGGATGAGTGGCAGGCCAACATTGCAAGAGACAAAAGCTATAGCTACAAAAAGTGGCACACACCACACTGTGCTCCATGGCAATGAAGGAGAAAAAAAAAGAGAAGTCAACTTCCCAAATAGCAATAGTGAGACAAAAGGGATCAATGGAACGTGAAGTCAAAAGAGAAGATAAACTAGAAGCAAAGGAAGAGTGGAAAAGATCAGAGAAACAATAAACAGGAGACATTAGGAGTGACTTTTAAAAAGTAAAACATTTCTATTGTGGCAGGCGAGGGCATTATACTAGATCTAGGAGCTGCCCTGCCTTGAATCAAAATTATTCATCATGTGGTATTAGGGGGCACTTTTCTGCTGCTGCGGGAAGAAGGGGAAGTAGTAGTGGTGACCGTAGTCAATGGTAGGGTGGAAGAAAGTCCCCAAATGCATATTTAAAGTGGCAGGGATTAGCACAGAGTTGATGGTTGACTGGCAGTCTCCATACACCATCAACACCAGGGACCGGTAGATGGAGATTTGTTGTCACTATGGATGCGAGCTGCAGTCTAGGCACAGAACTATCCCAAGTGGAAGGAGACCAGGAGAGAATGGTATCCTTTTCATCCTGCGAGCTTACTGATACAGAAACACGTTATATCATCATCACAAGAGAGCTTCTTGCATGCTAATGGGGCAGAACCTATTTGCCAGTATGTTTGGGGAGAAGCATTTGTTATAAGAACAGATCATAAACTGCTAGCTGAGGTTCTCAAAGTTGAAGGGATTTCTAAGGCCACACCAAGGATTGTGAGGTTGGGTTTGAATATAATTGCAGGGTTGTTTATCTGCCAAGGAAGAGGAACTGTGTGGCAGATTTCCTTTTGGGAATGCCTGTGCCTGTAATGGAAATAGATCAGGATCCTGCAATAGGCAATAACGATGTAGGGGAGGTGCTAGAAGAGATTCTTTAAGTGCCCTCAATATAGTGGATTGGGAATAGCAGAGAGAACCTGACATCACCCTCAGAACAACAGCAGAGTGGGTCAAGAGTAGATGGCCGGAAAAGAGTGAATTGCATGAGAGTCACAACGGATACTGTATATATGATGTTAAAGAGGAAATAACAATAGAAGAGGACGTGTGAATGTGAGGGTTCAAAATAATTCCCCCTTTGGTATTTAGGGAACTGATTGTCCAACTTGCTCATGAAGGACATTCGGGTGTTAAAATAACAAACAAAAAAAAGTGAGGGAAAGGTACTACGGGCTGGGGATGGACTCTCAAATTGAGTGAATTGTAAGAAATTGTGGACCATGCACCAATTGCAACAAAAACCTTCCAGTACCTAAATAACTCATGGCGAATTTAGAGATAGACATATTGGGGCTGTATCATCGTTTAGGCAAGAGTAGCACATTTTTGATGGTGGTTATTGATCACTATTCCAGGTGGCCAGAAGTGGCAGTCATGGAAAAAGTAATCTTAAATAACACAGGGATTATTCTAGACAAGACTTTCAAGACAGAAGGAAGTCCAGACTCAGTTTTAAGTGATAGTGGACCACCATTTAAAGCAAGAGAAGTGATGACGTTTTGTGAGCAATTGGGGTTGAAGTGCAACTTAACTTCTGTATATCATGTGGCCAATGATATGGTAGGAAGAATCAGTTGGGTTATTGATGATTGTATTCAACAAGCCTTGACCAATGAGATGGTTTGAAAGAAGGCGTTGATCAAGACGATTTGGTGCATAAGAGTGACACTGCATAGCACGACTAATAGACTTGTTGACGAATGAGGGGTAGGGAACCTAACTGTAAGTTCTCACAATCATGGCTAACAGAGAGAGTAGGGATAAGGAGCATACATAAAGGCTTTGTGGCAGATAATATACTTGCAGCTCAGAGGAAATACTAGAAGTACCCCAATGCTAGGTTTCCTCCCAGCAATAGAGAGAACATTATCAGGATCAAAGTTGGCGATTCTGGTCGTGTGAAATTGGGAAGACAAAGAATGAAAGGCATGTCTAAGTATTCCAATCACATGCAAACTATTCAGGAATCATATAAGGGTAAAAGATGGGACAGTTTGGAATCTGAACCAAGTTGTTTTATGCGATAATGTAAAAGGAGCCTGTGAAAGGAGCCGCCCACAATGGGAAAGGTTAATTATTCATGGGGTATGGGATCACCTCCTTGATCCCCCAGACTGGACATGAGATTTTGTGAATGTGAGTGAAGGGGGTATAGAAAGGGTAAATGACAGGACGGATGCTGCGGTCATAGAGGTATATGCTAATCAGGCAATTGAGAATTACACCTCAAAAGCAAGGATACAAATCCAAATCAATTAGCACAGCAGAAGGAGTGAGAGAGTATGGAAGATGCCCAAGAGGTTCAGAGGTTATGAAATGCATGTTTAAGGGATAATACTATGTTATGTAAAATATTATTTAACAAGATTCCTTTCTGTAGCTATAATTCTGTTTATGTTTCTATGTTTCTTCCATGAAGTTAAAGTTCATGGCTGTGTTAAGCTCTTGCTATTAACTCCCCTATTATGCTCTCTCTTGCTTTTCTTTCCTTTTTCACGCACTTCTTAAAATCGTTTTCATGTTGATTCACATCAGTCCTTAAACTTGCATTACTATGTAAGGGTTGGAAGAAAATGTTAATTGTCCTCTTTATAATGTTTTATTGAAAAAAGGAAGGGGACGTGAAATGGCTGGAGTTAGAATCTCTGTGGCTGGAACTCTTGGATTTATTCCCCAGGAGTTCCATATTCTAGAGTGTAAGGCATTTGGAGAGGCACATGGTTGAACGGATGAGGAGGTGAAAGCAGGACCCCTACAATTAGAAGTACAAGCTCCAAAAAACAGGTTCAACCATGCCTGCTTTCACAGATTCTTCAGTCAGCTTCCTCGGAACGCAGGCTTGAATCGTGAGTGTCAGTAATCGCGGAGCGCTGCGAGCGCATACTTGAAATCCGGGGTGGAATAGAGGTTCCTGAGAAGTGCACAATGTTCTGAGCATGTGTCGGCTGAACGAAGGGACCCAACACAAAACCACTGCCACTGGGTGAAAACGTGGGCTAGCTTATGCTGCTTCCCTGCACCTCTGGGTTTACAGTGGGCAGGAACAGCACGTGCACTGAACCGAGATGCTGGGCAAAAAGGAAGAAGGAGGAACAAGGGAGCGAGGCAGGGCAGACTACAGAGAAGAAGAGAGGGTAGAACAAGGTCAAGCAGATTGAAGGCCAAGGTGGAACAAGAAGGAAGAGGACCGAGCAGAGAAAAGGGAAGAACAAAAGGTAAGTGTGAACTCTCAGAGTGGAGGACAAAGAGCAGACCTAAGAGCATGTGCAATAAGTGTTGAGACACACAGACAAGAAACCAGGGGCTGATTACAAGCAGTTCAGCTGAAGATGAGGCTTTCATGTATGTTTCCAGGCAACTGCGATGGCGCTGGGTTCTGCGCATATGCTGCCCAGAGACAGAGGCCGTCGGCGCATGCTCAAGATTGTGGCACCGAGTGTCAATAAGAACACCGTCAGCAGAAAATGGCGGAGGAGCACAGGACTTCTCCGGATGACCAGAGTCCACCACACGTTGTGATTGGACCAGCGCCAGCGGTCAGAGGCTCCAGCTGCCTGGTAAGGATGGAGGGTGCAACCGTGGGGTCAGGCGGCAGGTGTACCCACGAAGTATGACATTGAGATTAGCTTGTGATCCAAGCAACCTGACAGGCTGCCATGCTCAACCCAGGTGCTAATGATATATATCATTCGAAAAAGTATACATACAAAGAATTCCTCCAAAAATTCCCCAATGATTCACAAAGCCAACCATTTTTAAAAAGGGATGCAGTTTCCACCTCATCTTCTCCTAATAATAAGCATGTTATACTTTCCCAATGTTCTCTTTTTGTAACTCACACTGAGCCTCCTTACTCATTTTAAGGGCCCTCCAGTGTAACTTTAATGCAAAAGGTATATACATTTTCTATACCATTAATCTAATTTCAACATAAAATGAAAACCTTAACATTCTGTTCATTATAAATAATCCATAATCCATTATGCTTTAAACATCTTCTAGGTGTGTCCTAATTTTAACCATATTCCCAAACACCCACAATTAATATCGCATAGATATAATCCTATACCACAAGTTACCCAGGGAAACTAAAGGCACTTGTGACTTCTGCTGGTGTCCTAGCAACCCGGCCTTCCTAGGCTTGAAATAGCAGCAACATCACAATGTCAAACCCTCGTCCATTTCACAAAGCATATACCCTATCTCAATGCTTTAAACTCTCACATAAAGTAATTTTAAAATAAATCATTTTTCTTGCTTCTTTTCAGCCTTCCCCTCTGTAGACAGCACACATCAATGTGACCCACCCACCTATTCTATGTATTACTACACAGCTTCCCAGCTCCAGGTTTGCATTCCTCTCTCACAGAAACCTATTTTACAAGAAAGACATTTAAACACCTTTTCACAGCTTTTATTAGGGACTGCCTCAAGCAACAGCCATTGCAATGCCACAAAAGAAGCATAACAAGTGATTGCAGACCAGTAGTGACATCGCTTTCTCATTACAGGCCAGTATTAATGGCACAACTAGTCTGAAATGAAAGAACTATTTACAGGCTTTTCTACAGACAGTGTTCTAAATGCACTAGCATGTTTATATTTCCCAAATCAATGGCGTATGCGTAAATTCACTGTTCTATTAGAATTCACAGTTTATCATTTGGAAGAGTTACTCTTGTATGCAGTAACATTATATAACGTTAGTATGTTGTACTAACTATTGCATTGTTTTACCATACCTTATAGTATTTAAAAAAACATTTGTACATATACCTGCAGAATGTCTTCTTACATGTGATGGCTGTAAATCCTGAAAGGGCAAATCAGTCAAAGTTTGCAAATGCAGCTTGTAATTCAGGAGCCTCTCACTCACAACACATACACACCCTCAGAGTTCAAAAGTACATTTGAACTGTGAAGCTGAACTCAGAAGGTTAGATTCTCGAGTTTGAAATGTAAATTACATAGTGGTAAACGTCAGTGTATGCATTGCGTACATTATGGAGCAGAACAAGAAGACTGAATGTATAATTAGGTATTTGTGGATTCATGGACATATATGCAAAGCAGGATAGTACCTTACACAACCATAGTCCTATTGGTTAGTGCTACAGCACGTAGTCTAGGACCTGAAGTGAATCAATTGTTTCCAATGTATCATTGATAGTGAATTACAAACACCCACAGATGATGATAATTCATTTGGAAAGTAATAGTTTTTCATATGATACTAAATATCTTTCAATTCTTTGTAAAATATATATGTATGATTTATGATATGGTATTTATAACGCGCCTATACACAAGTGTTTCGAGGCGCGACGAGGCAAAGGAGGGGGAACGGGTGGAAGACAGACAGCGATCATACTAGGCCAGGTGTCAATCAGATCGCGCAAGTGCATGGGAAGGGGGAAAGGGAAAAGTGCGTGGGGAAAGGGAGGGGGGAAAGTGCAGTACATGGGATAGTAGAATAATAAGATAATAAAAACGGCCACCAGATGGTGGCAAGTGCAAGGTAAGAGCAGACATAAGTGCTGGTATGGGTACTCTAGGGATACAGAATAACAGTCCCCAAGTGCGGGGGTTGCCGGGGAGGCAGTGAAGGTGTGCAACTGGTGGGGCCTGGGTGCAAGATCAGAAAGGGCGGCCAGGTAAGCAGTGCAGTTTAGCCAGGAATTTAGCAGGTGAGGGTGAGAGAAAGCAGAAGCAAAGAGGAAGGTTTTGAGGTGCTTCCAGAACCGGAGCTGGTTCTCCTCAAGTTTCAGGGAGGCGGGAAGGCTGTTCCAGAGGGAGGCCCCTGCCAAAGAGAGAGATCTGCCACCATCTCGATCTGCCACCTTACTGTACAGCCTTGATACCTCTTTTTCTATAAAGAATATTTGTCTTTTCAAAATGTACTCAGATAAATGTGAAAATAATCAAAACAATATTATCTACTGCCCACCAGAGCAAGATTGGCGATAATCAAGAAACAGGACAAAGGAGACACTCAATGCAGATTCTATGATCAGAAAGGAAGATTAGAAACCTTATACCACATCATCATGGTATGTCCAACACTACAGGCCCAAAGAACACTATGCAGAACCTACTTTACCACCAGCAAAGAAGCCCACTCTTCAGAAGAACGATCGGCAGAAATACTGTTGGGACATGATAACAAACTGATATTTATCATAAGATCATTCTAGGAAAAAATCATGAAACAAGCTTCAGCGAGAAGCAGCCCAGACGATTCGTAATCTGAGGACCATGAGAGAACCAGCAATTAAGACTTGAAATATATCAGACTATTAACGAATGAAAGATATATGAAATTAAAAGTTTATATATAAACTATATCATTTTAAATAAAAAAGAAAAAAAAAAGAAACAATATTATTCAAACACAGGAAAATCCAGGTGCAATGTAAGAAAACTTCTCACTGGAAATATTAGTGACTATAGCACAGTATTATTAATGTAAAATCAGACAAACGACTCAGGTAGCAGTGGAAATGGACAAAGCAAGATGTTGTATTGGTTTGCAAACCCTTCAAGCAGACTACACCCTATGAGCCCACCGCCCAAACTAACCCACCCCACCTCTAGGTCACCTTCTCCTTATATTCTAGCATGGTCTGGTCCCTTATAATATACCCCATATCTATTTGGCTTACCTCGCCCCTCAAGGTATAACAAAAGAGTTTATTGTATGCATCCGTAGTCCATCTTCTATTTCCCCTTTGTCTCCCATCATCACGTGTTCCCTCGTTTCTGAGTCAGTCTCTCTAGTTTGATAACTAGTCCTCCTCCGGTGAGGGGCGTTGGGCTGATACCCCTTGGCGCACATCCGGTTGAGAATAAGGTCTGTGATGAAACGTTAGAGAGCACCATTTTCCCCAGGGGGTTAGACCCTGTCTATGAGGCGAGGGAGGTGCGGCCGTTAACCTATAGTAGCCCTAGGATCAGATAATCTTAATATGATAAGTACCAGGATCAGAATGATCTTGCAAAAGCTATAGATAGGCGCGGAAAACCAGCTGTAGTCAATGAAGCTGACGGTACGCTAGGGCGGATCCCGCTGTATCAAGACGTCAGAAATAAACAACAGAGAGCGAGAGCAAGGGTGAGAGGAAACCACAGAGGAAGACATTGAGGCCGAGATGGAGGTTAAGATCGAAAGAGAGACCAAGAGCTCAGCAGCAGGGAGAAGCGAGCGACTCGGGAGAGAGACATGGAGGTTGTGGCTCAAGGCAACACAAAAGGACACCTTGCAGGCCGACTAAGTGTTGGTAGCAGTAGAAGCAGAAGTAGAGACTGGAAAAGGTGTACTGCTCAGAGGCAGAATGCCAAACATTACAAAAGCAGAATCTGGGGGCCGGTGGATGAAAGTAAGTCCGCGACAGAGAAGAGTTGATACAACGCCCCAGCAAAAGAAGCAGATATCATTGATGAGATGCCCAGAATGCATCTTACAATTTTGCCAGGGACCAGCCCTACAGAAGGGCGAAGAGTTTATTGCAGTGGTGTGACCAGTAGTGGGTGGACTGTGCAGTCCATCAACTACGCTAAGACCGCTACCCAAGGTCTGTCACAAGGGAGAGGAAATGAGCCTGGGGAAAATCCTGAGTGGTGGTGTATGCCTTACCATTAGAGAGTTATTTTCTCAAATATGGACAGAAGACCCGAAACCCTTAGTGGGGTTTTCAGGAGTATCATTGATGAGAACAGAGTTTATGTGAGGACCTTTGCGAAGAATCTTTGGTAAAGCAGCAACACCCCAAAACACATGAAAACTGAAAATCCGCCGACACACACCACAGAATCGCTGTGCAGCTGGTCTTGAAAGCAAAAGCCAATCATCTCCTTTCACAAGGACATTTTGAGCGTGTTATTGGTCAATGCCTGACCCCGTCAAGAGTCCAGCCCTTTCAAATCCCATTAGTTAAAGTTAATTTCTTAAATAAGGAGGTGTGAGTGCATCTTGGAGTAAGACACAACAGATTTATTAACTTAAATGTCCGGATGGAAAAACACCTATCTTGCCCTATACTATGGTGGGATTTCCCTACCAAACCAAAACTAAGCAAAGTCGGAGTGAATAAGTTCAATTTAGGAATCTGTCTGTGTCCAAAAGCTATACTTGCACTCATAACTAATCTTATACACTGTGTAAGGATGTTAGTAACCCACAAAATAGTGTTCAGTATAATGTTTGGGGCTTGGTTCAGCTTGCAGTGTTCTTTCAGCTCCCTTCCTCACGTATAACGCAGTTCTTATCAAGAGTCTTAAGATTGCCTTGAGTTCCAAAGTAATATAAGTTTAAGCAATGCTCAGGGTTCCATTCCCCAAATTCCAAATCACAGTTCAAAATACAAAATATTCTGAGGCTCCATTCTCAAGACAAATAAACAATTCCAGCCTCAGGGATCCCGTCCCCTTGACACAGTTTCAGTGATGTATTCATATGATGGTGTCTCCCAATTTCGTTAATGTTCTGCACCACACTGGGGCCCTCTGTATATTGCTGTTCTGTGTATTCCTAAAAAGGTTTTGGTTGAAATAGACCACGTGTTTAAGTACACCTTTTTAAAGTTCCTTTCCCAAAAATCCCTCTACATTGAGAAATATTGCACATTGGGTTTGCTGGCCTTTGCATTCACTTTGTAGTTGAGTATTTGTTGGCCTCTTTATAATTATATTCAATGGTTCAGTAGAAATAACATAGTTGAACGTTGCTTGCAATGTAACATTTCCTTCACTTTAGGAATTATCATCCAATGTATTTAATTATATTGAGAAAGCTTCCCTTCTCTTGGGTTATGCATAAGAAAATGTTTTCCTTCAATGCGGTATTCAAAATGGAGCAGTTTTATAATTTGAATGTTTTCTGCTGTTTGGCACCTCCCTAACGTGCAAAGGTTTTAAAGTAAGTAACTTTGTTATTCTCATTCAATTCAATAAGTATTGTAATTCTCATTTGCCTTTAAATGTTCTCAGCGTTCGGAGAAGTTCGACAATATGCTTTCATTTGCATGGGACCACTCTACAAAAATATTCATTTGACTTTCATGAGTTTCATTCCCCAGAATCTCTGTCGCAAAAAATAGTGAGATCAAATGCCACCAGCCCGGTAAGGTCAGTCCACGCACAACGCCTAGCACCACCGAAATTCAAAAGAGCTAGAGGAGGTGGCTCTAGCTTCCACACAGTGGCTGTAAACCTTTGGAACTCTTTCCCTTCGGATGTAAGAGCAATGGACTTGTACTGGTCCTTCCACAAGGCCCTATAAACGTGGCTTTTCACTTAATCTGTCTTTTGTTTGTCTCATTCCACTCTGGCCCTCTCTTGCCAGCTGTGGTTAGAAAATGCCTCTATTCCTATCAACTCTGTAATGCATTACTGTAAGCTTGCTTTTCTGTGTGTAACTGGTTTTCGCAACAGCGCCCTGATGCCGTCGGGCATAGGTGCTTTACAAATACAAAAAAAAAGAAAAAAAAAAAAGAAAATAAATGAGTTAACAAGTCTTTAATATTCCCTGGTTTGTAAGGATTCTAATCAGAGATCTTCAACGATGTGCCTTTCAATCCACGCGACCACTCTGTAACAAAGTATCCTTGCGCGCAGAATCAAACACTCGGATAGCGGATTTCTGTGTGTCTGGGCCGGCTTCTGGCTCCAGGAGAACAAGGACCTTGAACAATATAAAAAGGGACAGCACAGGTTTCCTTTCACGGTTCTGTTGTATAGGGAAAGGGACATGGCCCCTTTAAGAGGACCAAGACGAGGGAAGCGGGAGAAAGGCGGAAGGGGAGTGGCAGAGGGGGAGAAGGCAGAACGTGTGAGAGAAGGAATAAAGGAGGTTGGCAGGACCCCAGGCTCCGTGTCTTTATTCCGGCGTATGCATGAGCGGTGTGTACGGCAGGCCTAACACTGGCGACGAAGCCGATGCGAAGACTCGCGTGCCGGCAGCAGTAACTGGAGGGCGGTGAGCCCAGCAGTTGAGGAGGGCCCGTGTGCCCGGCAGTTTCAGGCCCGTGTGAGGTGAGGCCTGTGCGAGGAGGGCCCGTGTGCCCGGCAGTTTGAGGTGGGCCCGTGTACCCGTGGCCCAGCAGTGGCCCGTGTGCCCTGCAACTCGACAGAGGGCCCGTGTGCCCGTTGCCAATCGGAGGCCTATGCGCCTCGAGAAGGTGAGGCCCGCGTGTGAAGGGCCCGTGTGCCCAGCAGTTCGAAGGGGGCTTGTGTGCCCTGAAGCCCTGCAGCGGCCCGTGTGCCCTGCAGCCCGTTACTAATCGGAGGCCTGTGCGCCCCGAGAAGGAGAGGACCGTACGAAGGGGGCCCGTGTGCCCAGCAGCTCACCAGAGGGCCCGTGTGCCCGTGGCTGACTGGAGGCCCCTGTGCCTCGAGAAGGTGTGGCCCGTGCGCCCGTCATCGACCGGCGGCCCGTGCGCCCACACAGAAGAAGTCTGCGCACCTCGAAGGAGCGACGCCGGTGTGCCGAAGAAGAGAGTGAAGAGCGCCGGAGGACCAGAGCGGGCCCGTGCGCCCAGGAGAGAAGCGCCCACGCCGACGAGAAGACTGGCACCGTGACGACCACTTCAAGTAAGGAGGGGGGGAAAAGAAAGCCTCGCGTCTCCCGACTGTGATAGGCTAAAGCAGTCTGGAAAGACCGCACCTGCGGGAAGGAACCCCGTGCCCCCCCACACGTGACACTCACAAAGACCACGGGAGAAGAAGAACCCCGTGTCTCCCCATGTGACATTTACAGTTGATACGCGGAAACCACAATCTACACAAGGAGGCTCCCACAAAAGAACCCAGTGTCCTCCCACGTGACATTTACAGTTGATACGCGGAAACCGCAATTTACACAAGGAGGCTCCCACAAAAGAACTCCGTGTCTCCCCATGTGACATTTACAGTTGATACGCGGAAACCGCAATTTACACAAGGAGGCTCCCACAAAAGAACCCCGTGTCTTCCCACGTGACATTTCCAAAAAAAAAAGAAACAAATCAACGAGAAGACACGATTACCGTGCCACGCAGGAAAAGGAAACCTGCACCCACGTGGAAACGGTACAAAAGGACCATAACGCCATAGTTAACCACCACATGCACCCAAGTGCCACCAACCAACAAAAGGAATTTTAGTGACACCATCATGTCGGCTTCAGACGCCGCAGACCCCAATGCACAGCCAGCACCACTAGAGGTACCATCCTCATACGCCAGCCTAATGAGGAGACCCGCGCCGTTCACTCTAAACCCACACCATGACCAGGGCCAACAATGGGAAGAGTGGATGGAAGAATGTGAGGATTTTGTAGGTGCCATAGGAACGCAACAACCACCCAACATACTAAGCATCTTCGCAAATGTAGCTGGCAGAGAAATTAAGAACATCATACGCACGATCCCGTTACAGGACCGTTCCACATATGCAAAATTACGACAAGCCATCAATGACAAAATTGTCATCTCACCCAATCGCGACTACGAGAGATACACGTTCAACCAATGCAGTCAATTACCCCACGAGTCAATGGGGGAATTTGTCATTCGCCTTCAGAGGAAAATATCGAAGTGCAACTTCGCCAACTTTAATGATGAGGAAGCCATCAGGCTACGTATAATAGAAGGCTGTGTATCGTCGATGTTCCGGAAACACCTCCTAAAGAAGCCCTTATCCCTAAAGGAGGTATTAGACCTAGCCAGAGTTTACGAGAGAGTGGACATCCAAGCAGCGGCCATCGAGAACCCCAAGAAGGGTGAAGTAATAGCAGCAGTACATCCCTATGCCGGAAACACAGCACAACAAACAAGGATGAACACGAGGTACCCGTCACAACGGACGCAAAGTGACCGCCAATGTTATTGCTGTGGATTTGAATACCCACACAGAGGTCCCTGTCCGGCCATCGGCCAACGCTGCATGAGATGCGGCATGGAAAATCACTTCCAAGTGATGTGTAAAGAACTACTACCGGAAGGAGGATCATCACGCCCGAGACCTGTCACTCGCACGATGGAAACCCACACAGACCAACCGCGCCAGACGGACAGAAACACGCCAACCTCCCCGAGTGGTTATCAACGCCCAAACACTATAAGAGCCCTCGAAGGTCTCCAGATCGAGCCAGACAAAAAAAATCATGAACTATATGACACGCACAGGAGTAACATCATGCAAAACGTGGAGTATGAAGTGACCCACAGGGGAGAGACCACAAGTTTATGTGAGCAAGACAGAGACCCATACCTAAACTCCCCCCCCCAACATCACTCAGGAGAGAATGACCACACTCAATACCTGCAAGATGGCTACGACAGAGAGTACGTATGTCTCCTCAGTGTTGAAGATGAAGACACGTCGGCCCCCAGAGTAACGGTCCAACTGGGCAACATCAGAAACAGATTCATCATTGACACGGGAGCGACAGTAAATGTCATGAATGAAGACATCTACCGCAACATAGCGTCATCATACCCCCTACAAGAATCCAGAACACACATTTTTCAATGGGGAGCGACACAACCCATGTCTTCTAAAGGAAAGTTCCAATGCAACCTACGGCACAGAAACATCACAATACCAGCCACGATACACGTCATAAGGAGCCCATCCGTCGGCCGCTGCCTCCTCAGCTACCAAACAGCTAAGGCCCTTGCCCTAATTGACCTACACTATGACCCGTCAGAAGAAATAGAAGGACTACCACTGCCTCACGGACTCATCAGATCAATAACAGACAAGCCCCTATCGAAAGAAGACCTCAAACGCCAATTCCCCAGGCTATTTGAAGGGGTGGGCATGCTAAAAGACTCGTGCATCAAGCTGCACATTGACAACAACATCAGATCGGTCCCACAACACCCGCGTAAAGTGGGTTTTCACCTTCAAGAACAAGTATTAAAAGAAATACAATTTCTTCTCTCAAATGATATCATAGAGAAAGCAGATGGTCCAACACCGTGGGTATCGCCCATAGTCATCGTCCCCAAGGATAACGGCCATCTCCGCATATGCGTTGACATGCGCATCCCAAACACCGCTATCCAAAGGGAAAGGCACCCGGGCCCAAGCTTAGAAGACATGCTGATCAGGCTTAACCAAGCCAGATTCTTCTCGAAGCTTGACCTCAACCAAGGATAAAACCAACTTGTTCTGGATCCAGAGTCACGGCCCATCACTACATTTGCAACGCACGATGGGCTATTCCGATACAAAAGGTTAAATTTTGGCATATCGTCCGCCGCAGAGATCTTTCAGGAGACCATCAGACGGCTCATAGCATCGGAGTTGAATGCACTAAACTATAGTGACGACATCTTGATATTTGGGAGAGATCAGGACCAGCACGACAAAGCCCTAAGAACCGTCTGCTCCATCCTACAAGACGCGGGACTGACCCTCAACGAGCCCAAGTGCGACATTAACAAGACAAGCTTAAAGTTCTTCGGGCACACTTTCTCGAACAAGGGCATAACAGCCGACCCGGACAAAATAAAAGCAATAACCGAACTCCAAGCACCTACGACCGCTGCTGAACTACGCTCCCTGTTGGGAATGGCAGGATACTGCGCGCGCTACCTCCCAAACTATGCTTCAACAACTGACCCGCTCCGCAACCTCCTAAAGAAAAATACACCATTCACCTGGACGCACCTTGCCAGGAAGCGTTCATGGCGATTAAGGAAGGCCTCTCCAACAACCGTCAACTGGCATATTTTCATCCAGACTGGCATACCATTATTACGGTCGATGCGAGCCCGGTGGGACTAGGAGCCATCCTATCCCAGACCGACCCCTCGGACAGTACTCATCACGCAATAGTTGCATATGCCAGCCGTGCCCTGTCACACACTGAAAAAGCTTACTCTCAAGCGGAGAGAGAAAGCCTAGCCGCTGTATGGGCATGCGAAAAGTACCACCATTTCATCATCGGTCGAAACTTCACTCTGGTCACGGACCACCAAGCCCTGCTGTCAATCTTTGGAAACCCCAGGACGAAAATGCCTCCCCGCATTGAACGGTGGGGGATAAGACTACAAGAGTACGATTACTCCATTATCCACAAACCAGGGGGAGGTGCCAATCCAGCGGACTACCTATCCAGGCATCCTCTAAGGGACAAAAAGGACACACTAGAACACGAAGCCACTGAATACATCTCATACCTGTCAGCAAATGCCACGCCACCCACCATCTCCTTAACAACATTTGAGGAAAGAAGCAAAGCGGACCCGACAATCAGAGCCGCGATCTCCCTCACCCGCTCCAACAAATGGAGAGAGCATCGCACAAGGAGAACGGAAATGGAGGAGGTAGACCAGAAAGAACTCGACCGGCTGTCCAAGATACACGAAGAACTCATAGCAATCGACCAAGGACTCCTGTTACGGGGGAAGAGACTAGTAGCACCCAGAGACCTGAGAAAGACCCTAGCAACCCTAGCTCACGAAGGCCACAGAGGCATAGAGAACACCAAACGATTCCTCAGGAACTACATTTGGTTCCCATACATGGATGTGATAGTAGAAGACATGCTTAAGCACTGCAGACCCTGCCAACTAGCAGCGCAAGGACCGAACCCAAATCCTCTGCAACTAACAACGCTCCCGACAAGACCGTGGCAAAGAGTCGCAATGGACTTCTACGGACCCCTAGAAGAAGGGGGCTATCTACTAGTAATAATAGATGAGTATTCAAGATTCCCCTTTGTCAAACAAACGATGTCAACATCATTCAAGGAAACCGCACCCATAGTGGATGAACTGTTCAGCGAATGGGGCATCCCCAACGTTGTCAAAACCGACAACGGGTCTCCATTCCAAGGAAGGGAATTCGCAAACTTTGCAAGCCACCTAGGATTCCACCACCAAAAGATCACCCCGCTGTGGCCCCAAGCCAACGGGATGGTGGAACGATTTATGGCTACCATCAAACTGACAAGACAAAAGGCAGTGGCAGAGCAGACGCCACATCCGAAGGCCATCTGCAGCATGCTCCGGGGCTATCGGAATACCCAACATGACGCGACAGGAAAACCACCAGCCGAACTCATGGTGAGATACCAACCCAGAACGCATATTCCCCGGTGGGGAGATTATACACCTGAAGAAGACCTAGCCATCAGAGAACGAGACGCCGAAAAGAAGAGGAAAGCAAAGCAATGGGCCGACACGAGAAGGAGAGCGAAAGAACAACAGCTAGAGATCGGACAAACTGTCCTCGTGCGACAAAAGCAGCGCAAGAAAACAGACACCCGGTACAGTCCCGAACCGCGAATAATCACGGCCATCAAGGGACCCATGGTCACAGCAACTGGAGACCTAGGAGACATTACCCGCAATCCCTCATTCTTCAAGAAACTGTATCTAGAGGAACCCGAGACACAAGGAACACCTACCGAGGACCGCAGTGAAGAAGAAGAAACAGAGCCCCCAGTGGAATCAACTGGCGAGAGCCGCGAATCACCAGGAAGACCCCCTCGGACAATAAAGAAGCCAATGAGACTCGTCGAACAGATGTAATTGGGCTTTCATGTTAAGCACGGGGGAGGTGTTGTATAGGGAAAGGGACATGGCCCCTTTAAGAGGACCAAGGCGAGGGAAGCGGGAGAAAGGCGGAAGGGGAGGGGTAGAGGGGGAGAAGGCAGAACGTGTGAGAGTGGGAATAAAGGAGGTTGACAGGACCCCAGGCTCCATGTCTTTATTCCGGCGTATGCATGAGCGGGTGTACGGCAGGCCTAACAGGTTCCTTCGGTTCCACAGAGCTCCTGCTCATGGGCCTCTCTTCCCTGAACAATAAACGTGTTGTACACAGAAAGTGCCTTGCTGTTCTTCTTGGCCTCTCTGCTGCAAATTCACCATTACTGCTCCTGTCACCATTCCCTCCTTCAAACTCATTTGGTGGGGCTTTCTATACACTTGTAACAGGCTGCAGGTGTGAGTTCACAATTAGCCCTGCCTGACCATCATTAAAGGGACATGCCTGACCTATATTTCTCTCAGTAGGCCTCTTCGTCCCAATACCTAAGTGGTGAAAGCAACTAGTCCTCATTGCTCTTGGTTGCCTCTTCCTCATCTCAGTACTTTTTGTGGTCATGTGTGAAAAATGCATGGAAGTTGTTTTGTAATACCGCATAAAGAAGAGAGATGGGTTGGTTTGGACTTTATTAGTGAAAGAGGGATACCATGTCTCTCCCAAGTCACTTTTAGCCCACACAGACCCTCCACCCATGTGATCCTCCCTTGCTTGTCCAACCCTAGGGTCGGGATCCAAGAGCGCTGGCCTTTCCCTGGCCACCTGCGCAGAGGATCCATGGGAAATAGGAGTGAGAACACCCTCAGGTTTCTCACAGAGGAAATGTTGTCCTCGGCTTTGTCATTGTCCTTCCTTTGTGATAAGAGGAGGAATCAGATGAAGTAATGAATCATTTTGTAGCACAGTTCCCTGAGCAGTCCCGCAGGGGTCTGCAACCTTTGGCTCCCAGATGTGTTTGGACTACCATTCCCATCCGGCCTGTACAGCATAGTCAATGTCAGGAGATCATGGGAATGGTAGTCCAAACACATCTGGGAGCCAAAGGTTGCAGACCCCTGCGTGGTGCTTGAGAGTCAAGAGGGACTCCGGGAGCATCTTCGTCTCCCCAGTGGGGGCCGGATGAAGAGTATAAAGAAAGCGAAATGTGTTGATACTTCCTTGAAGGGACTGCAAGTTTTGCTGAAAACTATGAGGAACATTGGGGAACCTGCTAGGAGAAGGGAGTCATTCTCCTAGCACCATGAGGATCCTGTAAAGGTGTTTGTTTGTTACAAAAAGCTTGGAACCTTAATGTAATTTTTACTTTGAGAAGACTGGCGTCTTTGCAACACTTTGTGTTCATGAGAAGGAAGTAATTCTCCTAGGTCACGATCAGAACCCAAACTGTATCATTGTTTATTTGTAGTGACAGGGATAGCGTAGGGGATTTTGGATTTGGACGGTGCCTTTTAGATTTGGACCTTCACGTATTCCTGACGAGTACCCAAGTTTATCTAGTTTAGGTAGGGAAACCCCATTAGAGTTAAGGACTGATAGGTTTATCTTTTTTTGTTAAAAAGTGTAAAACAATCACAATTGTGTCTATCCTTCCCTGCCTGCAGTCTGCTGTCCTTTGGATATTACTACCAGCTCTACCACCAGCCAGGCACCTGTTGGAGTAGCAAGTCTGCCTTCATCATGAACCTTTTTCATCAACGTTCATCAACTTATTGGCTCCACTGCCAGTGTTTTACACTCTGCCAAGGCTACAGGAGAAGCCAAACCATGGTACTGGGAGGGGTCCCAGGAGGATCCTGAGTCCTCATTCAATCAGGAGCCCTTTTCGGGGACTCCTCTTAGTGCCGTCATCATGACAACCGAATCGGAAAGATCCTGGTGATCCATTGCCAAAGAAAAAGGTAAACAACACAAGCTTGATACAGTCCTCGACAGATTGAGATGCCTTAACGAAGAACCAGTAATGGATCCACTTAAGGAACTTCATTAACAAGTACAGGCCCTTTGACTGGAAATTGCTGTCCTGCAATAAGAAAATACTGTCTCACGGCAAGCCCTGCATCATGGATCAGCCTTAGAGGTTTCCAAAGCTGCTGTGCCTCCTACAGCATCCTTAATAATTGATGGGGACCCACATCGTGTATCTGAATTCTGCAACCATTGCAAGTATATTTCATGTTCCAACCTATGCACTTTAAACTAGAAAAAGCCAAAATTAGGCACATACTGGGGAATCTTACAAGGAGCACCCTGGCTGGGCTGCACCTTACATTTCTTCAAATAGTCCCATCTTATATGATTTCACTGAATTCGAGAAGACATTTCTGGAGGCTTTCTGATCACCGAATCTGGATCGCTTGTGCACAAAACCAGCTGGTAGACATTTCAGAGGGTTCCTAGGACCTACTTATGTATAACAAGCAGGTTTTTACAATTGGCTACGGACTCACAATGGCCAGAGATCTGTTTCGGTGTGGCCCGTTCAGTACCAGGATTTCAGCACAGTGTTTGCAGATCCTGCTCTCATCCTGTTACCTCGACATTGCAGCATGATTGCACCATCAAGCTCATTCCTGGATCTAAAGTACTGCATGGCAAGATATATCACGTGACTCTGCGAGAACGTCTGGAACTCTGTTGGTACTTGGATGACAGTCTTGAAAAAGGATCCATCGCTCTATCTGGCTCTCCGGAGGGGGCACCTCTGTTTTTTGGCTCAAATAGGAAGCGCGCTTAGACCATGCACAGATTACACAGGTCTCAACAACATAACCGAAAAGGATCAGTACCCAATTTGATATAACATGGAATCACTCCACACTACAGCAGTCTTCACTAATCTTGATTTGTCAGGGGCTTACTATCCGGTGTGGATAAGGCCCAGTGATGAATGGAAGACCGCGTTTAAAACACCCCTCGGATACTGCGAATATCGTGTAATGACCTTTAATCTGGGTAATGCCCCTGCTAGAAAAAAGTGCCTTTTTTTACCAGACACAAGGTGAATTTCTGGGTTATGTAATTGGGAAAGTTGGCATACACACGGATCGCGCGAAAAATACAAGCCATCCACGAGTGGCATGCACCTTAGTCAGTGAAAGCATTACAATGATTCATTGGCTTTGCTAATTTCTTTCGTTTTGCTCATCCTTCAGTTGACTTGACAAGGCTTGTTAGTACCAAGCACCCCTTTTTATGGGATCAAAAGGGGGAATATGTTTTCTGATCTCTGAAGGCTGCGTTTACCAAAGCTTCAGTGCTATGTCACGGCAAACTGTTCTTGATCGAGACCGATGCTTCCAACACAGCCATAGGAGTGGTGCTGTTGCAGGAAGGTGACATTACACATGATGAGCATCCGCAAGCATATTACTCCAGCAAGATGTCTACTAGTGAACTAAATTATGCGATCATCGAGAAGGAGTTGCTGGCCATAAAGGAAGCTTTTACAGAGTGAAGACATCACCTTTTCGGGGAGCCTATATGGCCGGAGGTGCGTAGTCACCACTGGAATTTACAGTACATCCATTCCTTGCAATGCAAATCCAGCCGTCATGCCAGATGGGTGTACTTCTTCGGCCAGTTTAACTTTCACATAACCTATATCTCTGGTACCAACAACATCTGTGCTGACACGCTATCCCGTTCCCTGGGGAACAGTGATGTCAAAGAGAGGACTTTGGGTCCCATCATTTCGGCCTGTCACTTCGCTGTACTATAGCAGTATGATCTACATGCCATCCAGTGGCAAACGCCGACCAATCCTACATTTCCTCTTTTGACTAAATGTGATGATATCGTCAACAAGGACGGTTTACTTTTCTTTGCTAACAGGCTGTGTCTCCCCACAACAGAAATGTGAACTCAAGCACTGGCTGAATACCATGATTTGTATCCAGGAGGTCATAGAGGGCAAAAAGCAACACAGCAACTTCTTGCCAGACAATATTTATGGCCTGGTATGGCCAAGCAAATCAAACAATATGTGTCCCCTTGTCCTGTCTGTGCTCAGGTGAAGGTTGGGAGACGAAGGCCCGTTGGATTATTGCATCAACCCGAATTACCATCTCGGCCCTGGCATACCAACGCCACAAATTTCATCACAGACTTGCCTGCTTCTCGAGGGAATACCAGTATTATGGTAGTTGTGGACTGTTTTACTTTTTATACTGCTGACGAAACTGCCTACAGCGGTACATATGGCTTGATCATTTTTTCATGAGATCTATCGACTGCATGGCTTTCTGGAGAAGATCATCTCAGATCATGGCTCTCAGGAGGTCTCCTGTTTTTGGTCAGCCTTATGCCGACTCATTAGGATCCTGTGAGCTTTGAGTTTGGGTAACCATCCTCAAAGCAATGGCCAAACCAAGAAGACAAACCAGACCTTAGAACATTATCTGTGCCTTTCCATCTGCACTGTTATGCCAACGCCAGGCAGGATAACTGTGCCCAGTTTCTGGACATTGATCAGGTTACTTACAATAACACCACTCATTCAGCCATCATATTCAGTCCTTTTTTCTGTTTTTATGGTCAGCACTCTACCCTGATCCATGGACAGATCTCGGCTAGTTCTGTTCCATTGGCCGATGTCCTGCTCACGTGTCTACAAGTGCAGCATCAGATGGCAGCCTGACTGTTGTAGGAGGCACAGGATGGCTACAAGACACAGACTGATGTGAAACTGACCCCCAAATCCACCTTTCAGATGGACTCCCAAGTCCGGCTTTCCTCTAAGAACCTGCCTTTGTCTAACCTGCCTACTAAACTCCCCCCTCGCTACCTAGATCCAATTCACATTACCCACTGCATCTCCTCTGTGGCTTTCCATCTGCACCTTCCTGTGTTTCATGTGTCCCTTTTTCAGCCTTATCTCCCAGACACTTATGGTCGCTCTCCTCCACTCCTAATCCAGGACCACCCAGAATCCAGGCCGTGTGTGATTCACAACAGCACAGAGGGTGTCAACTGTCTTATCGACTAGAAGGGTTACACCCCCTGTGATCACTCCTCGGAACAAGCTTCCCTTGTCCATACTCCCTGTTTGGTCCGGCTTTTCCATCTACATTATCCCTGGAAAACTAGGGCCCTTGGGAGTGGATGTAGTGTCATGCCCGCCACACTGTGCACGGGAGTCCACCTACCTGCTGCGGGTGGCGCCTGTACTCTCACTGTCGTTTTTGCCGAGAGGCTTCTGCTCCTCACAGGAGCACACAGACTTAGTTGAGGGATGCCGGGTGTAGTGCTGCCGGTTGCTCTGTGGCAGACATGTTCGTGGAAGCACAGCAAGGGAGAGGCCAACCAACCGTCATAAAAAAAAAAAACCATTGGACAGGCACTCCTTACTCTGAACATGGTTCTCCCCGTTGTTCTGACCCTCAGACTAGTGTTTGTCCTATCTGCCTTATTCTTGTCCTGCTCCCTGGTGTAGCTTTCCCTTGTCATTTTTGGTCCTATTCTGCATTCCCTTGCCTGCCCTTTGGCCTTCTTCTGCTTAATGACTGTTCTTATCTCCTTCTCTGTCTGCCTGCATGTAATCTGCCTTGTCCCACCCTGCATCCTGCCTGCAGTCCAGCCAGGCACCTGTTGGACCGAGTCTGCCTTCATCATGAACCATCTTCACTGTTGATCGGAATCGGAAAGAGCCGGGTGATCCATTACTGAAGATAAAAGGTAAACAACACAAACGTGATACAGTCCTCGACAGTGGAGTGAGCTTCTCCTCCGCACTTCACCTCCCAGACTGCGCCTGACATGCACAAGCCGGAAGGACATTTTATAAGGGCCTGCCTCGCTGGCCACAAAGTGGGCCATCAGATGCAGGCAACCTGGTCTTAGCCTCCCCCCATAAGCAGCCCAGGTTGGGCTGATCTTCATTGGTCCAGGCAGCACCTGGCACGCTGCCTGGACCCTGGATACTGCTGGGTCCATCTGGTCTGGCCCCAGGTGGGCCGACAGGTGCCACGGCTCAGGGCGGCCAAGCTGCCCCTTGCATTAGCAGCTCGGTCCTCTTGCTCTCTCTCTGGGGGCAGCTCCCCACAAACCGTCTGGCACCGTTGTTGGAATGTAGGCCCTGGGTGGGCTGTTCGAGGCAGCAACCTCCCAGGTAAGTATCTCTCTTCTGTATGTTTCAACTGATTCTTTTCTCCCCTTCCCATCCCATTCTTGGGCATGGGAGTTCTGTCCTATTGTTCCTTTCTTCTTTTCTTTTATTTTAACATTCCATTCAGCCCCATGGTGGGATGGATGGATTCCTCCAAAACACACACACAGGACATATAAATGAATAAAACACATACTATACATTTAATTAAAACCTTTTTTATCCCTGATGTCTGCCTCTTTATTTGTAGGTGTTCCTTCAGGAGCCAAGCATGTTGCCACAATAACCAGGCTATTTGGTGCCATGGGCTACTCTGCACCCATATATGCTAGTTTTACTATATGAGGACTCCTAGTCAGTAAATAATGCCAAGACACAGATAGAAGTATATCCAGACTGGCCATTCCAAGATAGGCCAGTGTACCAAGTAATCACACTTATGTTTCCTTGTACCCTTGATGCAAAGTACAAAAATGCCATTACATACAAACAATATCTGGCTTGACCTGAGCCACCAATGTAAGCCAGTCTAGCTACATAATAACACTTGTCATGTTTTCTTTACCCCTGATGTTGTGTAAAAAGTAACAAATGCAGTGCCACTGTAAGAAAGTAAATGCACACTGACACCATAGGCCAAGCCAGCCACATAATATGCCCCAGGCCCCGGAGGGCCTGGGACTTTAGGCGCGGGGTGGGGGGAAACGGCGCGAAAGCAGTAGGGAGGGGCGTCCGAACGGCGCCACAAGAAACAAAAGCCCATGAAAGGGCAAGAAACAGCACCTGGGGAAGGTGCGAAATATAACAGCAATGGGCCGGTGGGGAAACCCGGCCCCCAAGAAGGAACAAAAGGTCTTGGGTGTATAAGTAAGCCAGGAAAAGGAGAGGCGGCATAAACCAGGTAAAGAGCTCACCTCTCTCGGGTAGGCTCTTAGTGCCTGGATAAAGGGGAAGGAAAAATGTTTGCCACCCTACCCACCCTACAAGAATAACGGAAGAAGAAGGGAGCAGGCAGGAGCCGGAACGCCGAGTACTCTTTCGGTACACGGTCCAAAAAGAAGGAGCAGGCAGGAGTGGGAACGCCGAGTACTCTTTTGGTACACGGTCCAAAGCATATCGTAGGCGGCATGTGCTCAGGAATGAAGGCCCAAGGGTAACAAGGACTCGGGAGGAGCCTTGGGCAACTTCGAGACTGGACACAAGGTTCCCAAAAGCATATGGCAGTGTATTGATTTTTGTTGTTTTGTATTTTCTGTAAGAAAATAAAATGCCTACGGCCTACAACTTTTCCATAAACATAATTGGTCCGTGATTTATTATTTAGGTAGGGATCTGGTAAGAAGAGCAAAGCGAGCCCACACTACTCAGCCTAACACTTATCATGTTTGCTTTACATTCCAAGTAATAAATGTCATGCACATTAAGAAAGTTAATGCTAAGTGTAATGATAAGTGTTACTTTGTGGCTAGACTGGCCTACATTCATTGTAGTAGGAAAGTAGACAAAGGACTCCCCATTCCCTAAGTTATATATGGGGAATACATTAGACATCAAAACCCAAACAATTATTCAAACCTATCAATTCATACTACTTATGAAAAATCTTGACAATTCAAGTTATTAAATTCATTCCAAACTTTTAACAGCTATCCCTAACTTTCCCTACATAGTAAAAATATACATAAAACACAAAAAATATTAAATTTCAATTCATATATATAAACAATTCTTCACATTAATTTTCCACAAATATATCCATATGAATGAATCATTCAACTTATGTGCACACATCTAGTCCCCTCTTTTGACGTATTCTCCAATTACTCCTACGTCCTGGCCCCTTTCCCCTATACTGTGTGGGCGTCCCAGTGCAGGGATGGGACCAGTACCATTTTGCCTTGTAAAAATGCTTCCCCTTTAAATTTAGAGCTTGCTGGGATACGGCTGTGGGTGTAACCATGCACTGCTAGCCCCACCCACCAGTGCCTCACCTCAGTCCTCTTTTCAACCCGGACGGGATAGGACCTACCTCATGCAGCATGTACATTTTTTACTGTGTAAACGTTTTTCCCAAAATAATTTTGTCTCTTCTCTGGCTTCCGGTGCCAGGCTCCCCTGGCGTATGTCGGCATAGAGTGGGTTCTCAAGATGCTAATCCTGCGAGAGGTCCTTCCCGGCTTCAGACTCTCCTTTGGTCTGTTTAGAGTGCCTGGGACCTGAACAGGTATGTTGACCATATAAACGGACACATTGGGGCGTGCCCCAGGGGAAGACTCACAATGGTCAGTGTGTTCCTTTCCCTCAGAACGGGCCTCACAGCCAGGCAGTCATCCACCTTTAGGGATTCATGAGAAAGGCCTCCTTTGGTGTGGTGTACAGCATATCCATGGCCATCCAGGCATTGGGCTGAGTATGCAGGTTATGACTCAATGCAAACTTCTGACAGGCCCGCTGCCACCTATACTCCAATGTCTACACCCATTTACCCACCAACGGCTTCCACCACTTATACTCCAGCAGCTGTGACAGAAGCGTCATAGATCCATTTGGCATTTCAGGTAGCATCTCAGGAGTGATTCTTTGATAATTTGATGTTATTGATGAAGTCCCCGCAGTTGAAGCGCATATTAAAGAATTTGATCAAGGAGGTGGTTCCTCAGGGTCAACGACCAGTTACTCCTTTAGATCCAATGTCCCTTGTTCATCCACCTCTGCCTCATCCTGCATCTCCTCCGCCTCATCTGCATCCACCTACACTGCCACCACCTCCTCAGGAACCGTTTGCAGCTCCAGTACCACAACCTGCGCTTTCTGCGCCCATTGATCACCTGATTCGCAAGGGGTAAATTCTCCCCACAGAGATACAGATGAGTAGGATGAAGAAGACATGTCAAGCTCTGTAAAGTGTAAAGGCATTTCATGACCGCATGGCTGGTCTTGCAGAATTTGTAGGGGTACATGTACCTCTCCAGGAGCAGCAAGAGGCAGGGGTTATGTTAGAGATCTTATCCCTTCATCAAACAAATCGTTTGGGCATTCCTTTACAAAAGGATATCTTAGCACAGGCAAAGAAGCTGTGGCTTAAGCCCCAGTCCGCCTTGGCTACCAACAAGCGTTTGGACACCAGGTTCAGACAATTGGAAGGTAACACTGTGTTGTTGGCCTAGCACCCCCAGCCACATTCTTCGGTGGTAGCCAACGCCTCCTTGTATTCAAAACCATCAGCAGGAACCTCTTCATCAGCAGCTCAGCTACAGCCTGCTTATCCAGAGAGGATAAGATTCTGAAATCTTTTGGTAAAAAGGTTTATTTAAATGCAGGTCTGCACATCAGGCAAGACGCATTGCTTGTTGCAGCCAACCAGAAGCTATGGCGGCAAATAGGAGACTTCCTCACTGATCTGCCAGTAGAACAGAAAGCCTCATTTAAAGCAGGTCTTTCTGAGTCTAAGGTGATTGCCCAGGATATGCTTGAGGTATCGGTATTGCACATCGATACCAACAGCAGCGCCATGTGTCTGGCTTCAGATATGAAGCACGCCACACAATTCACCACTGATGTGCAGGACAGGATTTCAGATCTCTCTTTTGAGGGAACATACCTATTCCATTCCTCACCAGATGCAGGATTGACTAATAAAATAGCAAGTGCCTTCACAATTATTCTAACATCAGTCACTATTCACAATTCATTATTAAAGCTCACATCCATGATCTCAATCTGTAAAAAACAACTAGCACCAGTGGTATATTACAAAATTCTTTGCACCCATTAAAACAACATACAGTGTTTTTTTTACTGATTGAGTTCCTGGATGTGAGCTTTAATACTGAATTATGAATAGTGATTGATGTTAGAATAATTGTGTAGGAATTTTCTTTGAATTTGAATTGATGTGTATATTAGACATATTATACATTTGATTGTATATGATCAATCGGAGAGTTATGATATTTCCCTACTGCACATATTGATAATGATCCAGGCCCTTTTGCAGTTGGTTGTAAGTAGTGAGTCCGGTGTAGGACTGGATCAATAACATAACTTTATTTGTAGTGCTCTCCCGGGTGTCTCGCTTTGAGTATCATGTTATTGCGGCAGGATTTGTTGCGACACATTTGTTTTCTGATTTCACTGAACCAATCCAAGCCAGGATGTCAGATAAAAGAAATCTGGCCTTTAGTGAAGACTATGAAATGACATTAATGTCCACTGTCTCCATTGTGAATGATAATGACTCTTTAAATACTGCTCTTGGGCCAAATGACTGGGATAAAATCACTCATCTTAAAAAAGGATAGATCCGTACTGAATTGCACGGAACAATCATGCTCGAGTGTTTGAAAAACAAGGCACTTCCACGGGGGCTCTTGGTTAGAAATGAGCCAAGAGTATTTTTAGACAACGAGAAGTTCGAATTTAAATAGAGCTATGTGGCCAACAAGTGCGCTAGGGACAGTCCCATCCTCATTATAGATACGGCTAAAGAAGAAGTCCAAAAAATTGAATTGGACCTTACAGAAAATGGAAGAAGACATTAAGAATATGAACTTATTTGAAATATTCAGAAAAAGATTAGGCGAGATCCAACAGGGGAGCTCTGATTGTAAACAATTTACCACGGCAGATAGGATTAAAAGTTTTCGAAAAGATTTCAGTTAAAGAGGGTTACCAGAGAGATTTTGGACAATCATTGCGAGGGCAAACAACAGGTTCGATTGCGCAATACATCCTACAGCACAAGTGAACATAGCAGTGAGGCAGAAATAGTGGTTGAGGGATCCTCTAACAGTAGAGCACATGCCAATAGAGGTTGGCCCCCTCACAAAGGGGACTAAGTAGTAGAAATAGAGGCAGAGCAAATAGGCCTTTTTTACAGCAGGGCCAAACTCGAGGAGAGTGGTAATTCAAACCGAGACAGACTCGGAGTGGGATGCACTCTTAGTCAACATCTTGAACTACACCTTCTCCAATATAGAAGCCAAAGCCTTCAATAAAGGTTTGGGATATGTTATCACAAAACACCATGACCCTCTTGAATTTCACATTCAGTTCAAGGAATTCACGAAAAAACTACATATAAAAGAATTATTTGCCAAGGAAGATTCACATTTTAAAGAGAATCCTATGGGACTCAGGAGACTTTCCACTTTTTGCCCTCTACCCCATTCTTTCTCACCAGAATCCTTGATTTTTGAGAAAAGAGTTTTGTTTTAGGTGGCCAAATTGGAAAAGACTCATTTAAGTCCTATTGTTACCATAGTCGTGAAGGGAGACTTGCCCTAAATCATGATGATTATGGTGATGACTATGACACTGAATGCCATCGCCAACTACAGGATCTGAACAGCTATAGACAAGTAGAAAAAGACCCCACAGAGGATTTGAAACATGTATTAAGATGAAGGTCCAAAATACAGCAGAAATAAAGTGGATAACAAAACAAGAATCTGACTTTCTTGTGAATGACAATTCAAGTATACCCTACTTGTATTGTCTGGCAAAAATCCATAAGAAAATGATTTTGAGTTCATGGGTCCTTTTTTTCACCATGTGGAAAGTACCGCCATGGGCGCCACTATGGCTCCCAGTTTGGTGAACCTGTATGTTGAAAACTTTGAAAAGGCTATGATTTATCCAGAGACCAACTCATATTGCAAAAACATTATGAAGTAGAGGCGATATATTGACAACATGATCACCATTTGGAAAGGCACACAAGAGGAAGCAGAGGCCTTCATTGAATGGCTCAATGTACAAAATGTACACTTGAAATTCACACATACCCTTAACAATGATCACCTTCATTTCATTGATGTCACGATCTACCAACAAGACGGTTGTCTATTCATCAATCCATTCCATAAAATTACCAACAAAAACTCCCTTCTTCATTATTCAAGTCATCATATTAAACATCTTTGTGATAACTTGCCATTTAGCCAATTTCTCTGACAAAAAAGAAACAGCAGTAGCAAAAATACATTTGAAAGTGAAGCAAATATTTTCACTGAGAAATTATCCTAGAAAAAGGTTCGAAAATCAGCCAAAAGGGCATATAATAACAACAGGGACGCACTGTTGGATCAATGCCAGAAGGAACACACAACTGCCCAGTTGGTTTGCATTACAACCTTCACGGATTTGAGTTGGCGCATTAAAAACATCATATGCAAAAATGTGAGAATCTTCCATAAAGAAGGGGAGGAGAACAATAGACCAATTTTCGCTTATTTAAAATAATCCATCAATTGGTAACAAGGTTAGAAAAACCAAATTGAGAAAGAAAAAACAATTGGATGTATCTTTACCACAGATGTGGGGGTTTCCAAGTATCACAGGACATGACCCCTGTGATAAATGCAGTGTATGCAAATTCACAAAAAAATCCTCAGTGGTGGACCTGAGACTAGACAAACCATGAGTACCAGTAGACTTTACAAATTGCAATACGGAATGCATTGTAATACATGATTAGGTGTCCGTGCAATCGTCAGTATATTGGTAAAACGAACAAAAAAGTTAAAACACAGCTAATAGAGCATAGAAGCTGTGTAAAAAACAAATTTAAAACAGCCCAGTTGTTCAAACGTTTTAGAAAAATGAACCATAGATTTGAAGAGTTTACATGGACTGTTCTACAGAAAATACATGGGGATATGAAAAAAGAGAAAGACAGCAATTTGATAAGGGCTGACCAAAAACTAATTTTTCCTCACAAAAAGCCAAAATAAGGGTTTAAATGAAGAGGTTGTAATGGCATAAAATGAGGCCCTGATATCAAGATATGTGTACTTTACATCATCCTTTAAAAAAAAAAACATCTGAACCTTCTACTAACACTAACTGCACAGTGGTCAATGTAAGATGTCTGCCAGAGACCATAATAGCATAGGTTTGTGAGTTATAGATAATCCCATAGGAAGTAGCCATCAAAACTTTAAACTTGTTCTCTCTTGCTACACGGTATGAGGTAACAGGGAGAACTATTCAACAGGTTAAGATGGCTGCCGTACAAACCGACCGGGTCTGCATGTCCAAACAAACATAAGAATGAAGAAGGACTCAGTCTTTATACATTGGAGTACCTTTGCCGAATTGAGGAGAACGCGAGCAAAGAGAGCGCGTCTGGCTCGAGTTGAGGAGCTAAATCAGTGTTAATGCGCAGTTTTACGCTATCAAAGTATTTCCCCTCCCAAATTAAGGATAACTAGACTGTGACTATTCCTGTAGCATTTGTCGTTATGATAAGTGACACTGTACTACCTGTTTTTTTGCATGGCTGAAGTAAGAACCGATAAGGGATGCTTTTTGTCACATGGTGCACAGTGTTAATTAATTACAGGTCAGTTTCACTTGGTCATTATCTGGACATCTTTGAATAGTAAGGAAATTAGAAGCTTTTTGGCTTGTGGATGTGGATTCGTGATTTTCGGAATTAACAGAGCACATTTTGTGCTTTCTTACAGATGCATGATTAATACTTGCTCCGTATGTGTACCTATTTGGAGACACTCTTTCTTCCAAACTTAGAAAGGAAAATAGGGGATGATTTGTGTGGGAGGTTGGACATACATTCTAATGTTTAAAGGCATTAATGACTATCTCTTGGCTTATGTTGCATATTTGCTTATTGATCTTTTGCTATCCTCTCAGAAAACATAAATTGGAGTGCCCGCTTTCAGTGAAACTGTGCACAAAATGTAATTAGACCCTGGGTTAGAACAATTTTTTGGTTGTGTACACTTCACTGTATTTTGTTTTAATGGGTGAAAAGAATTTTGTAATATATCACTGGTGCTAGTGTGTTTTTACTGATTGAGTTCATGGATGTGAGCTTTAATAATGAGTTGTGAATAGTGATTGATGTTAGAATAATTGGGTAGGCATTTTTTTGCATTAGTGCTGTGTGGGATTCAGAGACGCAGACATCAGGTGTTCGGGGTGTAAGCTTTTTTAAAACAAAAACACTTCTGGGGTTAAAAAAAGAAATGGGATAGTCTGGGGCTCCTTGTATCATCAGGAACTCCCCATCTACTTCGTTGCTTCATAAGGATGTGTTCTTCTATGGACATGGTTCCTTGTCGCTCCCTTGACCGCCCAGTGAAATACACTGTCGTCCATCTCGGCATCCGACTTCTAGAGAGATTAGAATCAAAAAGACACTTAGTATCAGTCTCGTTGCAATTTATCTTATTGTCCTGCATCCGTAACCAATTCATGGGTGCATATACTTGTTGGGTCAGGTGGCATTATTAGCTTAGCCGTGCCCCCTCGAGTCCGCCGCCTGATCCATGGCCGCCATAATGCCCATATGCCTTCCCCGTCCAGCACGGCTAGGTTTTGTTTGTTTTATTTATTTATATAGCGCTCCAGACCCAGAGGTAAAAGGGCGCTTTGGGACACGGTTATATAGTACATTATATACAGTTTACAGTTATGCATTTATACAGTTTGCAGGTAAAGAGCACAATTAAAGTATAGGCAGTGTCGTCAGGCATGGGAGAGAGAAGATTGTCAATGCTAGTTTTTATCCAGTAACCATCTAATAACCTGTTTCCTAAAAGACTGAAAGGACTCGATGGATTTGATGTTAAGTGGTAAGGTGTTCCAAAGTTGGGCGGCAAAGAACCGTGAAGCTGGATCCTCCAGCTCTTTTTAGGGTGAATCTGGGCACTGTTAGGCATAAGGTATTAGAGGATCTAGTAATTCTGGTAGCAGATTTCAAGGTGAATTTGTTGGTGAGATAAGGTGGGGCTAGATGGTTTAAGGCGTTGTATGTGAGACAGATGGTTTTTAAGTCGATTTTTTGTTGTATAGAGAGCCATTTGCATGATTTTCTGGTGGTGGAGATGTGCTCTCGCCTGAGGATGTTTAATGCTGCTCGTAACGCATTGTTTTGGAGTACCTGTAATTTATTAATTATGGATTGGTTTGTGCCTAGGTAAAGACTGTTACAGGAGTCCTGTTTGGACTGTTTAAGAGCCCTGGCCAGCGTAAGGATGCTATTAGAGGACAAGAACTGTCTACATGCCCTGATCAGCTTACCCATGTAGGCAGTGGCAGAGGCAGTCATGTAAATTTGTTTGGAAAGGTTAGTGTTGGCATCAAGATACAAGCCAAGGGTTTTCACACTTTTGACAATGGGAATAGTGTTACCATCGATGATGATGCTATTGTAATTGGGGCTGAGTTTCAACAGGTTATTGGGTGAACCGACAAGGAGAAGCTCAGTTTTCTCATCATTCAGGCAGAGGCTGTGTATGGCCATCCATGCCTGAATGATGAAGAAGATTTCATTAATCCGGATGATGTCAACATTGTAGTTACCTGAGACGGTAAGGAGTATCTGGGTGTCATCTGCATAATTAGTGTAGGTGACACCCAGATGCTCCAGTTTGTCAAAGAGTGGCTTTGTAAATATATTGTACAAAGTGGGCGAAACGCAAGAGCCTTGTGGAACACCGCAGGTGATAGGGATAGGGTCTGCTGCGGCTGCTGGTGAGAAAACCCTCATGCTTCTATTAGCCAAGAAGGATTGTATCCACATGACGGCAGAGGAGGAGAAGTCCGCTGAGGAAGATAGGTGGTTGCAGAGGATTTTGTGATCGACCAAGTCGAAGGCCGCTGAAAGGTCTTAAAGGAGTAGGATGGCGACGTTACCTTTGTCTTTGATTTAATCAATCTGGTTTTTAAGGTCAACAAGGGCATATTCTGTTCCGTGTTGAGGTCTAAAGCCAGATTGACGTATTCCTAAAAGTTTGTTTGTCTCTAGGTAGTACTAAATTTGCAGGTAGACAACTCTGTAAAGGATTTTTAGCAAGAATGGGACCGTGGTGATGGGTCTGTAATTAGTGGGTATGGCCGGGTCTAAAGATTGTTTTTTTAAAAGTGGGAGAACCCATAATTGTTTCAGGTTGCTAGGGACTGAATTAGTGGAGATTGACAGGTTTATTAGTTTAGTAATGAAAGGGTATAGATCTCTGGCTGTGTATTTTATAATCTGGGCAGGACAGCTGTCCCTTTTGCAGTTGAATGGTTTTAGAGAGGCTATAATTTTCTGTACTTCCGTTATAGTTACCTTTTTGAATGTGAAGCCTAAGTTAGTGTCAATGGGCCGTGGTGTACTAGGGCTGGTAGACTTGCTACTGGTAAGTTGTTGTTGTTTATCCTCTATTTTGGTTTGGAGCCCTGTGATTTTGTTGGCGAGGGCGTTCTGGATACTGGTTCACCAGAGTTTGTCTTTCGTGCAAGTGTCTGTGGGTGGATTAGGATTTTCTAATTCCTTTAGTATATTGAATAGTTCTTTGGTGCAGGATTATCTCCTTTTTATATAAGGAGGAGATATTCGTAAGATTAGGTTTGTTTTCAGCAAATGGTGCCATTTCCATAGTATTTCTAGTTTAGCTTTCTTTTTTCTCAGTATTTTGAGTTCGGGGGGTGTACCAGGAGTTCAAATGAGCTCTAGGTTTTCCTTTGCGCAGTTTCAATGGGGCGATGGTATCAATGGTAATGGCCATGGAGTCATTATAGGTGTTGACCAATAGGTTAAGGTCAGCGGTGGCCGGAAGTGCGTTGAGAGTGGGAAGGACCAATGGTATTAGGGCTTCAGCAGTGATGTTACGCTTGTTCCTGGTCGGACAGGCTGGTGCAGTAGGGCACATTTTAGGATGTAGGTTATTGATATTAATATCTAATGGAATGAGGTGGTGGTCAGTCCATGCGAGAGGTTGGGGGGCTTTGCAAGTAATATTGCAGTTGAGATCCGCTACCCAGTCGATGATTCTACCTTTCTGATGAGTAGGTTGAGAGCTAAGTTGTATGAAACCATGCTCAGCTAGAGCGTTAGTTAAGGAGGAGGCTGGAGAGTCATTGGGGCCATTGTACGCAAGGTTAAAATCTCTGAGGATGATAGTTTGTGCTGATGGCTTAGAGTTCTAAGCTATTAGAGAGGTGATGTCTTCTTCAAAGGCTCCAGGATGACCTGGGGGTCTATATATCAAGTGACTGGAGATCGTGCTCTTGGGAGAAGTTTGCAACTTGATTGTAAGATGCTCACATGATTTTAGTAGCGAGGAAGTGACTGATCTGAAGTCTAAGGATGGTTTAAAGATGATAGCTACACCTCCTCCCCGAGCAATAGGTCTGTCGGCTCTGAGGATGGAGTATTTGTCAAGAATAGCTAAGCTAAGGTACGGTCCTGCTGCCTCATGTAGCCAAGTTTCTGTTATGGCGAAGAAGTCAAGATCGTTAGTTAGGATGATGTCAGCGATTTCTGTGGGATGGGCAACAAGGGACCAAACATTTAGTAGAGCTCCTTTTAGGGGGAGTGATTTGGGCTTGTTGGAGGCTGTGTCCTTATTGTTAGTCTTAGTGTGGGGTTCGGCAAAAAGATTACTAATCGTGATGGGGAGTCTGGTGCCTAGTCTACTGTTACGGGCTGTAAGGTTGGGATTGACTGTGGGTGTGTTACCTGGTGGCTTAGTTGTAGGGTATTTAGTACTGTGTTTAGTGTGGTTGGGCTTAATACTAGGATTGGCGCCCCCTATCAAACATGGAACACTTGGTCTAAGGTGACACAAAGTTCTATCAAAGATAGTGTTGGCTAGGGTGTCAACTGGGCGGTCATTGTCTTTGGTGGTGTGGTTTTGTTGGTAACTAGGTGGGAATGGTGACATGGTAGGCAGGAAGGGTGTGGGATAGGGGATGGGGGAGTGTCTCAGGCGTCCAAGTTTGGCTAGGCCATTACTGAAAGCTATGTAGTTATTACCGCTGCAAGGTACACTATCTTGCATGATACAGAAGGGGAACATGATGAGTCTGAACCAGGTGAGCATGGTCTTGGCTGCAATGTGGTCTAGGTTGTAGGGCTAAAATAGGCAGATTCAACTTTGGCTATGTACACGCAAATAGGCAGAATCAACTTTAGCTAGAGGCTCACAAATATACAGATTCAACTTTGGCTAGAGGCTCACAAATAGGCAGATTCAACTTTGGCTAGAGGCTCACAAATAGGCAGATTCAACTTTAGCTGGAGGCTCACAAATTGGCAGAATCAACCTAGGTAGGTGAACACAGGTAGGCAAACTAGGTGCACACAGGTAGGCAGAATCAACATTGGCTAAGGATTATACAGATGGGGATGAATACCTGCTATGGTTGCTATTAGAATCACTGTATCCAGGATGCAAGAATCTGGATACCCCCATGGGAGGGAATCAGAAAGCAGTAATGCATAGTAGCCTGATAAGGCATGAATTTAGGCTCAGTGCAGCAGAATTCTAAGCAATACTGTAGAAATAGCATAAGAATAGGGCGCACAGTGGATGGGTATCAAAGGAACAGTGGTACATAAGGACCTGGCATGTCGGGGGACTATGTAACACAATGAGTGGGGATTAATATGTGCAAGATATGCAGGTGGCATATTTAAATGCAGCGCAGTCCCAGCATATGCCCATTGTTAAATGCGGGCGGCCATTTTGGAGTGTCGGGGTCCTCGTGGTCTCCAATGGTGGCTGTTGCACTTCAGTGTACTCCAGTACACTGGGGGCAGAAACGAGTGTCAATTTGTGGCAGTTTGTACAGGCTAATGCTACTGAACAGACAATGAGGTGAGCAGGCATGTGAAAAGCAAGCATGAGACAGTGGGTTCGTGGGCAGGTTAGCGAGTCACATGAGCAATTTGTAAAGGATAATGTGGTAGTGACATTACTGTGAGGCGGAGATGAGTGCATAAGAGGCGCCTTAATATAGTCTTGTAACAATGGTTGAATTGCACAATACAGTGGTACATGCTGTACTGAGAGTGCAACCAAGACTCAGCATGTATGCCTTGGAGCGGCGATCTTAAAAGCTGGATAGGTCTCTGTGGAGAGCCACGTGAGTCAAGGGTACTTACAAGTTGCGCGACTACTGGTCATCAGGTACAGGGGTCCTGGCCGACGGTCCGTAAGGCTCCGGACAGGCTTGGACAGGCATCAGCCTTAGATCTGTGTGCCTTGTATCATGTGGGCCGTCTTACGCCATCCGACACCTGATTGGGGCTTAATGCAACAATGCAGCCATTCAAGGTAGGGCGGCTGGGAGCAGCGTGGAAAACGAAGTCAGGATAGTTTCAGGGTAACGAGGCGGCCGTTTTCGAATGGAGCCTACCTCGCGCTCAGCAATGGAGTCACTGGGAGTTTCTGGTGACGGCACAGTGCAGCACTACAATCCTGTGCTGGAGTAGCAGTAGGGCAGTATTAAAATGACTATTGTGAAAATAGGTTGCAATCTCGTGCAACAGAGACGGATGCAGGTCTGGGCCACAGGGGGCAGAGGTGAAGCCAGCTGGCTTACCTTAAGCGGATGGTGCGGGCAGGACCATGTCGGGCCACTGCTCCGGCAGTGGTTGGGGAGCTCCTGCTCCTCCTGGGGTCGGAATGAAGATTACATGGTTTCACACATGTGGGTTTCAGCCTCCCTTCCAACGTTGGTGGCTCAGGTGAGATTGACACGCTCTGCTGTTTGTCAGTGATCACTCCTGTACTCACATCTACTCTTCCTTTCATGGGGACCCGTCCTGACCCTGCAGTGCTCAAATGAGACACTTCTGCGGTCACCCTCTGTCTCGGAACACTGTTCTGACCCCATTGCTCTATCGCTGTTATGCCGCTCTCTTGAGTGTGGGGCCGTCGCTGTGACACCCCCTTAAAAGCTGATATGTATGTTAGACATAAAATACATTTGTTATGAGCTATGATGAAATTTCCCTACTGCACACATTGGTAATGAGCCAGGCCCTTTTGTGGTTGGTTGTAAGTAGTGAGTCCAGGATAGGACAGGATCAACTTTATTTGTGTTACTCTCCCGAGTGTCTCCCTTTGATTAGCATGATATTAATAGTCCCACATTGTCCAACGAGAGTTTAGTTCTCAGATCTCCTGCAGTTAGCTGCCCAACAACCTGCGCTGTTACTGACCGAGCTTCTTCACCTAATAATCCAAAAGAAAGGGCAGTGATTCATCCAGACAGGTTAGCCCTCAGTGCTTGGTTCCTGAGAAGTTAACATTAGGTCACTTGGGGATTTTGCAACAAAACTAGCAAACATTTCAGCAAGCCAGAAAACCATCTACTAGGACAAATATAAATGTAAATGGTCTAGATTTTGCTACTGGACTAAAGACAACAATACGACCCATTACAGTGTTCCTTGGACAATGTTTTATCTATTTCATCTCACATTACCCAGTCTGGTGTGCAGGTGGCTACACGTAGGACATTCTTAGCGGCTATTGGCGCGTACAGAAACTCTGGCCAGCTGCTTATATCATCAGCTAAGCCAGTAGTAAAAATGCATATACAGTGCCTTACGAGAATGTTTCCAGAAGTATCTTATCCAAATCCAGTATGGGACCTCAACGTGGTGCTGGCGGCCCTGGCTCACAAGCCATTTGAGGCAATGGTGGCTATTGACATTAAGTTTGTCACGTGGAAAACCACTGTTTTAGTAGCCCTTACGTCTGCTCACAGGTTCAATGAGATCGAAGCATTAGCGGCTAAAGAGCCATACACTGTTTTTCATAGAGACACCGTGGTGCTTCGAACCCACCCAGGTTGCCTGCCTACAGTGGTATCCCTGTTTTAAGAACAGGGATTCGTTATTTTAAGGATCCCGAACTACAACTCAATAGGGGCCTCCAGACCCTATCTATGGTAAACAAGCGACCACAGGAGGAATTCATGATCCCGCAGACATTTAGTTCAGTGGGCAGTATCAACAACACGGAAAACAGCCTTGATATGGTCCTGTGTGAAAATACCATGACAAACACAGACAAGAAGCTGGACACAAACCCCATCCAGGAAGTATTTGTGTCTTCAGTATGCAGTAACGACTTCCCTCGAAGTGAAACAAACTCGACACCTACTCCAAAGGAATCATCGATCACAAATGAACTACAACGGAGGACACCGGTTAGAGCTTCACGGGAAGGGAGTAGCTGTGTGGAAAAGCACACAAAGAATAAAGAGCAGGGAGTGAACAACACAACCGGTATTCAGTTGCCTTCCCCGTTGCGAAGCAGAAGATCTTCAATTATGATTTCCAGCATCGAGAAAGAAACTCCCACAAAAAAAGTGGATATGTTCTCAGTGATGTCAGCTATAACCATTGCCTTCGCTCCCTTTTGCAAACTATATGAATCGATTCACGACACCTTAAAGGATCAAACAACTCTGGCGGCAATTCTTCATACAAAAATGATTTACATTGAAGGGTATATTACAGCTTTGGAAGCCAGGGGAGGGGGGCCTGATTTAAACAACAAATCACAGAGTAAGAATACAGGAAGTTCAGCAAAACAATTGCCGGGAGAGGGGAATAAGCTGACCTCACAGAACCCCTTGATTGCTGTTCAGACAGAGGAGCTATTTAAAACAGCTTCAACCAGCAGTGCTGTAGAGGGCGGTCAACCATCGATAGAACATCGGAATAAAACAGTTCAACTGCCTCCCCTAGGGGAAACCGGGGAAGCCTCTAAATCAGTCCTTACAACAAAACTATGGAAACAACACAGGGCTCACCCCCACCCCGCCTCTTGACCTCTACCAAGAAACAACAACCTAACGGATGTGTAATTATGCCCGTGGAAATCAGCACATTTGCCACGGTAGAAATTGATGATGAACTGGAAACTGAGTCGCAAATAAAACACAGAGGGGCTAATCCCTCGGGACTCTCCAACCAAAGAGACTCTGACAATCGAGGGCCGACCTCAAAACTATATCCGCTCTTTGCAAAGGGTAAAAGATCTACAAAAAACCAAGGAGATTGTGTGGTAACAGCAGAAGATCAGCCCTCAAAATCGGCCCTAACAAAGGGCCAAACAGACACCCAGAGAATTAAAGCTGGTAAAGGAAACGAGGTAAGAAACAGATCAGTGGTCTTTCAGGCCACGGATCCACCTAGTCAAGGAAACCAGAGACCAGCTAACAGACCAGTAAGGAAACATCAGGAGTTTGATGACTCTGAAGAGAGAATTGATCTACTAGACCTAGCGGTATACTCAGTAGAGAGCTCAGAGACTGATTCCCCACAAGAGATCCAAAAAGCAAAGGTCTGGGGCAAAGACTGTGGAAATGAAGTAAACCGAGATATTCAACAACTAAGTCCATACCTCACTTTGGCAGAAAGAAGGGAAAAAGTAATAAAAGCTGATGGTGGAAAGAATGCTTCGAGCCTGCACCCATTGGAAAGTGAGAACTTAGAGAATGATTACAAAAGGAGCAGACGGATCACCTTGGTAATAAAACTAAGGCACACATCTCCACCCACTACCAGAGAGATCAATAACCAGAGCAGAGAGAAGGCCCGCCTACCAACCTACAACAAAAAAGAGGAAGAGAGAAGATCTATACCAGATCAAATCAGAGGACAAACCGTAAGAGATGACAGAAAACAACTTACAACTAAAGAAAAAACCACCCATATCCGTACAGTAAAAAATTAGGGAGTGAAAGGACCTTTAAGCTGGAACGGGTAGGGGAGATTCGAGATAACTTGATCCTGAACTGGAAACACATTATGGCATTAATCAACTGTATTCCAAAACTGAGACAGATCAATACGGATGGCATCAAGATTGTGGAGTTCAGCTCCACTGGCAAAAGAGATTGTGTCTACTTGCACATTCCATCACCTATAATCAGACTAATGCTGATAGGTTATGACCTACGGGACTGTCGAACAAGCAGTGTCAACTTAGAACAAGAACAGCGAATACCGACACAAATTGGCAACCTGCGATCAACACAAAGAGGCTGGCCTACTCGACAGGATGATACCGCACCACGTCCAACTAAAAGGCTGACTCCAAGAAAGGAAGTCAACATTGAAGAGACCACCTTAGCTCCCTAGAAAGGGTAGTCCAAAGAGAGAAATCAAACAAACTGATCGAAGATGGAAACATCCACCATGACGAAGTGAACAATGATAGATATCCAAGAGGCTCCCTGAGGAGGATAAGAATCACATTCGCTCAAGAAGCCATTGAAACAGGGAACGGTGGAACGGCCGTTAACATAAATCTCGGAGAAGGAGAAGAAGCTGTGCAAGCAAGAGGGGCTGGGACTTTTAAAGCCTTAGAAGAAAGAAGCTAGCCATGCAAGGCACAGAAGGATACCATGAAGGACGCCAGGGCTGAAGGCTCGAAGGCCTCAGAAAGCGACTATATTACCGGAATACACGAGGGTTTAGCCACCTTCAGGAAAAAAGTGATGTCAACTTGGGAGAGTTTGACATCATTTGCCTCCAGGAGACGTGGCTTACGAAGAAGCCTTACCTGGAGGGATACGAAATCTACCTGGTTCCAGCTGTCTGTTCAGGGAAAGGCCGACCTTCCTCAGGTTTGCTGACCGCTATTAGATCGGGATCAGGAATACAATATGCAGAATCAGTAATTACAAACATTCATTTCCAAGTGTCTTGTCTCAACTGATCAAGACAGTTGCCAGAAACAAGCCAACATAAACCAAAGGATGAACTAATAATTGTACTGAACACATATTGGAACCCTGCAGTGATTAAAAATGAGGACTACCTGGACATGGCAGTTAACATCTTGGAAAGAATAGACATGGAGTGGACACCGAAATATATACCCTAAATCAAAACAGACGCACAAGACCGACAAAAAGGTGCCATTGAACATGGTACATGGCCATCTCTGGATTAAGATAATGTCCTCTTGGGACCTTCAGAGCCTAGAAACATCAATATACAAGAACACCCCGAGAACACCGACATGGGAAAGAAATAATTGGACAGCAAACTTAAGGATCATAACTGAGTACGAAGTGGTGAGAACAGTCAATAGTGACCACAACCTCTTAAAGGTTAGATGGACTACCACAAGAAAAGTCAGATCGATAATGGCAGCAGAGATCGAGACGTGTGAGGGTGGCACAAAGTTAAGACTATCGGCCAATGCAGTCGTAGAACTTATGGACTCATACATAAACATCTGCAGAATAAATCAGTAACTAGGCTTGGAAAATAATATCGACTACCAACCTCTGCTAGAAGTCTACGAAGTTAAAAGAAAGACTTGGCCAAATTACAAGCTAAAAACCTACCAACTCGAATTCAAAAAAAGTGTTGTTGAGGAGAGAAAAAAATTAAGGAAACTAAAGCGTCAAGCAAACAAAACATCTACCCCTGAATTGGTAAACAAATTAAAAGTAGCAACTAGGAATTACAAAAGCTGGCTAAAACAGCACAAAGAGTATATGAATCAAGCTGATGCCGCAGGCATTCTGAAGACAGTCTGTAGTAAGAAAACTAGAGATTTCTGGACTCTAATCAGAACTACCTCAGACTCACAAAATAATGTAATAAACAATTTTGTGGGAGAAGTAGCCTGGACGGCCCACTTTACAAAGTTATTCCAGAAAGTGAGATATCCCTATGTGCCCAAACAAGAATGGGTAAACATATCCCAAAACCAAGATCTGTCAAAACCATCATGGGATAACACCTGGGATTTGGAGGACATAAAAAGAAAACTCGTCCGACTGAAAAACTCAAGAGCCCCAGGGCCCGACGGGATTACCAATGCATATTTGAAGGAACACCTCCCAGAATGGACAACCTTCATCCATGAGGTAATTAAAAATTGTATCAATACAAGATTAACACCTGCTTCATGGACTACAGCAATGATAGTGCCGATTTATAAACTGGGGCTCAGAGATCAACCTAAGAACTATTGCCCAATTGCACTATTAGATGTAGTTGGGAAAGTGTTTGGATCACTGTTGCTGGAAAATTTCCAAAAATGGTCGAGGACTATGGGACACGAGGACCCTCTACAATCAGGCTTCGTGAAAGATGGGGGAACTGCACCAAATATTCTCCTACTAACCACTCCAAAAAGTAAGATCCAAGAAGGCAGCCCAAAGATTTATCTTGCTTTCATTGACCTGGTCCAGGCTTTCGACCAGGTCAATCGTGAAATTCTTTGGGAAAAACTAATAATAAGAAATTGCCCGGAAAGCATCTTAGGCCCTATTAGAGCATTTCATGAAGACACTTCCATCAGAGTGCGTTTAAATCAAGGGGGGATGTTGTCTGAGTCAATTCCAACGGCAAGAGGAGTGAAACAGGGCTGCCCTCTTGCACCAACTCTGTTTAACTCATACCTGTGGGACATTGAAGAAACTGACCAGATGATTCTGACTTTTCCACCTGCAGTAGGGAAGGTTAAGATCCCAAGACTGCTCTACGCGGACAACCTCATTCTGATGGACTACACCCTGATTGGTCTTCAATGCCAATTAAACAAGCTGGGGTTATACATAAGACGAACAACTTGGAGATCAATAAGGCCAAAACCAAAGTCATGGTCATGGAGAAACAAAATACCCGTAACGATAACTTTAGTTGGACCTTGGAAGGGGAGAAAATAGAACAAGTGGTGAATTTCAAATATACTGAGTAATAACAAAAAGGAGCGACCAATGCAAGTCCATCTATTGGAAAAGGCAAGAAAACTGGCAAATCAAGCGAAAGTAATCGACAGAAGATTTGGCTGATTCACAGCAATCCCCTTGATTCAATTCTACAAGGGTAAGGTAGTTCCCTCTTTGATTTATGGAGCAGAAGCAATGCCAACTATACTGCAAGACTTCTGGAAACATCTAGAAAGTGTGTTCGGGAAACACACATTGAATTTACCGCAGTCAACACCAATAAAGACCATACGCCATGAACTTTGTCTACAATCACTGGAATCAATGGTAGTCAGAAATTCATTAATGTTATACAGGAAGTCTTTGATCACCACCTGCTTAAATGTAATGTCTATCATTCGCACGGAAACGAAAGAACAGAAAAGTAAAATTCTGATGTGTTGGATGAAAGAACACCAAACAACCTTAGTAAAACTAAATAGTTCTGAAGAAGAACTCATTCAAAACTCAAACAAAGTAAAACAAAAACTGCAGGAACAAGACTGGATATAGACGACATCTCTGGACCAGAGAAGCAAATTGATAAGCCATTTGCCACCAACAACAAGAGGCTTAAACGACTTACCAAATTACCTAAAACAATTCCCAAGTAAGATACTTCGAGACACCTTCTTACGAGTGTGAATGAATCTCCTGCCCACGAATGAGATCAGAACTATAAGGAAACTAACCCACGACACTAGCTGTCGGTTCTGTAAAATCAAGACACATACAGGGTCACTTCGACATCTACTACTGACTTGTCCTTCTTTGTCAAGTTTGAAAACAGCACACTTGGGAAATTTATTCAAGGAGTCAAGAATCTGCGATGAAGAGGATTGGTGGAACCGCTTAATAGAGGGGGACAACGTCTCCAACGTAATAGCGGTCTCGCAGTTCTTCATGAACCTGAAGCTCCAAGACCATATTTGGGAATCAGCCCGGGGGCTGCAAAAGATGTAAAAAAACCTTGAAAGATAGGCTTACCTGGTCTTCATATACTACAGTCAAATGAGAAACCTGGAGGGAGGGAGCGGAGCTGAGAACAGTACTCTCTCATTTTTTGTCTTTTCTTGTAATTTATTTTTGTAAATTGTAACAAGTAAAAAAAAAAATAACACATGGGGGAATTTGCTGCCTGCTACTCACGGCACGGGGCAGCAACACCTTGCCCATAGGGGTGGGCCACCACTGGCTGACGTTGAAGCCACGCTTTAAAGCCCTGTCAAGCTTTTCAGATTTCGTTCTTTACAAATATCTTTCTGTGACACTTTACAGTCATTAATTTCTAAGGAGCTTTTTTTTTTAAATTAAAGTCTGATCATTTTGTTTGTGCACATCTGTATTTGAACACAGGAGTGCAAGAATATGTGTTCATGTTATTACTTATTTTAAAACAAAGAACTGAGTTCAAACACATTTTATTAAACTAGTTAAAATGTTTTTCAAACATATTAAAAAGTGAATATTAGTGTTTTTTTTCATCTGTACAGATTCTATTTTGATTATATTTACCAACAACTTGTACTTGTACAACTTGTTGTATTCTACAACAAGATCTATTGCATAGTGTAACCAAGAGACCAAGTATTCAAGGGGATAATGGTGCAATATTGTAATGAATAAAATGCCCTCGACCATACAAGTATTTTGCAAGTCACCTTGGAGTTCTTCTGTGACCTTGTAAAGCATTTGGCCAGATACACTGACCTGCATATCCTTATAACGTTCATAAGGCCGTATTTTATCTAATATATTGTGCTCCTGTCTGCATCACTCTTCTAAATACTTGTTCTACTAATTAGCTTTTTGAGTGCTCCTTTGACGTCATTGTTCCTCAAGCTGTATATGAATGGGTTCAACATTGGAGTTAGAATGGTGTACACCACAGTCACTACCCGCTCCTGATCCAACGTTTCCACTGAGAAAGGACGGAAGTAGTTGAAGAAGATAGTTCCGAAGAATAAAGTCACCACAGTGAGGTGGGAGGAGCAGGTGGAGAAAGCCTTGTGCCTCCCCTCCGCTGAGTTGAGCTTCAGAATCCGGGAGATAATGAATATGTAAGAGATAACAGTGAACACAAAGGGGCTCATGGTGACGAAGGAGCCCTCAGTGAAGACCAGCCACTCGTATGCAGTTGTGTCAGAGCAGGTCAACTTCAGGAGTGGTGGGAGGTCACAGAAGAAATTGCGGATGAGATTTGAAGCACAGAACTCAAAGCTAGAAACAATGCAGATGTGCAGTAGGGAATGCATGGAAGTAAAGAGCCAGGAGCCTGCCACCAGGGCTGTACACAGGTTTGTGGTCATCACAGAGGTGTACCGCAGTGGGTTACAGATGGCGACATAGCGGTCAAAACCCATGACGGCCAGGAGGAAGCACTCCATGCTGGCAGTACAAAACAAGGAGTAGAGCTGGGCCATGCATCCAGGAAGAGAGATGATTCTGACTTTGGAGAGCATGTTCTGCAGCATCTTCGGGACAGTAACAGACGTGAAACAGATATCCACAAAAGACAGGTTACAAATGAAAAAGTACATTGGGGTGTGAAGGTGTTGGTCCATGGTGATGGCTGTAACAATTAGAGCATTCCCCATCAGAGCGGTCACGTACATGGCCAGGAACAGCACAAAAAGGCCATTCTGCAGATCTGCACGGTCTGACAATCCCAAAAGGATGAAGCTTGTTACAGATGTCCTGTTATTTCTTTCCATCGGTCTTTTGTTATTAGGTATGAGTATTCCTTTCTGTGAACAAAATATATATTGTGTTAAGATTCAACCGAGTTAAAGCAACAGGGAAAGCATACAATATACCAATGAACACGTTGAATCACTCATGAAACTACCAATCCTTGCGCTAGAACTCATTTGAATATGAATTGGAGACTACAAGATAGAGGATTTGGTGATGGGGGACAGTTACAGCCAGAATAGCCAGTGCCAACTGACCTGGAATTCTGCTCCAATTGTGTGGAACTGGTTAAAAAATCAAGACTTGGTGGGCGATAGAGTGCAGTAACGAATGTAGTCACAGGCTGCAGTGGCCCCTCTAGACCCGGTCAAATGTCCTCAAAATGTACAGCGATCAGCCTTTTAAAAAAATATATCCCACCCTCTTGGGAGTGGCAGCAAGGGGCGACACTGGAATAGGGAGCACAGCGAAGGAAGTTGGTGGTCGGTGCTGATACAACATGACGGCCTGCGGTGACCTGGAAACCACAGTGCAGCAGTTACCACCACGCTGGGTGTAACAGACGAGATCTGCCTTGGAGGAGGCTAATGTTGGCAGCAAAAGGAGCAGAGCATCGTGGCATTGGACGGGCCTGACAACAGGAGACTGATAGGTAAAAGAGAGGTGGTGAGCCGCCCACACAGGTTAGATTACCACTTGGGCCACATGGCTGCAGGCTTCCTCTCCCTTCCCACACCCGTGTAAGTGCAGTGAATGGTCTTGTGAAGCCAATTCTTAGTTTGTAAATAAATAAGTGCCAGGGCACAAATATTTTCTAGCACACCTGTACCGCCTAAGGTTTCACTGTCCACTGCTGCTCCCACCCACTGTTGCTCCCCACAGTGACAACTTAATTAGGGTCACAATGGCGCTGGTGGCTGTGCAGCACCATTTGCAGCCATTTGTGGGTTTAAGACTCAGTGATTTGGTGGCCTGGCACATGCCTTCGTATTGGTGACCCCTTGCTGACTGTATACCAAAAGAAAAAGGGGAGGTTTCCAGTTTAACAAGCCCAATGTATGTGCCTGCTAAGTGTCCCCACCTTCAGAGCCACAGCAAAACCAGAGCAAAAATGTACACTGGCACATATGCACATATACATGTGTGTGCCAGAATGCCTACTGAACTAGTGAGCTGTTTCTGGTGCCCTGGCTGCCTGGCTGCTACCTGCTCCCTGCTCCAAACGCCTGAGCTATTCACTCTGCTACATCAGTGGAGTAACAGCACCAATGTCATTTAGGCTGACCACAGCAGTGTGCTTGCAGGACCAGCTCAAGTGCCCCTTGCTGTCCCGTTCTAGGTCTTTGTTATTCATGAAACTAGGCATCTAGCATAGCAGTACCCGCGTGGCTCTCATTGCTGTTGCTTGTTGTTTGACTAAGACCGACCAACAGTTATAAAAACAATTTGCCAAAATACCATATCATAATTCAACTCAGACTGAGACAATAAGTGCAGGATCCCAGAAATATGTTTTGCCCTAGCAAAACCCCCCACAAGTTAAGCACTGTTAAAGATCAATGGCGAGAAACCAAATCTGCATACAGTCTTCAGGTGAAAATCTTGCAAGACAATTTGTCACACAGGGAGGCCAGAGGTGCCGCTGGAGTTCAGACTCTAAAGCAACAAGGCCCATTCATAGAAATGCTCATGGCAAAATGGGAAGGAGGATGCAAATCTCCCCTTCCCCCACATGCCATCATCAAAGACGAAGCTTGGTGCAACAGCATCCAATCTGCCATGCTTAGCAAACTTGACACTCTGCACAGCAAAATCCAAGCCAGCCAACAGACACTGAGCCACCCTGTGCAAAACCTCCCATCCCACACCACCAGTGAGGCACCCCTCTTCTCCTTCAAGGAAGTCAACAAACAGGATGTCATCGCCCTCATGAACACCATTAAACCCTCTAATTGTAAAGGGGACATTTGCCAAGCCCCTCTCATCAAACACTGCGCTTCCACCCTCACCCCCTTCCTCAATGCCTTTATTAACGCCTCTTTCTCCACCAGGCTTGTCCCAGCCTGCCTCAAAGAAGCATGGGTGCGCCCTCTCCTAAAGAAACCCACTCTTGACCCAACCTCTCCCGGGAACTACAGACCCATTACCACGGTTCCATTTCTGTTAAAGATCCTTGACAAAGCAGCTTACCAGCAAGTCCACAGTTCCTCAAAGGCAATAGCCTCCTCGGCCTCCGCCAGTCAGGCTTTTGCCCAGGCCACTGAACAGAATCAGCCTTACTTGACCTAAAGAACCAAATGGACGACATTAGAGACTCGGGCAAACCAGCCCTACTCCTCCTCCTAGACCTATCAGCGGATTTTGACCTTGTCGACCACAAAACCCTCTGACGCCACCGCTCATCCTCCGCACACTTCTCCCCTAACGCCACAGCTTGGATTCCCTCAGTACCTCAAGGTAGAGCCATGAGAGTTTTCTCAGAACAAGCCTGCACGCAGCCCAACATTATCCAGTGTGGAGTACCACAGGGCTCATGCATATCCCCTAGTCTATATAACATCTTCACTAGGCCACTCTTAAACATTCTTGACTCACTAGGCATCACATATACAAACTACGCCGATGACACACAAGTCCTCTTGCCCTTGTCCGGTGACTATGAGTCCGACACTAAAACCCTCAATGCTGCCTACCCCATCATCCAAACCTGGATGGCAGAGAATTGGCTGTGCCTAAACAGAGACAAAAGAGAGCTACTCCTAATTTGATCATCCGAAACATTAAAGAAACTCGACAATCAATACCGATTCTTCACCATAGACAACACCCAAATCACAGTCTCCCAGGCCGTTAAAACCCTTAGGATTTACCTTGACTCCAACCTCTCCATTGCTAGGCAGGTAAACGCTATTGCGCCCTCCGCAGCATTGCACTCTAGTATGCTTAACGCATCTAGACCATTCCTGACTAAGCAAAGCTGCCTCACCATAGCCATAGCCATAATTGGTGCCCGACTAGACTACTGAAACATCCTCTTTGTTGGCACCTCTACAAAAATAACAAATAACTCCAAACCTTCCAAAATAATGCACTCCGGGCTGACAGCATTCCCAGAAGGAAACAAGCCCACTGGCTTGCCATCAAAGAACGTGTCATCTTTAAAACCCTGGCCCTTACACACAAATGCATCAACTATATAGCCGCCAAAACCTAACACAAAGAATTACCAGACCATCCTCAGATAGACCAACCAGAATCCCCTAGACCAACTTACTCACAGTGCTCAAGGTCATGCGAGCAAGGGCCGTTGGTTCCAGCTTCCCAGTCAGTGCTGCTACTTAGTGGAACTCCCTGCCACCTCACCTTAGATGACTATCATCCCACATAGCCTTCCGCAAAACAATCAAAACCTTGCTGTTTGTCTGAACCTGCCGGTGGCTAGTCCTCGGGATACCCAATGTATAGTAATTTCTTGCTGGTAACACTGGTACGCCTCATGTAACTAAGGCATTTGTACGTAACACATGTTCTGTCCCCTGTAATTAAGTTATCTTCTTGTAACAGCGCCTAGATACCCTCGGGCTGCCAGAGTGCTTTATAAATGCAAAAAATAAATAAAATGAATAGATCGTCCACACGGGTGAAATACTTTAGGAGAACACAGGAGCCACAGTGTATGGAAAGAGTAAGGAACCAGAGAAAGAACTCTGAGGGAGTTACATGTCAGAATATCAGAAACCCATAGGAGTTCAGTATTTAACACAATGTGCCTAGTTTCAGGTATAAGGAAAGAAGCAAGAAGCAAATAACACTGTACTCTTAGAAATGGAATACCACAGTGTTAAATTAATGAGTAAGACATTCCAAATTAAGAGTAACTCTGCATTGTGGGAATTGAAGTCCCAAGGACAATGGTGCATACTGGGAGGGGGAGCCTTAAGGTTTCTAACCAATAAGAAAGAGAGCACACCTACTCATGAAAATGCTGCATTGCAGGAAGTGATGCCCCAAAGCATATAATATATGCCGAAGTGTTGGAAAACCAGAACACAAAGCTTCAGTCTGGGAAGTGAGGTCCCAAAGCATTCTGTGAATGAGAAAGCAATTGCGCATAATAAAAAGTGCTGCATCCTGAAGACAATGTGGAATTCTGGGATACAAAAAAAAAATCCCTAAGTGCTTTTTTGCATGACAAAAAAACTATCCATTGAGAGGAATGCTGCATTCTGAGAAGTGAAGGCCTTTTATTGAATGAGTAGGAAGTCTACAGTGTGTTTGGAATGAGAAAGACAGTGAATATAAGAGTACCACAGTGTCCGAGAACTTACATATTCCAACAACTTTTCATGTGTGTGTATTAGCGTGTTATAAATGCCATATCATATCATATCATTTTGGAGACTGAGGTATAAATACCGAAGAATTCAAAAAATACGAAAGCCACTGTGGATAAAATGGAAGTGCTTTGAATGGTCCCGTGTGAAGGCCTGATATGGGTTAGGGTTGGGGCTGCTGAGGTGTAGCATATGACCCGCTACACTGTGAAGACTCTCTTGTTGGCAGCTTGAATATACTTACTTACAGGAGGAACCCCACCTTGCATGGTTCCAGCCGAATGACTGCCACACACATGCATTGGACCTTTGTGTTTTTGTACCCCTCCTGGCGACTGAAACCTAGCTGAATACCATCTTCCAGGGTGCAACATGATGAAAGATAAACCAAGTAAGCACTCCCTACAATGTTAAATGGAGGCCTATGCTTCTGCACCTGTCCCATGGGGACCGTCTCAAAAGCTGGATAAAGTAGTTTTGGAGGCTGTGACAAATCAAGGGAATTCACCCCTTCTCCCCAGGGGGGAATCCCCCATTGTGAGGATAGGGAGGTGAGCCTGCTCCGCAATACCCTTTCTAGGGTTAGAGGCAAGTGGGACCTCATCAGAGAGCCTCACCCTCAGGGGACAAGGACTGTCGTTCCCATGAGGAACTCCCTAACCTGTACACATGATGGCTTACATGGGATGCTCGCAAATATCTTAAACCGTTTTACAGCAAAACTGGGATCAAGAAACTCTACAGAGATGCTATCATGTTATTGAAAGCAAATATGTCCCTTTTAATTAAGTTAAGCAATATACTGAGACGAGTATGTTGATTAATGTAGCTGCAAAAGCCCACAGTGAGAGAAGAGAGAGAGAGGAAAAGAGACTTCGTCCCAGGGAGTTCCTGAGCCATATAACACCTGCGGGAAGCAGGGATCAGAGAGCCTGTGGGTTTCGTACTCGCACAAGTGCAGTGAACAGAACGCCCGGGCGAAGGCATCGCCGCAGCCTGAGAAACCAGATGGGCAGCAACACAGGAATAGGTGGTGTTGAGTCTGCGGTCGAGAACCCGTGGTGGACTACTGGTCTGATGAATTTCGTTGATACCATAGTGTATGTAAAGCCCCAGGAGACCCATTCCCCTAACCGAGTACTAGGGGGAAGCGAAGGGAACCAAATGGAGAGGCGACACTGTGGTAAAGCCAATGCAAGTGAAGGAAAGGCACTGGCAACCCCAGCTAAGCAAAAAGGAATCTGACTTCGTAAGATGAACTCTGTCGGGGAAGAAGGTAACGCAGAGTATATAAGTCGCGGGTGGCCTCAAGAGGGAAATCAGTATATCACATAACAAACTCGTCTCAGTGTTAATCTTGAAAGGAAGTTAATCCTAAAACAAAGTGAGATAAAGTCTGATAACACGAAAGAACAAGCTATTGGGAACCTGAACAAAGGAAGAGAAAGTCCAGTGATCACAATTCCCTAGGAGAAGGGAAAAGAGTTTAAATAAAACATGAAACAAAGTGATAAAAAGTCTGATGACACGAAAGAACAAGCTATTGGGAAACTGAACAAAGGAAGAGAAAGTCCAGTGATCACAATTCCCTGGGAGAAGTGAAAAGAGTTTAAATCACAGTTACCACCACTTGGTCCTGTGGATTTATTACAGGATTACAAGTGGTGGTAGGTGTGTAAATCCCCATTTTCTGGAGTCTATGGTGGAATTACCACTGGTGGAATTACAAGTGGTAATTTCTCTGATATTTTGGAGGAAAAGTGGAGGATTCACCTGCAGCATCATACTGGAAGGACACCCCCCACTTTCCCTCCAGAAATCGGTGGAACAACCACTGGTGGTAATTCTGTTAAAACTTGTAATTTGGTGGTGTGGGAAAAATGGAGGTAACAGAATTACCTCAACTTTTTTCCCACACCCCACCAAACTCGTAATGAGGCCTGCTAACATGAACGAGCAAACCATTGAAAAGCTTAACAATGCGACTAGGAAGCCAGTAATAATAACACCCTGGAAAAGAGCACAAACAGTACAGGGATTCAAGGTCGGATAGAGCTAAATACTCTCAGAGGGGTCGACAGCCCAGACCATAAGGGAATCCTAGAATGCACTGAGAAACCCAAACCAGAGGCTAAGTGGTGTAAGAAAACCATGAGAGAACATTTTAAACAAAGAAGAATATTCACAAGCTCCATTGACGAATTACAGAGACTAATCAAAGAAGTAATGAAAGGATATTTAAGAATCCCGTATTGATTCATATACTGATTGTAGAAGTATCCTAAGGAGAAGGGAGTCCTTCCCCAAACCTATTTTAGTTTATATAGTGTTAAGGTCAGCTAGGGTCGTTTTGGACAGAGGACTTCATTATTTGGACTTTCACGACTGACTGATAAGCACCTTAGCTAGTAAAATAGGTAGGGACCACCCATAGGGCTAGGGAAAGTTAGGCCTTATAAGTCTTATTTTAATAAATCATCCTGGGAAATGTCACATAATAGTCTGTCTTTCTTCTTACCTGCCACCGTGCGCAGACCCCACCTGGTGCACCCTCAATCAAGAGATTATGCAGGCAATTAATGCCTCCAAGCCATCAATGGAAGGTAAAATTGACTACCTTGGGATTGACTTTGGCCTGCTCAGGCAAGATCTTTTTTTAAAATATTACTATTATTTTTTTCTTTGGTTTAGCTGTACATTACAACTTCTCAAATAATATTGGCCGAACATGTAAGACAAAATGAAATATAAGCAAAAATACAACAAGATGAGGAAACAAATTATTAAAAAAGAAATAAGAAATACAAAGATCAGGTTAAAACATATTACATCTTAAAAGCTAATAAGTATCAATAGACGGTAAAAAGCTTGCAGAGCATCTTCATTTGATCTGGTATTTTCTATCAAAATATCTATTAGATGATGCAATCTAAATTCATCTTGGTACAGTGTCTCGCATTTGCATCCTTCTTAGTATATTGTTGCACATTTGCATCATATATGATTAATGTTCAGTTTTAAGCAAGAGTCTCATATTTCCGTCATGTCAGGAGGATAGCTCAGGGGCAACATGCTCGCCTTGGAAGCAAGACGACATGGAGAAACACAGGTTCGATCCCCGGGTCCGTGCTTAAAAAGCTCTGGGTATTAAGCGTGTTATAAATAACTAATCATATCACATTCACTGCGTCTTAAGGTCATCAGCAAAATTACATCACACTGTTTTCCATTCATTTCCCGGGTTACAAATTTAGTTTTTGAAGAATGTCTATTGTGGCAATAATGAACAATATTTGATGTGCATTTACAATCATGGTCCACATGGCATTTGACGTTAAGGTACGATAATCGTCAAGGAATTTATGAAAATGCCCTTTCCTCATAGAAGATAATGCACTGCATTCAACAATTATATGTTCTAGAGTTTCTGGTTGGCTTTCCAGGTTGCAAAATATACATGCAGTTATATGCCCTTGGTGCTTATTTCTCCTTGCCAGTACCATTCTTGTCGATCAGAGGTCAAAGCGTACTCTCATTATTTGATTGCAGTATATTTTATCAGGGAATTTTTATAGGTATTTCCGAATTTTATTAAACATTTTGGAATGTTATTAATTGTCATCGATGTCAGCTTCCATTATATTTGTTTTGTATCTTTCATGCCATATGTTTACCAGATTATTAATCTTACATCCCAAGTTATTAGCGATTATTGGTATTTGAGTTTGCTTAAATGTATCTTTCATTAAGCATTTTCTGTGAGTGATATTGCATTCCATGATGCCACCGTGCTCAAAGATATCAAACCTAGCTCATGGCGAAGTACAGCAATAGGAAAGCTTTTAGGGACCAGCATTAAGGCTTTACAAAATACACCTTATGATATGATATGGCATTTATAATGCACCTATACACAAGTGTTTCAAGGCGCGACAAGATAATCCCAGTTTGGATGAGACTCCAGCCTTTTTGACTCCGCGCCATAAATTAAAGCAGGGATAACTTTTTGCTTATAAAACATCAGCAATGGGATATAAGAGAATTTGTCATATTTATAGTGAATCACTTTAGCTTGCGAACACAATGATTGTATTTTATGCTTCATTTCGATTTTATAAGGTGTTTCACTTTTGTTATCATTAATGTTTAGGCCCAAATATTTATATTCGTGTATGATGGATAGAGTATTCGTACCAATTGTCCAAGTGAATCTAGAGTTTTTATTTTTTGCTTTACTGTTGTGGATTATTAATATGTTAGTTTTAGTAGCATTGATACTTAAGCTAGTATATGCAGCGAAACTCTCAAGGGCAGCAAGTTGTCTCTGAAGTCCGATTGGAGTTTGATCGATCAGAATAAGATCATCAGCATAGGGCAACCAGTTTATCGGGTACTCGCCTAATTTAGGGGGAAAGGCCCTAACTGGGGATATGTATTTATAAATATCTTTGATGTAAAAGTTGAAAAGGGTGGCTGCAAGGATACATCCTGTTTTAGCCGACAATTTGTATTTGTAGGGCGAGATAGTAAGCCTTGTTGGTTTGATTTCACACAAACAGTTGTGTTGGTTTAGAACTGTTGAAGCAGATTTACAATATATAGTGGACAGCCCGCTACTTTTAGCTTTTGCCATAAGAGTGTGCGCAACACTGAATCAAACACTTGTTTGAAATCTATTATAGCCATATATATTGGCTGATTGGTTGTTATGGCTTTCTTTTTCAAGGCAGCTACTGTAAGTAGAGTTGGTGCTTTACCCACAGCATTGATGAATCCTGATCGAACGTTATCCAGCATGTTTGATCTTTTTAGCCATTTTGTCAGGTCTCTCAAGACTAGTCTTTCATTGATTTTCCCTGGGGTATGCAGGAGAGCAAGGGGCCAATAATTTGTTGGTATATTCTGATCGCTCTTTTTATAGATCAGTTTTCATCTGGATTGCTTCCATGAGAGAGATATAACACCCCAAAGGGTCACCATTTCGTATTTAGCAAGAAGGATTTGGGACCATTGATTAAGATGTTCTTTATTATTGCTATTAGATATTCCATCAGGGCTGGGAGCTCTTGACGAGCTTAGTTTTTTTAATTTGCAGAAGAATGTCATCTATATCGAACTTCATTTCTTCAGCATGATTAATATGCATTTCGCAGTCAGTGGCAGAAACTGTCAGGTCCGCAACGAGGTTTGAGAAGTGGTTCATCCATTCCAACTCACCTATTGCATTCAATAGTAGCGATGGTGTGCCTGTGTTGGCTCCTTCTTTAAGTAGGTTCCAAATTTGAGCACAGGACTGAGTTGTGAGAGCAGTAAGCATTTTTTCATTTCCTTTTTGTGTTTTCATTACTTTATGTTGAGTTAGAACGTTCTTATAAGATGTTTGAATATTTGCAATCTTTTTCATATGCTCCTGTAAAGATGGAGCTTTAACATTTCTTATCTTAAGTCTCATCTTTCTTTTTCTCTCACTAATTACAGGGTCATTTATACGTATCTTTTGGTAGATAGGATGACAAGTGTAGCTACTTTTTGGATAGAATAGGGTTAGAGCTTTAGTGTACGAATTTAGTGTGTTAAAGGAAGTACAATTTTCCTCGTTCGCTTGAACCTCATGTAGTTTATCTAGTAAGTTGTTTAATTTTGGTTTTGTCCATTTAATTCGATTTCTGCCCTCCGTTAGTTGTGTGTTTGGTACATAATATTGTCGTGGCTGACATTTACTAGGAATCCGGGTGGTTTCCAATATATTATGATCATTTTGTACAGTAGGGATGGCAGAGAACGATGCAACTTGGTTTATTGTTTGAGTGGAGATGAAAACATAATCTATGATGGTCGAGGATCGATTTCTATTCCACGTATGACTGGGCTGAATATCACCCACGATCGCACCGCTAAGTAAAGTTAAATTTTTTTCTGTCATAAGATTGATCCATATGGATGCTTTTGATGTAAGAGGTACATCATTGTAACAGGTGCATCTTATTTTTAGGTCCCTCATTTCAATTGGAAGACATTTTGTCCAATTCAATAGTAAGCGTAGGCTCCTCTGAGATTATTTCGCTTAGCCCGAAAGAATTGACTGTAAGGGAGGTGTCCCTTAAATGTTTTGGGTGTTGGCTCATGTAGTGCAGACTGTTGTTTACATCCATCGGTTTATGTAACAAATTGGTGTCTTCCAAATATACAGAAAGGGCATATCCAAAGAGAGTGATCAAAGCAGCAAAGTACAGATCTACCTTAACTACTCCTGAGGAACTCCTGAAGCACAAAACACAGAAATTCCATTCCTATATAAGTTGAAATATTCAAGTCAAAGTCATCAGATAACATGCTTGATCAAGAAAAAATGGGAACTAATACAATTGGTTTGCTGTATAATATTTCAGACTTAGACTATCTTTGTAACTTTGTTACATAGAGAAAGTACAGAAAAGCCAGGCCATACTGACGAGAAGCTGTTTTCCGACATTTAAGTTGGAATTACAGTGTAATAATCGCACTGAACGCAACATTCCTTTCACACCGCACCTGCCCAAAAGGTTGGCTCCATATTTTCTTTATAAACATAATAACAAATACCATTGTTGATATTGAGCTAAGTGATACTGGGGATCACCATACTCTTATAAAAACTACCAATTCTTTTAGGGCATTAGAAGCTGGGTGATACCACGCCCCTCCCACGGAAGAAGATTTAGGAACCCATCCTTGGCAATTATATTGTGACTTCCAGACGGCACCAGGAGAGGTCGGACTACACAAATGTACAGAGTATAATGTAAAATATGAAGAATTCAAAATAAGAAGACAGTAGCTAATGAACTCTATGTTAATTGTCTTCTCTCACCCCATCATACAGACCTTACAGACAGAGTTATGAAAATGAATAAGAGGACTAGATGAATTTTTGCTCCTGACGAAGGGATCCAAATCCCGAAACGAGTTGAGCTCATTATTGTTAATACTTTTTTTTTATTTCTTTGATGATTTTTGCATTAAAGATTGTGATATGCATTATGAACAATATGAATGAAATATTGTAATATGAACTCACCAAAAAAACCTATTACTATACATTTCTATATAATCTGAAAATAGAATCTATGAAATAATTTGTGTTGGAATAAGATAAGTGTATACTCCACTTTTTATTTATTATTGGCTATACGAATCTTAGTAGTTTACAAGCATTGTTTTTTACAAAACCCAGAGTGTACATGGGACGCAGGTGTTCCACTGACCGTGGACACCATTGCTTTTTGTTTTGGGACAACTAAGGAGATAGTATCCATCTTTCTGGAGTTGTAGATATATAAAGATTCAATATTGTAAATTTCGATAGTCTTTAAATTTAGGAATCATTTTAAAGGGGGCAAATATTATAGATTGATTGGGATAGGTGTCTCTACGATGTCTATCTCTCATTGTTAACATGAGCATGTCTGTTCATCTTAAGTTGGTATCTCTTGATTTCGAAGATCCACCATTCGGAGATATAGGTGCATTTAGTTCCACATGGTTTTTGTTTTTTGTGATTGAGACGCTAAGGTGTCCCTGTTGATTATTACTTTCGAACTAACCTCGTTACTTTTAGGTTTATTGTTTCGAATAGCGCAAGTTCTTCTTTGCTTCAAAGTTAGGAACATTTTATTTTTTAACACTCTGATTAAACATGAGGGGTCTTGTTATATCATTTGATATTTATCGATAGGCCGCCATTTGGGAGATACTATCGATTGTTAGCGAGGAGACAGAGTAAGTTGAATAGTTTAACATATAATGTTCTTCTTCATCATGGGCTCTATTTGTCTCCAAGAGAGGAGAGTTAATATCACAAGTAGGGGTATCAGTCTCTATAATCTGAGATTCTTGGATAATTGGCTCCTTTAGGGTGATTGAGTTGGTTTTATCCTCATAGGTGCAGGTTATTTGTCGAAGGGGGGGGCGGGTAGTTAAGGCACCAATACATTTCTTTGCTTTTGAATTGGAGGCTTTTTTAATAGTTTTCTTCCTTACATCCGGCATTTTGCCTCGTTTTGATTTCTTTTTTGTCCTTGATTTTCTGGAACACCTCAAACATCAGTTCTTGTGTTATTTTGTTTTCCACTATGATAGTTTCAGTTTCTGTAGTTGTCTGGTCACCAATGTGCACAACTTGACATTTTTGTGTATCTTCAATTTCCACAATGATTGGTATGTCAAGCGTTTTACCCAATGTTATGGGAGGACCAGCCTCCTCATTCTCAACAAGTATAGGTGATGCCTGACCATCCCCCAGTGTGGTTGGAACAGAGGAAAAAGATTGGGACGTATTGCAACCAATTTCTTGTAATTAACATTTTTGTTGGCTTACAGCATAAGCAATGTAGCCTATTTTTTTTAAATAACGCTTTTAGCAAATCTGTATGCTGGTCAGATTTTTTTTCCTGTATCTCATATAATTTAGTTAGACTAAAAAGTCCATTATTCATGGCTGCTAATGTAATTTCATATGCAGGAATGGGCAGTTGCTTTAAACTAAACGATGGCCTCGGGGTAGGTCTCAAAAAAGACATTGATGAAGATGCTGCCGAGTTTAATGGAGAATTAGGCGATATGGGATACATGATAAGAGAATGAGACAGGTCAGCCACCTGTGTATTAGATGCAATCAGCTGGGTTTCTGGTACTAAATGACACAAAGCGTCATCCATTTTGTTTTCTGTTACAGGTGTTTCATTGGTGAGAGGCATTGATATACTATTTGCCACCATAGAGGGTTTTGGAAGTGAGTAATTCAGTAACTCACTCATTTAAATTATTCATAAGTATTTGTGAGTATAATGCTGGTATGCAGGAATGATCTATTTTGTGTATTTGAGTATGGATCATAATAGGTGAGATTGCTTTTTCAGCCATGCGAGAGTCAAACTCATTTGCTTGTGCTCTGGAATTGTTAGTTAAACAGAGCTGAGTCTGCCAAGTCAATTGATCTTCATCAGATATTTGTAAGGACGATAATCCGTCGTCCTTCAGCAATGGTATCAGTATCATCAAACCTGGTTGTTTATTAATGATTAAACTGGAGGGTGAAGATTGTGCTGTGTTACCTTTGCCATGTGTTTGTAATGACGATAAAAAGTCATCATTCGGCAGGACTGCAGGCTACGTTGAGGTCGTTTCAGGCACCGTCAAGCATGTTTGTTTGTTAAGCATTGGCATGGAAGGTAAGGTTGGTGCCCTATTATCTTGGATTTCAGCTGACTTCATCTGGGTAGCCGGCAAACGCATTGGCCAAAACAATCTTACGTCAGCGCCGACGGATTTGATGCAATCAATTTTACTTTTAATACGCAACACCCTTCATCTGTTAGTGTCCTCTTCAATGGAAGCAGGCACGTATCTTAAAGAAATATTTCAGCGTCGGAGGGCATTTTCGTTTTCAGAGTTTATACGGCCATAATTTAAATAATGGAGGAATGTATGCAAACAGTAAAGCAAAAAAAAACTATCGTTGTCGGGGGAGCGCAAGTGCTGTTTGCTGAGCAGCTGAACAGCTAAACAGCACTCACTCAAATGAACGCGCGAGGGTTCCAGTATTTGTGGGGCAGCTGGGAAAAGGGGGCAGAGCCTAGTCAAAATCTACCAAATAAATAATATACATTTAGTTTTACAAAGCGTTTTATTATAAAATATTCAGTAGCGTTCTTAGGTGTAATATGAGCAGCGTACCAAAGTCCAATAGTAAATGCCCCAGTTTGATTCTCTTGACAGTCTGTGAGGATCCAACAATAGCGGTGCAGTCTCTCCAGCTAAAAAGCACTCGCAAAAAGCTCTGACTCAAATGCGTGCAAGATCTCCATAAAATAACAGGCCGGATGGGCGAGGTAGAAACCAGAGTGTCAGATGTCGAGGAATAGTAAAGGGCCCAGTTTGATTCTCATGACAGTCTGTGAGGGTGCAAAAATAGCAGTGCAGTCTCTCCAGCTAAACAGCACTCTCAAAAAGCACTCACTCAAATGCGCGTGCAAATGCACGTGGGGCAGCTGGGAAATGGAGGTGGAGCCCAAAAATCCCCAAAAAGCCCCAAAATCTACAAAATTAATAATATAAATTTAGTTTTACAAAGCGTTTTTGTTATGAAATATTCAGTAGCGTCCTTAGGTGTAATATGAGCAGCGTACCAAAGTCCAATAATAAAGGCCCCAGTTTTATTCTCTTGACAGTCTGTGAGGATCCAACAATAGCAGTGCAGTCTCTCCAACTAAACAGCACTCGCAAAAAGCACTCACTCAAATGCACGCAAGCAAATGTGCGTGGGTCCCAGTATTTGTTGGGCTGCTGGGAAATGGAGGAGGAGCCTAGTCAAAATCTGCAAAATAAATAATATGAATTTAGTTTTACAAAGCATTCTGTTATAAAATATTCAGTGGCGTTCTTAGGTGTAATATGAGCAGCGTACCAAAGTCCAATAGTAAATGCTCCAGTTTGATTCTCTTGACAGTCTGTGAGGATCCAACAATAGCGGTTCAGTCTCTCCAGCTAAACAGCACTCACAAAAAGTACTCAGTTAAATGCGCGCGCGTAAATGCAGGCAGGTCCCAGTATTTGTGGGGCAGCTGGAAAATGGAGGCGGAGCCTAGACAAAATCTACAAAATAAATAATATGAATTTAGTTTTACAAAGTGTTTTGTTATAAAATATTCAGTAGCGTTCTTAGGTGTAATATGAGCAGCGTACCAAAGTCCAATAGTAAAGGCCCCAATTTGATTCTCTTGACAGTCTGTGAGGATCCAGCAATAGCGGTGCAGTCTCTCCAGCTAAACAGCACTTGCAAAAAGCTCTCATTCAAATGCGTGCGTGCAAATGAGCGCGGCTCCCAGTATTTGTGGGGCAGCTGGGAAATAGAGGCAGAGTCTAGTCAAAATCTACAAAATAAATAATATAAATTTTGTTTTACAAAGCGTTTTTGTTATAAAATATTCAGTAGCGTTCTTAGGTGTAATATGAGCAGCGTACCAGAGTTCAATAGTAAAGGTCCTAGTTTGGTTCTCTTGACAGAGTCTGTGAGGATCCAACAATAGCAGTGCAGTCTCTCCAGCTAAACAGCACTCGCATAAAGCACTCACTCAAAAGCACGCGTGCACAAATGCGTGCGGGTGCCAGTATTTGTGGGGCAGCTGGGAAATGGAGGCGGAGCCTAGTCAAAATCAAAGTCCAATAGTAAAGGCCCCAGTTTGATTCTCTTGACAGTCTGTGAGGATCCAACAAAAGCAGTGCAGTTTCTCGAGCTAAACAGCACTCACAAAAAGCACTCACACAAATGCGCGCGTGCAAATACACGTGGGTCCCAGTATTTGTGTGGCAGCTGGGAAATGGAGGCGCAGCCTAGTCAAAATCTACAAAATAAATAATATAAATTTAGTTTTACAAAGCATTCTGTTATAAAATATTCAGTGGTGTTCTTAGGTGTAATATGAGCAGCGTACCAAAGTCCAATAGTAAATGCCCCAGTTTGATTCTCTTGACAGTCTGTGAGGATCCAACAATAGCGGTGCAGTCTCTCCAGCTAAAAAGCACTCGCAAAAAGCTCTGACTCAAATGCGTGCAAGATCTCCATAAAATAACAGGCCGGATGGGCGAGGTAGAAACCAGAGTGTCAGATGTCGAGGAAGCTTTAACCACCATTCGCAGTCAGCTGCTGGATTCCATGCTCGCTAACTTGGTAGAGGCCACCCAGCATGACTGAGTCGGTAATAACTGGGTTCAATCCCAAGCTGCAAATAGCCTTGTCGCGTCCCGCGTCCTGCCGAAATGACGCCATTTTCGGCAGGATGCGGGACGCGGCAAGGCTATTTGCAGCTTGGGATTGAACCCAGTTATTACCTACTCAGTCATGCTCATGACAAACATCAATGGAAATGCCCTGATTTGATAAAGGCACTATGCCGAAACACGTGTTATCTATAGGGCAAAGTTAATTAAACTTCCCCTTTACACAACTTCATTCTGATCCAGCAATTCTTGTTCATTATTTTTTTCTGGCGCAGTAAGATGGTATGGTCATAGGAGCTTGCCTTTACTTTGCAAAGTTGTATGGGGTGCCTGCTGATCAAAATGAACCACGATACATGGACCTCTTGAAAGAGCTTTCTATTCCCTCTCTCACAGTCTCCCAGTGGTGTGTCCTAGTATGGAGGAGGAAGTTGCAGCAGCGATAATGTCGCTATAATTGGCTAAGTTCGTGGGACTTAATGGATTATCTATCTATCTATCTATCTATCTATCTATCTATCTATCTATCTATCTATCTATCTATCTATCTATCTATCTATCTATCTATCTATCTATCTATCTACCTTTCTATCTATCTGTCTATCTATCTATCTATCTATCTATCTATCTATCTATCTATCTATCTATCTATCTATCTATCTAGTTTTTTCTATTGCATCACTAACCCGAAGGCCTCGGGGGTGCCCACAGGAGAATCACATAGAAGACAGTTATAGGAGAGGCAAGTAATGAAACCCTAAAAAGCAGGTAACATTTTGGAGAGAAAAAGTATATGAAGGAGGCTTATTAGGGAATAAAGGGGTGAGATAGAGTCAATCAACCGCATTCAGCATCAAACAAGAACATTTTCAGGTGCTTCTTAAATGGGACTGTTGAATCACTGTCAGCTAGGTTTTTGGGGATTGCATTCCATAGAGAGGGTGCCCAGGAATTGAAACGGGCACCGCCAATTTTCTTGAGGGTGGAGCGTGGTTGCGTGGTGTCATAAGAACGCAGAGAACATTCGATAGGTTCCTTTGTAATCCTGGTAATCAAGTAGGAGGGAGCTTCGTCAAGAAGACACTTGAATACTGTGACTGAGCCCTTGTGCTGGAAGTCGGTGTTGAATAGCCAGCCAGTGTAAGCACCTTCTGGCTTCCGTAACGTGTTCCTTGCGTTTAAGACCACAGGCAGCACGTACAGCCCCATTTTGGATTACCTGCAATTTTCTTACGTTTGTCTGAGAGGTGCCTATTAAAAGGCTGTTGCAAAAATCTAGTTTTCAATATATAATAGCGGTTGCTATCATAGTGAGATTTATTTTAGACAAGAAAGGGCGGATATGCAGAGTAACTGTATATAATAGCAGCAAGATGATTTTAGATAACTGACTTGATGATTGAATGATAATTGGGGGTGGGGGGAAACACCCAAAGGCTTGACAGTTTTTGAAACAGAAATAAAGTGTTGAGCAATGATACATTTGTTGTAGCTAGCGTCAAGATTTTTCAGTTTTTGTGGGGTGCTCAAAATAAGAAGCTCGGTTTTTGCATTCCCTGTGAAACTGATATCCAAACCTAGCGTCTCCATGATTGGGGGAAGCAAGGAGAACAGTGAACTCCCCCTTGATCTGCATCAAGCGCATATAGTCATTCTTTCCAAGAAAGACAAGCCACTGGATGATTGTGCCTTTATAGGTGATATCTTTCATTAACATAGAAGCGAAAGTACTGGCTAGACCTCTTGCCAGAAGATTGCTGAATGTTTTGCCTTGATTGATTCACCCTGATCAGAACAACAGGCTACTCATATGAATATATGCAGGCTACATATTGCCCTAGATCGAGCAGGGCACATTCTGGACCCTCTTGCTGTGGTGGGAATCCATTTTGAACAGGCGTTCGATACGGTCTGGTTGGAATTTACCTGGGCAGTGCTGGCTACAATGGTATTTGGACCAATATTTTTGCAATGGGTCGAGTTGTTGTATAAGCACCCCATGGAATTAATGGTCGGGCTTCCCATTGCTTCCGTATGGAGCGTGGAACGTGACAGGGCTGCCCCTCTCTCAGTTGCTTTTTATCTTGGCTATGAAACCCCTAGTGATCTGGATATAGGGGTATCTCATACTGGAAGGATTGGCCATCGGAATGCGAGGGTCGAATATCATTGTACAAAGATGATTTATTATTGTATATGGTTGAACCACGGATGTTTAGCCCCAGAGTTATCAAAATTGTGTAAATCTAAGAACGATTCCGCATGCTCTGTGTCAACAGGAATGAATCATTAGTGTTCCCGATCCAGGAAGGACCGGAGGCAATACCGTTGGATTGTAGATTTTTACCTCCCACAGACTCGTTGAAATATCTCGGCATCAGATATGCCAGGACCCATGCACCTTCCTTAAAGATCACCTAACAGCAAACACAAATCGATTTCTCGCTGATATTACATGTTGGGTGGTTCTCCCTCTTACTTTGCTTGGGTGTGCATCTATGTTTAAGATGATGACTCTCCCTAGATGTCTGTATATTCTTCAGAATACCCTGGTCACAGGGTGAATTTAATAAAATAAGTGGGCTCTGAGACAGCTTCCCTGGCGCGGATCACAGCCTAGGATTGCATTCCACGCTTTCTATAGCTCTATGTGGGAGGGCGGAATGGGTATCCCCTATCTCCAGAAATAGTACTGAGAATCCCATCTGGCAATTGCTAACAAATGGCTACACAGTGATCACTCATAGCAGAATAGAACTTGACTGGCTATCACAAACTGCCCCTCTCCAGACACTTTATAATAATAATAATTATATTGCAAGCATGCCAATTGACTCACAGCAGGTGGTCTGAGTAAACAAGGCTGCTACCAAAGCAGTGGGATGGGTGGGACCCAGTCATCCTGGAAGCCCTCTCTTGAATAATAGCAACCTGCCTGAGCTCAGGAAATAAGAATCTGCTAACTAATGGCTGGGGAAAGGTATATGCCTCGTCAGGGAGGTGATCCTTAGGGCCCACCTGCAAACATTCATGGAAATGCAGCACAGCTTTGGGTTGACACTTATAGATGACTTATGATATTCTCAATTTAGACACGCTATGCAAACATCAGGTTGTGCCTAATTTTAGCCAAATCCCTTTTAAGGAAACATAAGCAGAAATGGCAACTTGATATCAGCCCCATTGAGGCAGGGGACTGGCGAGAGGCTTTGATGGTGCCATGGGAAATAGCTGTCACCGTCTGATTCCTGCCGATCCAGTTAAAAATCTTCCACATGGTTTATTATACCCTGTACCTGCTGTTTAGATGTGGTCGGGTGTGGAACCCTAATTGTTTACGTTGCCACGTTGCAATTGGTACCATCTATCAAACCATTTAGCTTTGCCCAAAGTTCGCAGATGTTTGTGTACAATTCATATGCATATCCCACACGCTGGACGAACCTATCCCGGATGACCCGAAACTCGCTTTGCTTATGTGGTGAATCAGAAGGGGGACACTGACACTTGGAGGACATTTCAATGATGTATCCATTAAAGAATAAATATAACGCCTAGCTGTCACCGTCACTATGGGGCGTTCCCTGCCTATTAAGCTAACTAAGGTGCTCATAAGTCGTCTTGTGAATGTCCAAAAGAAAAGTGTCCATGGTCCAAACTAAGTCTAACTGACCCTACCGCTATTCTAACAACTAAAGTTAGGAGAATGCCTCACTTCCCCTTGAGATTGTTTCTTGCTGGTTTCTTCTTCTCAGTTCTCATTAAAAGTCCTTCCACCTGTTACCCCTGGCCCATTTGGGGTTGGGTTTAAACACTTGCTTAAGTATTTATTTAATACATGTGGGGAGGAATAATTGCAACACACACACACTAGCTCACACACACACACTCTTATGCTTACACTCTTACCCTCACTCTCACAGTTTCAATTCCACCCTCACTCTCAATCACATTGTCTCACACTCTCTCACAATCTCCCACTCTCTCACACTCTCATACTCATACACTCTCTCACTCACACACTCACTCACAAATTCTCACACTCACTCTCAGAGACTCTCACTCACACTCTCACACTCACTCACACACTCACTCACACACTCAAATACTCACACACTCACACACACTCTTACTCTCACACTCTCTCTCACACTGTCACTTACAGTCACACACTCTCACGCCCTCACTCTCACACTCACTCTCTCACACTCTCTCTCACACACTCTCACATGCACATGCACACACTCACACACTCTCACACACACTCATACTCACTCACACTCTCTCACTCTCACTCACACACCCTCACACGTACATTCACATACTCTCACACTCTCACATACATGCTCACTCACTCTCACTCTCACATTCTCTCTTTCACTCTCTCATACTCTTGCACACTCTCACACCCTCACACTCACACACTCTCACACTCACTCACCCTCACTCTCACATTCTCACACTCTCACACACTCTCACACTCACAAGCACACTCTCTCACATACACACACACACTAACACTCTCACACACACACACTCTGACTCACACTCTCACACACACCCTCACACTTACACTTGCTCACCCACTCTCAAGATCCCCACTCTTACACTCACTCACCCAAACTCTCACATTCTCATACTCTCACACACCCTCACACTCACACACACACACACTCACACACACACACACTCTCCCCCACTCTCACACACTCTCAGAAACTCTTACATGCTCTCACACAGTCACACACTCTTACACACTCTCTCACTCTCACACACACTCTCACACACTCACACTCTCACACCCACACATCCTCACACTTACACACACATTCTCATACTTGCTTACATACTCAGAATCTCACTTTCACTCTCTCGTACTCTCACACACTCACATGCACTCACAATTACGCTCACACACTCTCACACACACTCTCTCACTTTTACTCACTCACACTCACACACTCACACTCACTCTCATATACTCACTCACTCTCACACTCACTCTCACTCTAACACTCTGTCCTAAACATACTTTGTTTAGTAGGTAGATGTTTTTTGTGCTCTCAGAACTATACTTACCTGACAAAGGACTCACCATTCTGCACTAGGGGGGTGTGTGATGCTGGGAATGCATTGGAGGGACAGGACTTCCATATCCTTGTCCTTTGTGGCTTTGTCATGTATGTTCTATCTTGTTTTCGCCACAGGTGTTCATGTGGGACTCCTGGCAGTGTAGCTCTTCTTCTTTTTGGTTCTTGTGAACAGACCCATGGGATACCCTTATGGCACCCATGGGTAGGGGTACAACCCTGTACTCCTAGTGTATGTTTGTGGGCACCTGTGTGTGGCCCCCAGAGCAGGGTATGGGCTGGTGGCAGCTCCATACTGAATTTGAAAGTGAAAGGTGCTCTGAGTATCCTCCATTTTGGGGATACCCAGGCGCTGCCATTGGAATCAGTTGATTCCTGATTGGAAACAAGATGACCCCTGTGGCCTTTTGCTCTTTATCGCCTGTTACCTTATGTTTTCCGAAGTCCCGGGAAACCATGACTCTGTCCCTTCCCCCTGACTAGCTGTTGGGTGGAAGTACCATATACAGTAGTGTGGGGAAGTCCAGGCCAGTCTAGCTGGAGCCTTTCCACTGACTGTATGATGTGGGTACGCCCGTGGGGTGGGACCTGGGTGAATGGAGTGTGTGACAAATACGCATTTCATGTTATGGATGTCTAGTATCTGGTGTTCGACACAATGACTGATTGGCTGCCTGACTGCCTGAATGCCCTTCTGAGTGATTGGTTGCCTGAGTGTGACCCAGTAGAATGAATGAGAGACCAAACATTATATCTGGTGCCTCTCACTGCTAGAATTCGTTCAGAACCTGAAGTTGATACTTGATGCTTACTCTCGAAGCCGAGCCGGAAGAAGAAGGTGAAACGCTGTTCCCTCTGCTGAATCTGAAAGCTGCTGTGCCTTCAGGAAACTGATCCAAGAGAGGACCTGGCTAGGAGACAACTCCCCGAGCTACGAGGGACCATCGTGCACCAGCTGATGTTTTCCAAAGCTCCCTGGAAGTCAGACCCTGGAAAGGCTGCCGACCTGAGACAGGAACCGCTGCGGAATCACGAAGTGAAGCACCCAGAAATTGAAGTCCATCACTGTCGACAACCACCGTTGCCGACCAGAGCCGCAGTGCTTATTTGCCTAAGAACATTGAAACAAGGACTTCCTTGCTAATCATTGTCGACCGCTTTCATCCTGCCGGACAAAGTCAAGGCCGCCGACGACTGAGGAGAATCTGCTGGTGTGTTTCTCGCCATCCGAAAACCGCAGAGATGCTGATCACTCGACACCCTTGCTGGGCCAAAGTTCTTCATTAACTCTTTGCTGCAACGACGTTTCGACCGATCGTCAACGAGCACCACAAGAACCAAAGCTGCTGCTGCAATTACAGTGTTCCCCCTTTTCTTAACTGACTCTCGACGACCCGTGGCTCCTGCCTTAAAGGAAGGACACTCAAGAAGGGCCTGTTGATAACTGATCAAAGGACTCTACGAAACCAGGCACTTTGGGGTTGTAGAACATTTTAGAAGGAATCGAGACTATATTGAGCATAATTGGACTGGGCTTGTCAAATACGATTTATTTACAGGTTTAGCATGTGGGGGGATCCTCGCACAGAACCGTCTCATGGTAGTGAGATAGACTGTTCTGCCATTGCTTTATTAAACCTGCTTTCTTTCTGTGGTCTATCGTTGATTCATCTTATAATCTGATTCGTATGCCATATGACTAGCTAGTAGTTGATGCATTTCAAAGAAATCAATAGTTAAGAGTGGTACCATGTAGACCTGTATATACTTGCCATTATAGTACAAATTGTGTTATTGTGATTGTGCACATAACGTGAACCTTATTTATATAAAGACTGTGTTTTCACTAACATAGTGTGTGGACATACCTTTTTGGGTCCTTGGGGACTACGCTGTACTTAAGAACCAGCCTGCATCACCTCCTGAGAGCCAAGCCTTGATTGCTCGACTATGTTACCAATAATAGAGAATCTTGGCTGGGGTGCTCTGTGCCTCTCCTCTGCCATATAGAGAGCAGGAGTACAGACTCCCCCCTCCGGTGCTTCACACTGGTGGCAGCAGTGGTACACTAATGGTTTTAAGAATCAGTGTCTAACCTTGCCACTTACAAAATATGTACACTTTGTTAAATTGAGGTTTATGTGTACTAGATAACTACATTACAAGCAATGGAATCTATTGCAAATGGTAAATTGACTAGGATGAGCTTAGATGCTCTCCAGAGTGCTTGTGAAGCCAGGGAGTTAGACTTTGAGGATAAGTCTAGGGCTGAGCTGATAGCTGCCCTGGTGTACTACCAGACTAATTGTGAAACTCTTGATGAAGAAGGGGATGCAACCATTGAGGCCCCTGCCCCTAGGGTTTTTACTGAATCTGTTTCTGGGAATGCCACCACTCCTGCTACCTCTGTTCAGAACCCCAGCAACGTTTCTTCAGGGAATTCCTTGGAACTTTAATTACTAAGGATGAAATTGGCCTTTGAATATAGAAAGTTGGAAACTGAAGCGGAACCTAAGAAAGAGGAGTTGGCACAGCAAGTGATACTCAAAGAAAAAGATCTTGAACTCAAAAACAAGGACACTAAATGTCAGAAAATCCAGCTAGAGAAAGCTTCAGTGGAGACTTTAGCAAAACCAGTTGAGAGTGTTAGGTCCCCAGCCACCAAGTTTATGAAAGATTTGGTTGGTGTGTATGTGGAGGGTTCTGATATCCTCCAATGGATTGAAGCGTTTGAAATGGCTTGTGCAATTCATGATGTTGATAAAAGAGATTGGGCTAAGTGTTTGTTAAGCAGAGTGCCTCAGACACACAAGCAGCTACCTCGAGGAGAGGGCAGGAGCCCTTCCTTCCTCCGCAAACAGCAGTTCACAGCCGGAGCGCGAGACGACCCATGCCGATGCCCACCCACGGCATCTAGCCACACCACGACATCCTGGAGAGCCATCCGCCGTGGTAAGCCTCCCTTGCCCATGACCACCCTTGCCTGCACAAAGAAACCCAAATTTGCACAGACCATTGAGCACACGACCACGACATTGCTTTGCCTGACCTCCTCTGCCTGTATCTGTGATGCCCGGCGCAGTGCGGCGCCATATCGAGGCTGGTGCCTCGTTGCTAGGTCACTAGCAGCCTTTTGAATAGGCCATATCCCCCGGCAGGCGGAAACGCCGGCGGCCTCTCCCAAAGGCCCATACTAAAGCCCCTGTTTGCCCCCTGTTCGCATCCTGGAGCGAGACGGAGCGCCCTACTCTGCTCTTCTTTTACACAAAGGATGCTCACTGCACCAGCATCTCCACCTGAAGCCTGGAGGAGCAGGAGGTCCCTCCACCCACTGCAGGAGCAGCAGGCTACAAAGTTAGGAACATTTTGTTTTTTAACACTGTGATTAAACATGAGGGGTCTTGTTATATCATTTGATATTTATCGATAGGCCGCCATTTGGGAGATACTATTGATTGTTAGCGAGGAGACAGAGTAAGTTGAATAGTTTAACATATAATGTTCTTCTTCATCATGGGCTCTATTTGTCTCCAAGAGAGGAGAGTTAATATCACAAGTAGGGGTATCAGTCTCTATAATCTGAGATTCTTGGATAATTGGCTCCTTTAGGGTGATTGAGTTGGTTTTATCCTCAGAGGTGCAGGTTATTTGTCGAGGGGGGGGGCGGGTAGTTAAGGCACCAATACGTTTCTTTGCTTTTGAATTGGAGGCTTTTTTAATAGTTTTCTTCCTTACATTGGGCATTTTGCCTCGTTTTGATTTCTTTTTTGTCCTTGATTTTCTGGAACACCTCAAACATCAGTTCTTGTGTTATTTTGTTTTCCACTCTGATAGTTTCAGTTTCTGTAGTTGTCTGGTCACCAATGTGCACAACTTGAGATTTTTGTGTATCTTCAATTTCCACAATGATTGGTATGTCAAGCGTTTTACCCAATGTTATGGGAGGACCAGCCTCCTCATTCTCAACAAGTATAGGTGATGCCTGACCAGTCCCCAGTGTGCTTGGAACAGAGTAAAAAGATTGGGACGTATTGCAACCAATTTCTTGTAATTAACATTTTTGTTGGCTTACATCATAAGCAATGTAGCCTATTTTTTTTAAATAACGCTTTTAGCAAATCTGTATGCTGGTCAGATTTTTTTTCCTGTATCTCATATAATTTAGTTAGACTAAAAAGTCCATTATTCATGGCTGCTAATGTAATTTCATATGCAGGAATGGGCAGTTGCTTTAAACCAAATGATGGCCTTGGGGTAGGTCTCACAAAAGACATTGATGAAGATGCTGCCGAGTTTAATGGAGAATTAGGCGATATGGGATACATGATAAGAGAATGAGACAGGTCAGCCACCTGTGTATTAGATGCAATCAGCTGGGTTTCTGGTACTAAATGACACAAAGCGTCATCCATTTTGTTTTCTGTTACCGGTGTTTCATTGGTGAGAGGCATTGATATACTATTTGCCACCATAGAGGGTTTGGAAGTGAGTAATTCAGTAACTCACTCATTTAAATTATTCATAAGTATTTGTGAGTATAATGCTGGTATGCAGGAATGATCTATTTTGTGTATTTGAGCATGTATCATAATAGGTGAGATTGCTTTTTCAGCCATGCGAGAGTCAAACTCATTTGCTTGTGCACTGGAATTGTTAGTTAAACAGAGCTGAGTCTGCAAAGTCAATTGATCTTCATCAGATATTTGTAAGGACGATAATCCGTCGTCCTTCAGCAATGGTATCAGTATCATCAAACCTGGTTGTTTATTAATGATTAAACTGGAGGGTGAAGATTGTGCTGTGTTACCTTTGCCATGTGTTTGTAATGACGATAAAAAGTCATCATTCGGCAGGACTGCAGGCTACGTTGAGGTCGTTTCATGCGCCGTCAAGCATGTTTGTTTGTTAAGCATTGGCATGGTGCCCTATTATCTTGGATTTCAGCTGACTTCATCTGGGTAGCGGGCAAACGCATTGGCCAAAACAATCTTACGTCAGCGCCGACGGATTTGATGCAATCAATTTTACTTTTGATACGCAACGCCCTTCATCTGTTAGTGTCCTCTTCAATGGAAGCAGGCACGTATCTTAAAGAAATATTTCAGCGTCGGAGGGCATTTTCGTTTTCAGGGTTTATACGGCCATAATTTAAATAATGGAGGAATGTATGCAAACAGTAAAGCAAAAAAAAAAACGATCATTGTCGGGGGAGTGCAAGTGCTGTTTGCTGAGCAGCTGAACAGCTAAACAGCACTCACTCAAATGAACGCGCGCGGGTTCCAGTATTTGTGGGGCAGCTGGGAAAAGGGGGCAGAGCCTAGTCAAAATCTACCAAATAAATAATATACATTTAGTTTTACAAAGCGTTTTATTATAAAATATTCAGTAGCGTTCTTAGGTGTAATATGAGCAGCGTACCAAAGTCCAATAGTAAAGAGCCCAGTTTGATTCTCATGACAGTCTGTGAGGGTCCAAAAATAGCGGTGCAGTCTCTCCAGCTAAACAGCACTCTCAAAAAGCACTCACTCAAATGCGCGTGTGCAAATGCACGTGGGTCCCATTATTTGTGGGGCAGCTGGGAAATGGAGGTGGAGCCCAAAAATCCCCAAAAAGCCCCAAAATCTACAAAATTAATAATATAAATTTAGTTTTACAAAGCGTTTTTGTTATGAAATATTCAGTAGCGTCCTTAGGTGTAATATGAGCAGCGTACCAAAGTCCAATAATAAAGGCCCCAGTTTTATTCTCTTGACAGTCTGTGAGGATCCAACAATAGCAGTGCAGTCTCTCCAACTAAACAGCACTCGCAAAAAGCACTCACTCAAATGCACGCAAGCAAATGTGCGTGGGTCCCAGTATTTGTTGGGCTGCTGGGAAATGGAGGAGGAGCCTAGTCAAAATCTACAAAATAAATAATATGAATTTAGTTTTACAAAGCATTCTGTTATAAAATATTCAGTAGCGTTCTTAGGTGTAATATGAGCAGCGTACCAAAGTCCAATAGTAAATGCCCCAGTTTGATTCTCTTGACAGTCTGTGAGGATCCAACAATAGCGGTGCAGTCTCTCCAGCTAAACAGCACTCACAAAAAGTACTCAGTTAAATGCGCGCGCCTAAATGCAGGCAGGTCCCAGTATTTGTGGGGCAGCTGGAAAATGGAGGCGGAGCCTAGACAAAATCTACAAAATAAATAATATGAATTTAGTTTTACAAAGTGTTTTGTTATAAAATATTCAGTAGCGTTCTTAGGTGTAATATGAGCAGCGTACCAAAGTCCAATAGTAAAGGCCCCAATTTGATTCTCTTGACAGTCTGTGAGGATCCAGCAATAGCGGTGCAGTCTCTCCAGCTAAACAGCACTCGCATAAAGCACTCACTCAAAAGCGCGCGTGCACAAATGCGTGCGGGTGCCAGTATTTGTGGGGCAGCTGGGAAATGGAGGCGGAGCCTAGTCAAAATCAAAGTCCAATAGTAAAGGCCCCAGTTTGATTCTCTTGACAGTCTGTGAGTATCCAACAATAGCGGTGCAGTCTCTCCAGCTAAAAAGCACTCGCAAAAAGCACTGACTCAAATGCGTGCAAGATCTCCATAAAATAACAGGCCGGATGGACGAGGTAGAAACCAGAGTGTCAGATGTCGAGGAAGCTTTAACCACCATTCGCAGTCAGCTGCTGGATTCCATGCTCGCTAACTTGGTAGAGGCCACCCAGCATGACTGAGTCGGTAATAACTGGGTTCAATCCCAAGCTGCAAATAGCCTTGTCGCGTCCCGCGTCCTGCCAAAATGACGCCATTTTCGGCAGGATGCGGGACGCGGCAAGGCTATTTGCAGCTTGGGATTGAACCCAGTTATTACCTACTCAGTCATGCTCATGACAAACATCAATGGAAATGCCCTGATTTGATAAAGGCACTATGCCGAAACACGTGTTATCTATAGGGCAAAGTTAATTAAACTTCCCCTTTACATAACTTCATTCTGATCCAGCAATTCTTGTTCATTATTTTTTTCTGGCGCAGTAAGATGGTATGGTCATAGGAGCTTGCCTTTACTTTGCAAAGTTGTATGGGGTGCCTGCTGATCAAAATGAACCACGATACATGGACCTGTTGAAAGAGCTTTCTATTCCCTGTCTCACAGTCTCCCAGTGGTGTGTCCTAGTATGGAGGAGGAGCAGCGATAATGTCGCTATAATTGGCTAAATCCGTGGGACTTAATGGATTATCTATCTATCTATCTATCTATCTATCTATCTATCTATCTATCTATCTATCTATCTATCTATCTATCTATCTATCTATCTATCTATCTATCTATCTATCTATCTATCTATCTATCTACCTTTCTATCTATCTGTCTATCTATCTATCTATCTATCTATCTATCTATCTATCTATCTATCTATCTATCTATCTATCTATCTAGTTTTTTCTATTGCATCACTAACCCGAAGGCCTCGGGGGCGCCCACAGGAGAATCACATAGAAGACAGTTATAGGAGAGACAAGTAATGAAACCCTAAAAAGCAGGTAACATTTTGGAGAGAAAAAGTATATGAAGGAGGCTTATTAGGGAATAAAGGGGTGCGATAGAGTCAATCAACCGCATTCAGCATCAAACAAGAACATTTTCAGGTGCTTCTTAAATGGGACTGTTGATTCACTGTCAGCTAGGTTTTTGGGGATTGCATTGCATAGAGAGGGTGCCCAGGAATTGAAACTGGCACCGCCAATTTTCTTGAGGGTGGAGCGTGGTTGCGTGGTGTCATAAGAACGCAGAGAACGTTCGATAGGTTCCTTTGTAATCCTGGTAATCAAGTAGGAGGGAGCTTCGTCAAGAAGACACTTGAATACTGTGACTGAGCCCTTGTGCTGGAAGTCTGTGTTGAATAGGCAGCCAGTGTAAGCACCTTCTGGCTTCCGTAACGTGTTCCTTGCGTTTAAGACCACAGGCAGCACGTACAGCCCCATTTTGGATTACCTGCAATTTCCTTACGTTTGTCTGAGAGGTGCTTATTAAAAGGCTATTTCAAAAATCTAGTTTTCAATATATGATAGCAGTTGCTATCATAGTGAGATTTATTTTAGACAAGAAAGGGCGGATATGCAGAGTAACTGTATTTAATAGCAGCAAGATGATTTTAGATAACTGACTTGATGATTGAATGATAATTGGGGGTGGGGGGAAACACCCAAAGGCTTGACAGTTTTTGAAACAGAAATAGCGTGTTGAGCAATGATACATTTGTCTTAGCTAGCGTCAAGATTTTTCAGTTTTTGTGGGGTGCTCAAAATAAGAAGCTCGGTTTTTGCATTCCCTGTGAAACTGATATCCAAACCTATCGTCTCCATGATTGGGGGAAGCAAGGAGAACAGTGAACTCCCCCTTGATCTGCATCAAGCGCATATAGTCATTCTTTCCAAGAAAGACAAGCCACTGGATGATTGCGCCTTTATAGGTGATATCTTTCATTAACATAGAAGCGAAAGTACTGGCTAGACCTCTTGCCAGAAGATTGCTGAATGTTTTGCCTTGATTGATTCACCCTGATCAGAACAACAGGCTACTCATATGAATATATGCAGGCTACATATTGCCCTAGATCGAGCAGGGCACATTCTAGACCCTCTTGCTGTGGTGGGAATTCATTTCGAACAGGCGTTCGATACGGTCTGGTTGGAATTTACCTGGGCAGTGCTGGCTACAATGGTATTTGGACCAATATTTTTGCAATGGGTCGAGTTGTTGTATAAGCACCCCATGGAATTTATGGTCGGGCTTCCCATTGCTTCCGTATGGAGCGTGGAACGTGACAGGGCTGCCCCTCTCTCAGTTGCTTTTTATCTTGGCTATGAAACCCCTAGTGATCTGGATATAGGGGTATCTCCTACTGGAAGGATTGGCCATCAGAATGCGAGGGTCGAATATCGTTGTACAAAGATGATTTATTATTGTATATGGTTGAACCACGGATGTTTAGCCCCAGAGTTATCAAAATTGTGTAAATCTAAGAACGATTCAGCATGCTCTGTGTCAACAGGAATGAATCATTAGTGTTCCCGATCCAGGAAGGACCGGAGGCAATACCGTTGGATTGTAGATTTTTACCTCCCACAGACTCGTTGAAATATCTCGGCATCAGATATGCCAGGACCCATGCACCTTCCTTAAAGATCACCTAACAGCAATCCTAAATCGATTTCTCGCTGATATTACATGTTGGGTGGTTCTCCCTCTTACTTTGCTTGGGTGTGCATCTATGTTTAAGATGATGACTCTCCCTAGATGTCTGTATATTCTTCAGAATACACTGGTCACAGGGTGAATTTAATAAAATAAGTGGGCTCTGAGGCAGCTTCCCTGGCGCGGATCACAGCCTAGGATTGCATTCCACACTTTCTATAGCTCTATGTGGGAGGGCGGAATGGGTATCCCCTATCTCCAGAAATAGTACTGAGAATCCCATCTGGCAATTGCTAACAAATGGCGACACAGTGATCACTCATAGCAGAATAGAACTTGACTGGCTATCACAAACTGCCCCTCTCCAGACACTTTATAATAATAATAATTATATTGCAAGCATGCCAATTGACTCACAGCAGGTGGTCTGAGTAAACAAGGCTGCTACCAAAGCAGTGGGATGGGTGGGACCCAGTCATCCTGGAAGCCCTCTCTTGAATAATAGCAACCTGCCTGAGCTCAGGAAATAAGAATCTGCAAACTAATGGCTGGGGAAAGGTATATGCCTCGTCAGGGAGGTGATCCTTGGGGCCCGCCTGCAAACATTCATGGAAATGCAGCACAGCTTTGGGTTGGCACTTATAGATGACTTATGATATTCTCAATTTAGACACGCTATGCAAACATCAGGTTGTGCTTAATTTTAGCCAAATCCCTTTTAAGGAAACATAAGCAGAAATGGCAACTTGATATCAGCCCCATTGAGGCAGGGGACTGGCGAGAGGCTTTGATGGTGCCATGGGAAATAGCTGTCACCGTCTGATTCCTGCCGATCCAGTTAAAAATCTTCCACATGGTTTATTATACCCAGTACCTGCTGTTTAGATGTGGTCGGGTGTGGAACCCTAATTGTTTACGTTGCCACGTTGCAATTGGTACCATCTATCAAACCATTTAGCTTTGCCCAAAGTTCGCAGATGTTTGTGGACAATTCATATGCATATCCCACACGCTGGACGAACCTATCCCGGATGACCCGAAACTCGCTTTGCTTATGTGGTGAATCAGAAGGGGGACACTGACACTTGGAGGACATTTCAATGGTGTATCCATTAAAGAATAAATATAACGCCTAGCTGTCACTGTCACTTTGGGGCGTTCCCTGCCTATTAAGCTAACTAAGGTGCTCATAAGTCGTCTTGTGGATGTCCAAAAGAAAAGTGTCCATGGTCCAAACTAAGTCTAACTGACCCTACCACTATTCTAACAACTAAAGTTAGGAGAATGCCTCCCTTCCCCTTGAGATTGTTTCTTGCTGGTTTCTTCTTCTCAGTTCTCATTAAAAGTCCTTCCACCTGTTACCCCTGGCCCAGTTGGGGTTGGGTTTAAACACTTGCTTAAGTATTTATTTAATACATGTGGGGAGGAATAATTGCAAAACACACACACTAGCTCACACGCACACACTCTTATGCTTACACTCTCACCCTCACTCTCACAGTTTCAATTCCACCCTCACTCTCAATCACATTCTGTCTCACACTCTCTCACACTCTCCCACTCTCTCACACTCTCATACTCATACACTCTCTCACTCACACACTCACTCACAAATTCTCACACTCACTCTCAGAGACTCTCACTCACACTCTCACACTCACTCACACACTCACTCACACACTCAAATACTCACACACTCACACACACTCTTACTCTCACACTCTCTCTCACACTGTCACTTAAACTCACACACTCTCACGCCCTCACTCTCACACTCACTCTCTCACACTCTCTCTCACACACTCTCACATGCACATGCACACACTCACACACACACACACTCATACTCACTCACACTCTCTCACTCTCACTAACACACCCTCACACGTATATTCACATACTCTCACACTCTCACAGACATGCTCACTCACTCTCACATTCTCTCTTTCACTCTCTCATACTCTTGCACACTCTCACACCCTCACACTCACACACTCTAACACTCACTCACCCTCACATTCTCACACTCTCACACACTCTCACACTCACAAGCACACTCTCTCACATGCACACACACACTAACACTCTCACACACACACACACTCTCACTCACACTCTCACACACACCCTCACACTTACACTTGCTCACCCACTCTCAAGATCACCCACTCTTACACTCACTCACCCAAACTCTCACATTCTCATACTAGCACACACCCTCACACTCACACACACACACACACACACTCACACTCACACACACACACACTCTCCCCCACTCTCACACACTCTCAGAAACTCTCACACGCTCTCACACAGTCACACACTCTTACACACTCTCTCACTCTCACACTCACTCTCACACACTCACACACCCACACATCCTCACACTTACACACACATTCTCATACTTGCTTACACACTCAGAATCTCACTTTCACTCTCTCGTACTCTCACACACTCACATGCACTCACAATTACGCTCACACACTCTCACACACACTCTCTCACTTTTACTCACTCACACTCACACACTCACTCTCATATACTCACTCACTCTCACTCTCACTCTAACCTAAACATACTTTGTTTAGTAGGTAGATGTTTTTTGTGCTCTCAGAACTATACTTACCTGACAAAGGACTCACCATTCTGCACAAGGGGAGTGTGTGATGCTGGGAATGCATTGGGGGGACAGGGCTTCCATATCCTTGTCCTTTGTGGCTTTGTCATGTATGTTCTATCTTGTTTTCACCACAGGAGTTCATGTGGGACTCCTGGCAGTGTAGCTCTTCTTCTTTTTGGTTCTTGTGAACAGACCCATGGGATACCCTTATGGCACCCATGGGTAGGGGTACAACCCTGTACTCCTAGTGTATGTTTTTGGGCACCTGTGTGTGGCCCCCAGAGCAGGGTATGGGCTGGTGGCAGCTCCATACTGAATTTGAAAGTGAAAGGTGCTCTGAGTATCCTCCATTTTGGGGATACCCAGGCGCTGCCATTGGAATCAGTTGATTCCTGATTGGAAACAAGATGACCCCTGTGGCCTTTTGCTCTTTATCGCCTGTTACCTTATTTTTTCCGAAGTCCCGGGAAACCATGACTCTGTCCCTTCCCCCTGACTAGCTGTTGGGTGGAAGTTCCATATACAGTAGTGTGGGGAAGTCCAGGCCAGTCTAGCTGGAGCCTTTCCACTGACTGTATGATGTGGGTACGCCCGTGGGGTGGGACCTGGGTGAATGGAGTGTGTGACGAATACGCATTTCATGTTATGGATGTCTAGTATCTGGTGTTCGACACAATGACTGATTGGCTGCCTGACTGCCTGAATGCCCTTCGAGTGATTGGTTGCCTGAGTGTGACCCAGTAGAATGAATGAGAGACCAAACATTATATCTGGTGTCTCTCACTGCTAGAATTCGTTCAGAACCTGAAGTTGATACTTACTCTCGAAGCCGAGCCGGAAGAAGAAGGTGAAACGCTGTTCCCTCTGCTGAATCTGAAAGCTGCTGAGCCTTCAGGAAACTGATCCAAGAGAGGACCTGGCTAGGAGACCACTCCCCGAGCTACGAGGGACCATCGTGCACCAGCTGATGTTTGCCAAAGCTCCCTGGACGTCAGACCCTGGAAAGGCTGCCGACCTGAGACAGGAACTGCCGCGGAATCACGAAGTGAAGCACCCAGAAATTGAAGTCCATCACCGTCGACAACCGCCGTTGCCGACCAGAGCCGCAGTGCTTATTTGCCTAAGAACATTGAAACAAGGACTTCCTTGCTCATCATCGTTGACCGCTTTCATCCTGCCGGACAAAGTCAAGGCCGCCGACGACTGAGGAGAATCTGCTGGTGTGTTTCTCGCCATCCGAAAACCGCAGAGATGCTGATCACTCGACACCCTTGCTGGGCCAAAGTTCTTCATTAACTCTTTGCTGCAACGAAATCTTGTCGTCGAAGTGCTCCGCATGCCTCAGTTTGCAGGACGTTTTCGACCGATCGTCAACGAGCACCACAAGAACCAAAGCTGCTGCTGCAATTACAGTGTTCACCCTTTTCTTAATTGACTCTCGACGACCCGTGGCTCCTGCCTTAAAGGAAGGGCACTCAAGAAGGGCCTGTCGATAACTCATCAAAGGACTCTACGAAACCAGGTACTTTGGGGTTGTAGAACATTTTAGAAGGAATCGAGACTATATTGAGCATAATTGGACTGGGCTTGTCAAATACGCTTTATTTACAGGTTTAGCATGTGGGGGGATCCTCGCACAGAACCGTCTCATGGTAGTGAGATAGACTGTTCTGCCATTGCTTTATTAAACTTGCTTTCTTTCTGTGGTCTATCGTTGATTCATCTTATAATCTGATTCGTATGCCATATGACTTGCTAGTAGTTGATGCATTTCAAAGAAATCAATAGTTAAGAGTGGTACCATGTAGACCTGTATATACTTGCCATTATAGTACAAATTGTGTTATTGTGATTGTGCACATAACGTGAACCTTATTTATATAAAGACTGTGTTTTCACTAACATAGTGTGTGGACATTCCTTTTTGGGCCCTTGGGGACTACGCTGTACGTAAGAACCGGCCTGCATCACCTCCTGAGAGCCAAGCCTTGATTGCTCGACTATGTTACCAATAATAGAGAATCTTGGCCAGGGTGCTCTGTGCCTCTCCTCTGCCATATAGAGAGCAGGAGTACAGACGCCCCCCTCCGGTGCTTCACACTGGTGGCAGCGGTGGTACGCTAATGGTTTTAAGAATCAGTGTCTAACCTTGCCACTTACAAAATATCTACACTTTGTTAAATTGAGGTTTATGTGTACTAGATAACTACATTACAAGCAATGGAATCTATTGCAAATGGTAAATTGACTAGGATGAGCTTAGATTCTCTCCAGAGTGCCTGTGAAGCCAGGGAGTTAGACTTTGAGGATAAGTCTAGGGCTGAGCTGATAGCTGCCCTGGTGTACTACCAGACTAATTGTGAAACTCTTGATGAAGAAGGGGATGCAACCATTGAGGCCCCTGCCCCTAGGGTTTTTACTGAATCTGTTTCTGGGAATGCCACCACTCCTGCTACCTCTGTTCAGAACCCCAGCAACGTTTCTTCAGGGAATTCCTTGGAACTTTAATTACTAAGGATGAAATTGGCCTTTGAATATAGAAAGTTGGAAACTGAAGCGGAACCTAAGAAAGAGGAGTTGGCACAGCAAGTGATACTCAAAGAAAAAGATCTTGAACTCAAAAACAAGGACACTAAATGTCAGAAAATCCAGCTAGAGAAAGCTTCAGTGGAGACTTTAGCACAACCAGTTGAGAGTGTCAGGTCCCCAGCCACCAAGTTTATGAAAGATTTGGTTGGTGTGTATGTGGAGGGTTCTGATATCCTCCAATGGTTTGAAGCGTTTGAAATGGCATGTGCAATTCATGATGTTGATAAAAGAGATTGGGCTAAGTGTTTGTTAAGCAGAGTGCCTCAGACACACAAGCAGCTACCTCGAGGAGAGGGCAGGAGCCCTTCCTTCCTCCGCAAACAGCAGTTCACAGCCGGAGCGCGAGACGACCCATGCCGATGCCCACCCACGGCATCTAGCCACACCACGACATCCTGGAGAGCCATCCGCCGTGGTAAGCCTCCCTTGCCCATGACCACCCTTGCCTGCACAAAGAAACCCAAATTTGCACAGACCATTGAGCACGCGACCACGACATTGCTTTGCCTGACCTCCTCTGCCTGAACCTGTGATGCCCGGCGCAGTGCGGCGCCATATCGAGGCTGGTGCCTCGTTGCTAGGTCACTAGCAGCCTTTTGAATAGGCCATATCCCCCGGCAGGCGGAAACGCCGGCGGCCTCTCCCAAAGGCCCATACTAAAGCCCCTGTTTGCCCCCTGTTCGCATCCTGGAGCGAGACGGAGCGCCCTACTCTGCTCTTCTTTTACACAAAGGATGCTCACTGCACCAGCATCTCCACCTGAAGCCTGGAGGAGCAGGAGGTCCCTCCACCCACTGCAGGAGCAGCAGGCTACAGGATCGATGCCCGCGTGCCTTGCCAGATGCAAGGTAGGCCATATGCCTCCCCCAGCTGCACTCCAGATTTCGGCAGCATGATTGTTTTCATCTCGTGCCTATAGTTCTTGGGCTCTCACTAGCAAACGGCATCTAGATTGCTTTTTTCTGCCACATTTGGTAATTGTACCCTAGCATTCTAACCTGCCAGCTTGTGCCTTATAGATTTGTGCTCTGACAAACTACTACTGTCTTCGCACATGACACCTTCGTTTTGTAGCTTTAGATACGACGCGGAACTCAGATGCTGCCCCACTGCATTATTAGCTTAAGTGTCATACCTGAACCCAGGCGTTGCCTAACTACATTTCAGCTAATGTACTATTCTGAACTTAGATGCAGCCCCACTGCATTATGTGTTGTGCCTTATGGTCGCTAACAGACCACATCTGATTTGTGTTGTGCCTTATGCACATCTGATTTGTGTTGCGCCTTATGGTCGCTAACAGACCACAGTTGACTGTGTTGCGCCTTATGGTCGCTAACAGACCACAGTTGACTGTGTTGTGCCTTATGGTCGCTAACAGGCCACATTTGACTGTGTTGTGCCTTATAGTCACTAACAGACCACATTTGAATTGTGTTGTGCCTTATGGTCGCTAACAGACCACATCTGATTTGTGTTGTGCCTTATAGTTGCTAGCTAGTTACTACCTGAATCCATATATGAACTATGCCATCCTGGCTAGTATTCATCATGTTCCCTTTCTGCATTATGCCCGATTGCACGCCATGTAGCAGAAATAGTTATATCTCATTCAGTAATGGACTTGCCAGGCTTGGCTGTCCTAGACACCACCACATTCCCTGCCCCACACCCTTCCTGCCCTCCCTACCTTTTTTCCCTCACAGTGCACCTAAAGACCATAGTACTAAAACTAGCATTGCTTTAGGTAACCCTCCACCTAAGCTTGCCACAGCTGAACATCCAGACAACATCCAGAACTCACGTAATTTGCTAGAACATCTCCCTACAGCCTACCCCAACCTCATGACCCGTAACGACAGACTAGGTTGTAGACTCCCAACTTTACTTAGCAAAATGACCAACACTCCTACAACTAAAAACACTAATAAAAACACCACTGCAAACTCAGTGCCATTCAAAGGAGCCTTACTTAATGTTAGATCCCTTGTGGCCCACCCTACGGAAATTGCCGATATCATCCGCTCAGCAGACCTGGACTTCCTCGCCACCACAGAAACTTGGCTTCATGCTGCAGCAGGTCCTCTCTAGCCCTCGCGGTTCCAGACAGCTACTCCATCCTTAGGGCCGACAGACCTACTGCCCATGGAGGAGGTGTAGCACTTATATTCAAATCCTCGCTTGACATTAGATCTGTGACCTCCCTTCCTCTAAATTCCTGTGAACACCTATCCATTCAAATTCAAACTACCCCTAAGAACACTATCACCCTGGAACTAATATACAGACCCCTGGTCCGATAGGCTCCTTCGAGGAAGATATAACTTCCCTCATAGCTGAAAAATCTAAACCTCTATCACAGAATATTATTCTAAGTGACTTTAACTTGGGATACAATGACCCCCACGACACTCCAGCATCCTCCCTTGCTAATGCACTTTGCAAACACAACTACATTCAACTTAACACCTTACCTACACATCAGAAAGGCAGAACCTTAGACTGGCTCACTTCCCACAACTGTAACTCTATCTGCAAGGAGCCCCAACCACTTATATGGACCGACCACTTCCTACTTTCATTTGACATTATCACTAATAACCCACACCACACATAGTGCCCACCTGCACCAGCATGTCTGACGAGAAATAAGCGGAACATCACTGCTGAAGCCCTCATACCACTGGTTCTACCCAACCTAAACATGATCCCCAACACATCGGACCTCAACTTACTAGTAGACAACTACAATAACGCCATGACCAAAGCTATCGACCTTGTTGCCCCTCTAAAACTATGCAAAGGTAAACCCAAAGCACATCTTAATTCCTGGTACGCACCAGAACTTAAAATACTAAGAAATAAAAAGTCCAAATTGGAAACCCTTTGGAAAATGAATCCATCAGAGGAACACAAAATCAATCTCACAAATGCATCCTCCCTTTATAAAAAAGAAATAATTTGCACTAAAAAGGAAGCCTACAATATAAGGATAAGTAATGCCAGATCCAGCACCAAAGAATTATTCACCATCCCGAAGGAGTTAGAAAATCCCAATCCACCTACGGATATGTCCGTGAAGGACCCACTCTGGTACACTAGTATCCAAGATGCCCTTGCGAACAAAATCACTGGCCTACAAACAAAAATTGAAAATAAAAGACTACATCTCTCCAATAGTAGCCCCACCCCTAGCCCCCCTATCCCCAGCCCACCCACCACCCCTAACAATAACCATGGCTTCACCTTCAAAAAAGTAACCGTACTAGAAGTGCAAAAAATTATAACATCCCTCAAACCATCAAACTGCAAAGGGGACAGCTGCACAGATCATAAAAGATGCAGCAAGAGACCTCGCCCCTTCATTTCTAAGCTCATAAACGTGTCATTCTCCACTAATTCGGTACCCAACAATTTGAAACAGTCATGTGTCCTCCCGCTACTAAAAAAACAGACCTTGGACCCAACCATCCCCTCAAACTACAGGCCTATCACAACCGTTCCCTTCCTGTTAAAAATCCTTGATAGAGTTGCCTACTTGCAAATCCAGCATTACCTAGAGTCTAACCAATTACTCGGATTGCGTCAGTCTGGCGTCCGGCCTCAACATGGAACAGAAACTGCCCTTGTTGATCTTAAAAGTCAGATTGACGAAATTAAAGATAAGGGCAAGGCTACTATCCTACTCCTCTTAGTTCTCTCAGCAGCCTTCAACTTGGTCGACCATAAAATACTTTGCAACCACCTCTCCTCCGCCGCCCACTTTTCCCCCTCTTCTGTCACATGGATACAGTCCTTCCTGGCCAATAGAACCATGAGAGTCTTCTCTCCGGTGGCAGCAGCAGACCCTATCCCTATCACCTGTGGTGTCTCACAAGGCTCATGTGTTTCACCCACCCTATACAATATCTTTACAAAGCCCCTCTTTGATAAACTGGATCGTCTGGGTGTCACCTACACAAACTACGCGGATGACACCCAGATACTCCTCACCATCTCGGGCAATTACAACACTGATGTAGCCAGGATCAATGAAATCTTCTCCGTCATTCAGGCAGGGATGGCCACACACGGCCTCTGCCTGAATGACGAGAAGACTGACCTGCTCATTGTTGGCTCACCGAACAACTTACAAAAACTAAGTCCCAATTAGGCAATTCCATCCCGGTCGCCAAAAACGTGAAAACACTTGGCTTCTATCTTGATGCCAATACCAACCTCACTAAGCAAGTTAACTCAACCGCTTCTGCCACTGCCTATACTAGAAAACTAATCAGAGCCTGTAGACCTTTTCTTTCCCCTCACGCTAGCCAGAGCTCTTATACAATCTAAGTTAGAATACTGCAACAGCCTCTACTTAGGTGCCAACCAAGCGATAATTAGTAAAATCCAAGTCCTACAAAATAATGCGCTACGGGCAGCGCTAAACATTCCCAGGCGTGAGCACATCTCTGCCACTAGAACCACATGCAAATGGCTCACATCCAACATAAAATCGATCTAAAAACACTCTGCCTCACTTACAAAGCTCTCAACCATCTAGCCCCCCCTACCTGGCTAACAAATTCACCATGAAATCTTCCATCAGAACCACGAGATCTTCCAATCCCTTATGTCTCACAGTACCAGGATTTACCTCTAAAAGAGCCGGAGGCTCGAGCTTCACTGTCCTCGCCTCACAACTCTGGAATGCCCTGCTTCTGAATATTAAGTCATCCAAATCCTTCCAGTCGTTCAGGAAACTTGCCATCGGGTGGCTTCTGACAAAAAGTCAACCTTGAAGTTAGACTCAGCTATAAACCGTACTTATTGCACATGCCTCATTTATGTCATTACTGGTTGTTATCACCTCCATTGCCTGTATATCTTGTATATAACTGTTGTTTACCAAGTATTGTGCCTTGTAACTTGTACTAAGCACCCTTTTACTCTCGGGTCCTGAGCGCTATAGAAATAAAATAAACAAACAAACATATGACTGTATTCTGAAACTGAGTGTGGAAGAAAGGGGTCAGTATGAGTGCCTGAAGTCTGCTTTGATTGGCAAGTTTGGCAGGGCACCTACCCAATATCTTAAAAGGTTCTGGGAATTTAAGAAAAGAGAGAATGTGTCTTGGATTGACTGGGTGAGTGCTGCACATATGAACATGATGGGGTGGATTGATGGTTACAAAGTGAAAACGTTTGTTGAATTGCCCACCTTTTATTTTTTGAGCATTTTTCTGAATCCTGTTCACCAGAGCTGCGTCAGTATGTTGCTGACCAGAACATTTTAGATCCTTTTAAGTTGGCCAGGATGACGCCTAAGGACTCCAGTGGGAAGGACAAGGACAAAGAAAAGGGGACCTCTCAGAAGTCTGAGGAGTCCCAAAAGCAGTCACCGTTGGGTAAACCAAAACCTTCCTCTCCTAAGACCCAAAAATCTAGTGGGGATAAGTCCTATGTGGGTGGGAGTAAGATTAGTGGACCACCTGCTGCAAAGCAGGCTGCCAGTGGTTCCAGTACCGTATCCTGTATTCCTGCCACTTGTTGGGACTGTTGGGCTCTGGACCACAAGAAGGGTGACCCCAGTGTAAAGGTAAGGCACTTGGAGTCCAGGCTGTCAGCCTGACCTACCCATGCCCCATGCCTGAGGTGGAGGCCACTGTCCTCCCCTCCTCTCCAGGAATCTCATATGGGGCTCCTGCAGGCATTTCCGTTGGGGCCTGGGACCAGGATGCAGAAGTACTGGCGACAATCCCACAGAACACCCGTAGGTTTTTGAGAAGTGTCCTCTTGAATGGCCAGCCTTCTACTAGTTTGAGAGACATTAGGGCAAGCATGACAGTGGTGGACAGGACCCTGCTTAAGCAAGAGGACTATGTAGGTGCTCCTTTGAGAACCACCGGGTTAGCTGGTGGGCCTCCAAAATTATCGCCTGTAGCCTTTGTCAACATTATGATTGGAGACAAGACAGCAAAGCTGTCCTGGTTCAGGACAATGTACCGGCTAACATTTTGTTAGGCAATGATCTAGTAGCATTGGGGTTGATTTCTGATGGTCTTCCCCTGACCACTGCTGCAGTCACTAGGTCACAGGTACCACAGGGTCTGACTGAGAGCTAGATGCACAAGCCAAAGGGGCGACCCAAGGCAAGAAGATGGAAGAGTAAGAATGCCACCTCTGTGAAGGGGGCTCCTTCTCTTCCTGCTGCTTCAGCAGCACCCACTGGGATTAATGCTCCAGACGGGCTGGGTCCAGTGGTAAACCCAAACTCAAATCCTGAGGGAGACGAGGCAGAAGACCCTCCTGCGGGAGAGGTGCTCAACCCGGAGGACCACCCCGACCTTCAATGCCTGTTGGCTGAAGGGGGACCCTCCCGGGCAGACTTCTGTAAGGGTCAGAGAGAGTGCCACTCTCTGGAGGGTCTGAGGAAAACAGGCCCTGGCCCAGGCACAAGGAGAAGTGCCTAGGTAATTCCAGATCTATTGGGAGGGTGAGCTCCTTGTTAGTGAACCCACTAAGCCTGAACCTGGTGCCCTCAAGAGGTTGGTGGTACCCCAGGTTTACAGGCCCTTCCTACTGCAGTTGGCCCATGGGGGGGCCTTAGCTGGTCATCTTCGGACCAAGGCTCTCTGCCCATTTCTACTGGCCCCGGATGGGAGTAGATGTGGAGTCCCACTGCAGGACCTGCCCAACTTGTCAGTTTTCTGGCTAGACTGGAGGCAATGTCATTGCCCCACTGCAGCCGTTGCCAGTGGTTGGCACACCATTTGAGAGGGTGGGCATTGACATTGTCGGTCCCCTTGACCCTCCCACTTCAGGTGGACATCGGTTCATCCTGGTCTTGGTATATCATGCCACCAGGTACCCTTGGCTATATCCCTTCGGACTGTTACTGCCAAGGTGGTTGCCAGGCTCTCCTTGGCATTTTTACTCATGTTGGATTTCCTAAAGGGGTTGTCACTGACAGAGGATCCAACTTCATGTCGAATTACATGAAAACTGTTGTGTAAAGCTAAACCTTTGTATGCTTTGTTGTATAAAGGTAAACCTTTGTATGCTTTCTTGTTGCTATGGTTTTCAGCTGTGTTTATGCCAAGCACATCATCTGTAATTCCAGAATGGATTTATGCCTACTGTGCCATTCTGGAATGATGTGTGCTTGGAGATGTTTACTCTGGAATGAAGTCAGTTATACCCTGGATGCTGCCTGTGTTGGGGGTCTTAAGTGAGTTACTGAAGCTGTTCCAAATAAACTGACTTTCACTTACCAAGTTTGTGGCTTCTTTACAATGGCGACGAGGATGGGATGTCTGTAGTGATCCCTGCAGAAGCCAAGACCCCCAACAGTGACTGGAAGTGGAGTTTGGTAGGAGCTGTCAGCAGGAGCAGCCACCATCCAGGAGGAATTGGCAGGAGCTATCAGCAGGAGCAACCACCATCCAGGAGCTGTCAGCACGAGCAGCCACCATCCAGGAGGAATTGGCAGGAGCTATCAGCAGGAGCAACCACCATCCAGGAGCTGTCAGCAGGAGCAGCCACCATCCAGG